>NC_045428.1:43873140-44204390 GCF_902635505.1 Sarcophilus harrisii | reverse complement strand
GTAAAATAGAAAGTAGAAAAGGTGGGACCTGAACACAGAGCTCTGTGACCCCAAATCAAGAAGACTTAGTCATCCCAGGAAGTTAATAGGGGAAGAGATTTACCTCTCATGAACAAAGTTCTTTGAAAGTCATTGCTGACCAGCTAATTGAAAGGTTGACCCTCAAGTGTAATGAATATGATTCAATAGGCCCAATAAATCAGTACTGGATGCTGGTACCTAACAACATGTTAATAATATCATTATATAATTATTAAATTATATTATATTAATATATATTTATGTTATGTCATATTTATTATATTATATTAATATATTTATATTATATATGACATATAATATATATCATATTTAACATGTATAATATATTATACATATATAATATAAATATATATATAATCTCATTTGATCCTATGAAGTCCATATTATTACTATCCTCAGTTTAAAGATAAGGAAACTCAGACTGAGCTTCACAGGGTGGTAAGCAGCTGAAGCAAATCAGGACTTCCTGACCCCAAGTTTTGTGCTCACTCCATCAAACCACAGAGCTCTCTATGATACCATAGGAAGAGCGTGACTGGAGTTAGAGAAGCTTGTTCATATCCTCCCCTCTAACATTACCTTGATGATTTGGGACGAGCTTCTAACCATTGTGGGTTTTTTTTATTCCTTTACCTAGTAAATGAACAAACTAGACTAACTGTCCCCTTCCATTTCTAGACCTATGAACTTATGTGAATTATATGATGAATGCTAAAATGGCAACTAGATTACTTTTGCTTCTGTACAGATTTGGCTCTTCATCAACCTGGAATATGGAAACACAGCTCTAATCCCTAAAATACTAGGGGATGTCTCTGAGGGAGTCTTAAAGGACAGAGCAGGAAATAGAAAGGGATTTATAAGTTAACAGGATGATGTAGGTCAAGAGTGGGGGACTTAATCCCCACAGACCAGAAATTCAGAAGAAGGTTCAGCGAGTTGTCTTTTGTAAATATGCAGAAGAAAGGAACTGCCTTTGCCTCTTGTCATTTTGACATTATATGACATCTTTCCTATATCCACATTGGCAGAGAGATGGAAAAGTCTTTCTGGTTGCTTCAAAGCAGACATAACTAAGAAGTCTTTTGGTGAGTAATCAGAAGTAACTAGGGGATTCAGGGAATAAAATGTTGGAATCAGAATCAAGAAGACCTGAGTTCAAATGATGAGAGACATTTGCTACCTGTGTCACCCTGGACAAGTCACTTAACTTCTCAGCCACAGTTTTCTTATATGTGCAATGGAGATATTAAGAACCCTTCTTCCCAGGGTTAATTGAAAATCAGATAAGCTAATATATGAAAATCCCCTTACAAATTTTAAATTGATATAACAAATGCCAGTTATAATTATCAATTCACAGATTACTGAAGTGGGACCAATTTCAAACCCATGGAACATTTTACTTTTACATTAATTGTCTCACAATTGATATTAGTTGAACTTTTCTTATAATTTGTCAAATCAGTATTTTTTTCTAATCTATGTGAGGAAACAAAAATATCTTTTACTAAAATTGGGGGTGGGGTATATATCAATGCGCCTTTTCTTAATTTACTGACACCAGTTAAATTAGAATAAAAGATCTGACTGAATTACTATCCATAACCAATTCCTGCCTATTCAACTGATAATATGTAATGTTATCATTTCATGATCATATTATCACCTCATCATTTTCTCTATAACTGAAAATGCAGCAAAATTTCATTAATTTAGATTATTCTATTTAATTCTTCTCTCTTAAAGTTATACTTAACATAATCTACATTTTAAAATGAATATTGGACTTCAGAGTGATAAAACATGGATTTCATTCCCAATTCTAGCCCTAACTAGCTAAATAGCATTTAACTAAGTAAAGACCTTGGCTTCCTCATTTACAAAATGACAGTAATAGAATGGATCTTTTCCAAGATCTATTCTAGCTCTAGAATATTGTGATCCTCTATTAGACTCAATTTTATCATCTGTAAATTTATGTATTTTAAATTAAAAACATGTATGTAAATTTAAAATACATGAAACTATGAAATAATGTGTAAATCATTATAGATTTAAAGTATTTTATAGAAATGTTGATATATAATTTATTTATTAACACTTTATTATCTTTATTCTAGTTCCATCTTTAAATGTCTCTGTAATGAGCTGGGTGTCATATCTAGTCATCTGTTACCTTCTTTAAAAAGAAAGTTCACTATTTCTCATTATGCTATAAGATAATGCTGTTTATAATCTTCCACTACCTTGCTCCATGAAGTTTTACAATGGGTTTATCTTCTAAATTGGAATTTCCATTGCATCAACTTTTTTTTACTTAAAATAATGTTTCCTTTCTTTATTGTTTTTAAAGGAACCAAGATGGTGAACTCATCTAAGTTCTCTTCAAATAGCTCTAAATAATGATTGCAAATAAATTCTAGAGGAGCAAAAAAACCCACAAAAATGGAGAGAAACAATTTTCTATCCCAAAAGAACTTAGAGGGTCGACAGGAAAAAATTGCTGCATCAGGGGGAAATAGGAATGAAGTCCATTTCTTTCTGAGCCAAAGCCATATCAGGCCCCAGCAAACTAGGAGCAAGCTTCAGGGAGACTGACTCAGTGGCAGTAACTGTTCCTGAAGCACACTGCCCACAGACAGTAAGAGTATTGAACAACTGGTCAGAAGGAGATTACAGGGTTTCTTTTTTGGCTCTTGGAGAAGGACTCTTTTACTTTCCCCATATTCAGATGAGGAATGTAGTCCTGGCTCACAGTCCCAGAATGAGGAAGAATTCTAGCACAACAAAGCTTGTAGCCACAGTGGAGTGCAGACCCTTGTCAATGTTTCAGGGCAGAAAAGAGTACTTGTGGTCACTCCCAAACCAGAGCACAGGTGAGAAAGCAATGAACACTCCTTATATCACACCATCTTGGAAGAAATAAAAACTTACAGATCCTTTGGAAAGATTTCTGAAAACATCTACACAAAAGTCTTGAAGCTTGGGACAATACATCTTCTACCCTAAAAGCACAGCCCTACTTTAATGAATTAAAAGTCATGGGAAAATGAGCAAACAACAGAAAAATATTCTGATCATAGAAAGTTAACTATAGTGACAAGGAAGGCCAAACTATATACTTGAAAGGAGATAACAAAAGTCAAAACTTCCACATCCAAAATCTCCAAGAAAAAAATATAAATTGGTCTTAGGCCATGGAAGAGTTCAAAAAGGATTTTGAAAAATTTAATAAGAGAAGTAGAGGAAAAACAAGGAAGAGATGTGAGAGTGATGCAAGAAAATCATGAGAAACAAGTCAAGAACGTGATAAAGGAGACACAAAAAACACCTTACAAAACAGACCTTTTCAAATGATAAAGAAAGTATAAGAAGCCAAAGAGGAGAAGAATATCTTAAGAAAAAGATTGATCAAACTAAGAGACACATAAATTCAGTGAAGAAAAAAACTCCTCAAAAATTAGAATAAGTCAAATGAAAAAGAGGTACAAAATTGATCAAAGAAAATACTTTCTTAAAAATAGAATTGAAAATTAGAATTAAAAGTCAATTATTTTATTGATAAATCAAGACAGAATAAAAATACTAAAAGAATGGAAAAATAGAAGACAATGTAAAATGTCTTTCTGGAAAAACAACTGATCTAATAATACATTCAGGAGAGAGAATTTATTTTTTTGCATTTTTCTTTTTTTAGTATTCCAATTTTATTTTTTATTTTTAATAATAGCTTTTAATTTTTAAAATACATGCAAAGATAGTTTTCAACATTCACCCTTGCAAAACCCTGTGTTCCAAGTTTTTCTCCCTATCTTCCCTCCAATTCCCTCTCTTAGACAGTAAGAAATCCAATATATGTTAAATATGTGTAATTTTTAATACATACTGCATGAGAAAAATCAGATGAAAAAGAAAAAAATGAAAAACAAATGGGGGAAAAAGCAAGCAAACAACAACAAAAAATGTGTAATTACTATGTTATGATCCACATCCAAAGTCCTCTTTCTGGATGGAGATGGCCTTTTCCATCACAAATCCATAGAACTGGCCTGAATTATCTCATTGTTGAAAAGAGCCACTTCTATCAGGGTTGGTCATCACATAATTTTGTTGCCATTGTGTATAATATTTTCTTGTTTCTACTTATTTCATTTAGCATCAGTTCATGTAAAGTTTCTCCAGGCCTTTCTGAAATCATCCTGCTGATCATTTCTTACCGAACAATAATATTCCATAACATTCATATACTATCACTTATTCAGCCATTCTCCAACTGATGGCATCCCCCCAATGGCATTCCCCAACTAATGGCATTCCAGTTCCTTGCCACTACAAAAAGAGCTACTACAAACATTTTGTACATTTTCCCTTTTTATGATTTCTTTGGCATACAGACCCACTCCTGGTTCCAGGGTATGTACAGTTAAATAGCCCTTTGGGAATAGTTCAAAATTGCTCCAGGAGAGATAATTTAAAAATTATTGTAAAACCGTGACTTAAAAAATAGCCTCGACATCTTAAGAAATTCTCAAGGAAAAATTCTCTGATATTGTAGAATCAGAGGATAAAATAGAAATTGAAAGCATCCACCCATCATTTCCTGAAAGATCCAAAATTGAAAATTCCCTGTCTATGTCAAATTCCAGAGCTCTCACATTAAGGAGGAAATATTTCAAGCAACCAGAAAGAATCAATTCAAGTGTTGTGGAGTCACAGTCAGGATAACACAAGATTTATTAGCTTCTATATAAAAGGATGAGTGAGTCTAGAATATGATAATCTGGAGAGCAAAGGAGTTAGAATTACAACCAAGTATAATTGGTCAGCAATAGTCCTAGTCAGCAAAACTGAGGATAATCCTTCTGAGGGAAAAATAAAAATTCAATGAAATTGAGGATTTTCAAGTATTATTGTTGAAAAGAACAGAAATGAATAGAAAATTTGGCTCTCAAATAAAAAACTCAAGATTAGCATAAAAACCATAAATAGGAAATGGAAATCATAGGAAACTTAATCATATTAAACTGCTTACATTTTCCATGGAAATAGGATGCTTGCAACTTATAAGTACTTTCTCATTATTAGGGTAGTTAGAACAGACAGAAGGCACAGGTATAAGTTGAATGTGAAGATATCGTAAAAAAAAATAAAATTAAGGGATGACAGAGAAATGTATGGTGAAAATGGAAAGAAAGAGGTAAAATGGGATGAATTATCTCATATATAAGAGACAAGAAAAAGCCTTTACAGTGAAAGGAAAGAAGGGGAAGGTAAGGAAAAGTGAATGAAGATTACTCTCATCAGACTGGCTCAAAGAGGTAATGATATGTACACTCCCTTAGGTATAGAAATCTATTACTTTCCAGGAAAGTAGGAGGGGAGGGGTATGGAGAAGAGGGAAGGATGATAGAAGGGAAGGCAGATTTGGGGAGGGAAAAGAAGACATTTTTGAGGAGAGACGGTAAAAAGAAGAGAGAAAATATAATTGACAAGGGACAAAATACAGCTAACAATAGTTACTGTAAAAAAAATTGAAGCAGTTTTCTGATAAATGCCTCATTTCTCAAACTGAGTCAAATTTATAAAAATAATAGTCATTTTTCAATTGATCAATTCAATTTCAAGTCAAATGATTTCAGTCAATCAATAAAGTGATATGAACAGTTTTCATATAAAGTGGCAAAGCTACCCATAACATATGGGAAAAGATTCTCAAATTTAAAATTGATTAGAGAAATGCAAATTAAGACAATTCTGAGATATTGCCTCATACTGTTTAGGTTTGCTAGTAGGACAGAAAAGGAAAATGACAAATATTGGAGATGTGGGAAAAATGAAAAATAAATCACTATTGAGGGAGTTGTGAACTGATTCAGTCATTCTGTAGTGCAAATTGGAACTATGCCCAAAAGGCAACAAAATCATGCATGCCCTTTCACCTAGCAATACCACTTCTAGCTAGTGTCCCAAAAGATGTAAAAAAAACAAAAAGGAAAAGAGCTTATATGGACAAAAATATTTATAGCAGCTCTTTTCCAGTGACAAAGAATTAGAAATTGAGAGGACATCTATCAACTGGAGAGTGGCTGAAAAAATTGTGGTATATAATTATGATAAAATACTATCCTATCATAAGAAATGAAGAGCAGGATGCTCTTAGGAAAATCTGGAAAAACTTCCATGTTCTGATACAAAGTGAAATGTACTATATAAAAAGTAAAAGCAATATTGTAAGATGACCTACAATGGATGACTTAACTAATCTTGGCACTACAATGATCAAAGGGAGCACTGAAAGACTTATAAAGAAAAATGGTAGCCATACCCAGAGAAAGAACTGGTGGAGTCTAAATGCAGATTGAAGCCTACTTTTTGTTTACTTTATTTTTCTTGAGAATTGTTGTTGGGGTTTTTTTGTATTCTTTCACAAAATGACTATTCTGGAAATGTTTTGTATGATTATACATGAATAATTTGCATCAGATTTCTTGCCTTCTTGACAATGGAGGGAGGAATGGAAAGGGAAGAAATGAGAGAATCTGAAACTCAAAGTTTTAAAAATGAATGTCAAAAATTGTTTTAATGGAGAAAAATAAAATACTAAATAAATGAAAACAAAAATAAAAAAGAGAGAGGAATCAAATAAAATAAATATTGAAAGTGTTTCCTGGCTGAAATAATATTTAGACTATTTTGATTTCTTCAGTGGGATAATTATGTTTTATGAGATAAACTCCTTTAAGATATAGTAATAGTCCATGTAAATGTATATTCCTTTATCCATTCCCCATTTTTCTCTTTCATTAAGTTGGTCAGGTTGGAATTACTTTGATTTCATACTTTATTGCCTCATTTGTATCATTTCTTATAATTTTATGTTGATTTTGAGTTTGGCTCTGAGAAATGAATAGCTTGGTTTTATACATATGACTGATATGGAAATCAATATTTATAATAAATCATTTTCAGTCTACTTAAATCTAGTCCTTTAAAAAGAATTTTTGAGTGCTTATATGTTTAATGCCACTTGATATTCAGTTTGGAAGAAAATATTTATTATGTATGCAGGCATAATTTCTGTTTAGTCTTAACACCTTTTATATTTTTACACTTAACTATTTTTACAACATTTGTTACCCCCTAACTTTATCATTTTTAAAGAGGATAGAAATCATATTATTCATATTTGCAGTTCCTGAACACAGCTGTCACTTAATGAATGCTTGTTAATTGATTAATATCATATTTAAAAGGATCTTTATTCATTAATTTATTTAAATCATTATTTAAATCCTATAGAGTCCTGGAGTTCAAGATAAAGAATATATTTAGTGAGTTCAGTATATTACATTTCCAATAACTATGATGAATCATGAAACTATCTTTTTTTTTTTTATTAAACATCCTAACTAAGGACATTGAGCTATTTGTTTGGAATCATGGTCTACTATTAGAAAAAAAATTTCATTCTAGTTGAATAAATCTCTTGCATTTGTCTAATCATATTATTGTTATCATTATAGTTATTGTTATAATTTCAAAAGTTCCTAAGCATTTATAAAAGGAAAATATCAGGTGCTAAAGTGCTAATTTATCCAATTAAATTTAATAAACATCAAAGAAATTCCAAATCTGTGTTGAGTTGTGACAGATATTGAAAATAATAAAAAACTTTACACAAGGCATGGACCTTATCTTTATAGAGTCTTACAGTCTTTGGGGATATATGGCACATATATAAATAAGTATAATGGAAAATAATATCTAATAGGTGCTTCAGAAAAGGGCAAACCATCTTAGATTTGGATTATAGCAGAGACAAGAACTATTCATTTTTTAGATAGAAATAATCCATTACAAATTCATATTTATGTTAGCCCTTTTTCATGTTATTTCAACACATTAGGGATCTATGATTTTGCTCCATGGATTTGCTCCATTGATACAAATGGCAATTTCCTATTAGTCATAACAGATAATTTTCATGAGTTTTTGAGACTCAAAAAACAACTACCCAATGACCAATATAATTTAGTTATGGACTGCTTCTAACTATATTAGGCTACACCATTGAGCCAGGTATAAAATTGTCTACATTTTAATTATTTGAAATATTCAGAAGTTTCCTAGGTGCCTTATACTATATTAGGCAGTATGGGGAATAAACAATCAATTATTTTTTAAAATGGTCTCTGACTTTAAGGAATAGATGGAGAGTTTAATAAGGGAGAGAATGTTACTGGAATATTTATAGTAATATAGACCAAATTCTTTAACAGAATGCTAAGAGGACAGAAAGCAGGGAAGTGATAACATTATGTGAGTATTCTTACAAAAAAAATTCCAGGAGTGACTTTTCAACTAGATTTTGATGGAAATGGCAAAAATTTGAGTGGAAATTGACCAAATGGAAAATAGTGCAAACTTGAGCAATAATTGTATATGGTAGGCACTGGAAAAAAATTTTAATTAATGAATAATGAATGAGTGAATGAATTAAATCTTGAAAAGGAAGTAATAGCCATGGATTGGCAGGGGGGATAAAAACTGATGCACATGTTATATGGGAGAGGGATGAGACAGAGAGAGAGGAAGAGACAGAGAAAAGGAGATAGAGGGGGCAAGAGAGAGAGAGAGGAAGAGAAGGAGGGGGGAGGGAAGGAGGGAATGATGAGGAGAAAAGAGCCAGGGAGAAAGAGGAAGGGAGGGAGAAGAGAGGGAGAGAAAAAGAAAGAGAGAGAAGGAGAGGGAGGAGGAGCAAAACGAGCAAGTGTAGAAATAAAAGAAGGAGAAAGAAAAGGAGGAGAATAAGAACAAGAACAACAAGAAGAACCAAAAAAAAGAACAAGAACAGGAAGAAGAAAAAGGAGGAGGAGGAGGAGCAGGAGGAGGAGCAGAAGGAGGAGCAGAAAAAGAAAGAGGAGGAGGAAAAGAAGATGAAAAAGAAGAAGAAAAAGAAGAAGAAAAGTGAGAGGAGAGAGAGACAGAGACAAAGAGAGAGAGAATTTGTCTACATAACATGGGGTCCGATAACAAAAGACATTGAATGCAAAGCTGAGCAATTTAGATTGGCTCAGAAAGGCAATAAAGTACTATTATAAATTGTTCAATGGGGGGATGATGTGATGAAGAATAAACTTGTGTCATAGACTTGGGGTCAGAGGACGTGAGTAGAAATTCTGGTTCTAATACCAACCATCTACATGACCTTGGACCTTGGATCATTTAACCTTAATGAGGTCCACATTATCCACATCTGTGAAAAAGGAATAGGATTGGACAGCCCTAAAAGACCCTTCTGGTTGTACATATATTATCCTACAAAGTGGAATTGGGTGCAAAGAGACCAATAGGACATAATATCATTAATATAGATTGGGTAATAAAGGTCTGAACCATGAATGTGATGACATAAATTTACAGTTCTGTAGTTATATGCATTGCTCTATAATTATGCTTGGGGCTGCTAGGTGGCCATAGTGCACCAGAGCACTGAATCTAGGAAGATTCATCTTCCTGAAATAAAATCTAACTTCAGAAACTTACTTGATGTGAGACCCTATGTGAGTCACTTAACCCTGTTTTCCCTAGTTCTTCATTTGTGAAATGACCAGGAGAAGGAATTGGCAAGCCACTCCAGCCTTCGCCAAGAAAACCCCAAATGGGGCCACAAAGAATTGGACATCAATGAAAAATGACAGGACATCAACAATAAAACTTATGTATGATACAAGATGCTCGCAACTGACCACTTGTAGTCTATCTTAGGGATACAAATACTCATAAAGGCCTGCAGATCATGACTACTTGTGTCTACTTTATGGATACAAATACTCATAAAGGCCTGTAGTTCATGAATATAAGTTCATAGCCAATATTGTTTTAAGACCTAATTCTAATGTGCATTATTTCAAGGCTATAATCAAGGTTCAATCCTTTTGAACATGAAAGCTGACATATGCAAATTACTTTGGGTGCTTAGAAAGAGTTTAAACATGTCAAATTCTGTGGTATGAAAAACATGTAATTATGTTCTTTTCAAAGCATTTATATTAATATAAGTAAAGATCCAATTCAGTACAGTTTCTAAATTGACAAATTAGTTATGGAATTGATTCTCCAAACAGAATTTCTTTTTCTCTTTATAAACATCTTCACATCAAGGACAGACGTTTAAATTTTGTAAATGGACAGTTTTGCTCTATCACAATCTCTGGAATTATCAGAAGGACTCTTACACAGCACAAATTCTACCTTGGCCACGTGTTACCACAATGGCAGGCTTACTTATCTCTCTTGCACCAATGTTCACTAACCAGACGTTGATCAGCATGTGAAAAGGGTTATTTTTGTTCCTGGCAGGGAGTTTTATTGCAGTTGGAAATTGCTGTAACTGCTCAAAGAGCTTTCTGAATATTAAACTTATTACTGAATTGTCTTCAGTGTATTAGAAATGTACTAAGAGTTTTCTCACACAGATTGACACATGGCCTTTTTCTAGAGAATAATAAGTACCCACAAAATATAGATAAGTACACACAAAAAAGTACAAACAAAAAAACAAAAAACAAAAACAAACAAACAAAAAAGATTGACACATGGCCTTTTTCTAGAGAATGATAAGTACATGTAAAATATAGTACTTTGTTGCACAGTCAGGAATTTATTCTTTGTTTTTGTTAAATATTATATTCTGCACATATTAAAAAAAACATTATTCTCTCACATATTTAGCTTACTAATTTTTTCATATGCAAATTCAGATTGCTGCAATAACTTGGGTTGTACATGTGTGTTTATGAGTGTATCCTAGTTGTTATAAATGAAAAATAGTTAAAATATTTCAGATTGCAACTCCCACTTATTGGAGTTGTAATTGAACCTAAAAAAGATAAATCATTCACATCAAAAGGTGCATTTATATTTGTATATCAAAGATATTAAGGTAATTGAATTTATGTGGAGTGGGGACAGTCAAAATTTCCCACATGAATGGCCCAATACAAAATATTGGAGGATAATAGGATTTAGATTTCTAGAAACTCTAACAGTTGTAACAGCGCAATGATGTTGGGTTTAGAATAAGAGAAATTGAGTTTTAATCTTGCCTTGGTCAATTATATTTTCTGTGGCATGGGCAAGTCATTGGCCATAGTTTTCTCATCTATAAAATGAGAAGTTAGAATTAAGTTGAGTTCAATTCATAAATAAATAGATCCCTGAAACCTTCATATTGATTTGGAAAACCACAAATTAATTTATCTTTGCTGTATTATATTTCCATTTATTTTGTTATACACTTCCCACTCAAAACGTCTTAATCTGACAATCCCTTGTCCAACCAAAAATTTGCACCTTTGGATTAAATTACTCTCTCTCTCTCTCTCTCTCTCTCTCTCTCTCTCTCTCTCTCTCTCTCTTTCTCTCTCTCCAGGTATGTGTGTGTGTATTTAACCATGGTTAGCCATTTAACCATGTCCATGCCCAGTTTTAAAGAAGAAATTGGAGGTGTATGAGAAACAATGGAGATCCATTCTCTCCTGTCTGATTCTTTCAAAATTCATTTTTCAATCATCCGATGGACTCTTTGGTAATTAAATGCTTCAAAATCTCTCCATTTCATTTTGTAGGCTGCAGGCTAGAAGGAAGATGAAAGCAGAGGAGGGATTCTTAATCATTTACCTAATGTCCACAGTGTGGGACTGAAGAAAATAGCTGGAGCTGTCCCTTCCTGGTATGAGAGCAGTTTAGGCGACAACACTTGTGGACCTCTGATGTCAAGTTAGCCATCTGGTAGCATCAATTTTACAAGATTTTGAAGAGGGGAAAGGTATGGCTCTACAGCAATCTCTTAGCTTTCCATTCCCTCTGTAAAGATGCTCTTGGCATAGTGAACAGCATGCTGAATTCATAGCCAAAAAAGCCAGTATTCAGTATCTACCTTAGATACTTTCTGTGTTCCTATGCAAGTCATTAAGCCATTCTCAATTTCCCCACTTGTGAAAATAAGCACAATAATAGAAGATATATGAAGGAATGACAATCAAATGAGAAAATGTAAGGAAAGGGTTTTTTTTTTTCCTGCAAACTTTAAAGCTTTATATAAATGTCAGCAATCATTATTAGCAAAAGCTAATAATAATTAAACTAATTAGCTGATTATTATAATTTGGCTAATTTATCCCCCAAAAATGACTATTGAATATAACAGACTTAGTCTTTAGTATAACTACATCTGTAGGAATTCCTGGCTTCCTAAGGACCTGAAGAAGAAAAAGGAATTATAGGACATACATAGCATTTTCGAAGATGATGAATAAATTAATGAATGAATGAGGCAGGGAATGAATGAGTGCATACATAAATACCTGATAAACTAATTATCAAATACTTATTTTGTGCTATGTACTTTGTATAAAGGGAACTAACATCATACTCAAAGGATTGGATTCTGCTCCACTTGATACCAGTATGACCTTGGCCAAGTCAAAATGTCAATATTTATATCTGTAATGTGAAGAGACCAGACTATGGGATGATTGCTGAGTTATCTTCTACCTCAGTGTCCTATTATTCCTATAATCTCTGTAATCTCTATTGTGTATAGAACACTCTGCTTACCACTAAGGGGAGATACCCATTGAGATATCAGTACCTGCCCTCATGGAGCATACAGTCTAAACAGGCTGCTAGACTATGATATAATAGATATAACTATGATAAAAATTACATGTTAAATGGAAATATAGTGTAGTGAAGATATAATTGAATTTGGAGTTAGCCAAAATTTAAAATCTGATCTCTATCATTTAATAGCCAAAAGGCTTTGAAATGATGACTTGATTTTTCTGGAAATAATTGTAGAAAAGAGTAAAGAGATTAAAGTTAGAGCAATCTGGAATGGCTTCAAGGAAGAGGTGACTATCTGAATTATACTTTGAAGAACAGGTAGGAAGTCAACTGGAAGAGAAGAAATAAAAAGGAATAAATGTCCGAATTAGAGAATAGTGTAAGAAAAACATACAGATAAGAGTGTGTGGAACATGTTTCAGTGAGAGAAAATATATCAATTTGATTATCACATGGAGTACTTATTGAGGAACAGCATGGAATGAGTCTCAGATGACACCAGATTGTGAATGACCTTAAATTCCCAGAAATAAGGTTTAAATTTTATTTGGTAGGTAATGGGAAGTTATTAAAGAATTTTGAGTAAAAGGTTGACTAAATCTTTGAATAATAGTTCATCTGAAAGTGATATGAGAGATAGTGTAGAGTAAAAGAGAGCAGTGGAAGTACAAAGACTTGTAAGGAAGCATTACAAAAGACTAACTGAGATGTGATAGAGAAATGGTGAGTGGAATGGAGAGGGGGAAAGATATCACATAAACACCAATGGGTGTGATGTGTGGGGTGGTTTTTGGGAGGGAGGAAGAGAGAGACAGAGAGAGAGAAAGAGTTTATTGGAAATACTTGTTAATCTGTTGACTATGAAAGGTGAGAGAAAAAAGAGGATGAAAAAATTAAAGATTTTATTAATGTATTTTGAGAACTTTGGAGACTAGGTGAATAATCATTCCACTGATTGAAACAGTGAAGTAAGAGAGAGAAGCAGGTTGGAAGAACAGAAATACTATTTTTGGTTTGTGACAAGAGTTTATGGAAAAGACATTTAGGTAGAGAAGCTAAATAGATCAAGGATATGGAGGTAATGTAAAAATCCCAGATGATCTTAATATAAGTCTCAGGAGCCATCCAAACTGGAGAAGAACTAGAAACTGAAAAAACAGGGAATGGGTTTGTATGAGGGAAGAAGAAGACATTCTATTTGTAAGCTACCCTACTGGGACTCCATATGTTTTCAAAGAATTCCAATAAACAGAGATAATAGCTGAATCTATGGGAGCAAGTGAGATTGCTAAGGAAAAAGAGAGAGAAAAAATGACAAAGGTAGGACCAAAGGATCCTTGAGAAGAGAACAAGAAACCAACAGAGACAAAACAAAATGAGTTTGAAAGTTAGAAAGAATACAAAAACAAAATGGTGTCTTTGAATTCAAGGGAAGAAAGGATCTCCCTAATCATATAATAATCAATAAATGCAGGACCACAAATGGTAAAGGATGATAAAGACCGGAAACAAAAGGCCATTGTATTTAATGATTAAAAATACATTGCTCATCTTGAAGAGAAGCATTTCAGTTAAATGGCTTTTGTAGAAGAAAATGAGCAGAGCATGGTTTGAGAAGGGAAGGAGAGAGATGAGATGATGTCTTTCAGGTAAGAGAATCAGAAAAACATGTTGCAACTCTGCATACAGATGGGATCCCAGTAGGGTAGCTTATATAATAGGATGTCTTCTCTTACCCTCACACAAACTCATTCCCTTATAGTTCAGAGGTGTCTAGTTCTCCAGTTCAGAAAGTTCCTAAGATTTATATTAAGGTCACCAGGATTTTTATATAATATGCTCTTTTTTCAATTAAACTATAGAGAGTTGAATGAGGTTAAATAATATAAAATCCTTTAAAATTATATTATTCCTGAACTATAAGTGAACTATTCCCTGTATATATCATATAATATAATTTTAGGCAGATAGGTTTTGTTTTGCATTCTTGGGAAGAGTGGAGGGAGAGAATTGGTCTAGACTGTGATTTCATTGTTACTGGGAATTCCCTACAAGGAAATATTCTTTATTAATCCAGATACACAATCATTCTGCAACTGAAAATCTTAGAGATTTCCCAGTTTACTACTGGTAAAATTAATCCATATTGGAAGAAGAACTTGAATCTTGAATTAACAAACTACAAAGTCAGCTTTTTATTCATTAGAATACACTACCTTTCCCTCTGAATATGGTACAGTTGTTCAAAACTCAGACTGCAATGCAGGTGATTATTAGTATTAGCATTTAAAAGTTGCCTTTATATTTTAAGAGAAGGGCCCTATGGATTATGTCCATGAGGTCACAGAACGGCAGATAAAACCAAATAAAAGAACAATAACGACCATTTCTAGGAAGACAATAAAATAATTCTTTTATTTGTTTCATTTGATTCTGGTCACTCTTGCTGCTTTTTAAAAATGAAAATATTTCCCTTGCTGAACAGAGCTTTAGCATTTCCTCTCAGCAGAAACTAAAAAGTTGTATTATCTGATTTGTCTTAAATTGTATGCATTGTGCTCCAGTGACAAAATGAAAAGTGATTCAATAATATGAAATGAGCCAACACACTCATTTTTTGTTCCCAGAAGACCCAATTGTTATAGTAACTTTTCATTTAGTTAAGCATCCATTTACTAATATTAATCCAGAATTATTACCATGAAATTATTTCAAAAGGACAAGGAAAGAACTTTTGATGCTTACAAAGGACATGCTTTCCTTAACCGGCCAAAGTTTCCATTTCTATTTTAGCTATATTAGCAGATGAGGTAATGGATGATACAGGAAATTAAACGGTCCTTTAACTTCATGGGAGCCAGAGAAACTTGGCAGCAACCATAAAATTATGTGAAGGTTACACTTTCGCTGATTAGATTGTGCTCAACCTGCATTCACATCTAGTCTATTCATCCAAAGATCTATTTTTGTGTCTACACCTGAGGCCCTAATTCCCCTTTAAAATAGTGCCATATACAATATATGGCACTAGAAAAGTAACTGGTAAACAGAAATATTATTGCTCAACTGAAAGTTATAAATCACATTAAAGCAAAAGAACATAGGGCAGGGTAGGAAATGAAAGTCGATTTGAACTATTATATAATCTTTGTGTCACCTGATCAACATCCAGATGAGCAATATTTCTCAATGTGAACAAATAAAAGCTCCAAAACAACTTCTTGTTAAGTCTAAAGCTATAATTTCTTTTTGTTTGTTTAGTTTGCTTTTGAGACTTTCTCCTTATCTTTTCCTAGCTGAAAGTTCAGTGATCTCAATGTTGCTTGACATAGTAGCTTTAAATTGCTCCATTTCTGATATAAGCAGATTGACCCCTAATTAAAGAAGCCTAATTAATGGAACCCATCACTAGAGACTCACCATATTGGTACCAGACTAAGTGCAGATGTTTAATTTTTTTAAAGCTATTGTAGCTCAGAACTTTCAAAGTGATCCAGTGATGGATCAAGTGATCCATCACCCTCAGACTCCCCAGTAACAGAGATTAAAATGGTACACCACTGCAATCAGAAAGATAAAATATTTAATGAGATATTAAGTCATCAAAGAATAGAATAACTATGACTAGATGCCAAAGTATCACTGTAGTTGATTTATAATTGAACTATAAATCTCTCTATCCAGCAGATGCACTATTTCTTTGGTTTTGTCTATTAGGGATAAATTTTGGTCAATCACATTTTTGTCATCTCCCAACCACCCCAAGTATTTTTTGTCAGTTAATAGATTTGTGACTCATTCAATAAATATCTACAAACTTTGCTAAGTGCTTGCTACATACAAAGCATTGTGCTAGAAGCACAAAGAGATGGAAACATAAATGGCTCTGTCTCTAATGGAACTCTAGAGGATAATGCAAAGGAAAACATCTTAGGAAACAGTGCAACAATAATAACAAAAAGAGATTGGAAGGAAGGAAAGATTTCACTAAAAATTAAAGGTTTAAAGGGAAGAGGGAGGGAAAGATATAGAGGCATTTGCTTAATTATGAGGAGAAATAGAATAGACAAAAGAGGAATAGAAATAGATTTCTAAATAAATAAAATTAATAAAAAAATAATATCAAAATAAGCAAAATTAATTGAAGTCATAAAGTATTTACTTTAAAAAGGGTGAAAATAAAAAATACAAAAGAAATGGGGAAACACAAAAACTAACATTCATCATTTTTAAAGGTCAATTAATTGATTAAATTGTCCAATAAAACCCAATTTAAAAGAGAATAACAAAATAGATAAGAAAACAATGACCTGTCCTTTCTTGCTTTTAGCAAATTATAGTGACCCTGGAAATTTTTGTAGGTATTTCATCAATTAATTTGAGAGACCTTTGGCTTAGCATTTAAAAGCCTTCACAGTCTGTATTACATCAATCTATCTAGTCTTATTACATGTTAAACTCTATATTCCAGTCAAAATAGCCTACTACTAATTGTTTCCTGTCCAATTCTTCCATCTCTCACTTCTATAAACCAACTATTTAGTCTAATATCCTAATTAACTCAACCTGGAATGTTTCTCTTCACCTTCGCTTTTAAGAATCTCTTGTCTCTTTCGAGACAAAACTTAAATTACACTTCTTACACAACGCTGCTAGTGAAAATACCTTGAATTTGCTATTTATTTGCTTATATATGAACCTGCTGAATCATTCCAAGTGGACATGTTCCATAAGGACAGCCTTATTTCCAAGGCTAGATGCATCTGGAACAATGTTATCTATAAACAGGAATATATCCATCTTTGTCTGTGTAATAACAGTAATATCAAATTAATGATTCACATTCATAAAGCCTTTAATCCTACAGAAGAAACCCTTTAGACTAAAAGGAATATTAAATTCTCACCTTTCCTAGAAACAAAATTATGGATAGTTGGACAAATTTAATCCCATGATTTAAAAAAATCATTATTCACATCCACTTGCCTTTTCAAAGTTCTTTCTAGCTCACCTAGACTATATTAACACTTTCTAAATGGCTTCTGCACCTGAAATTTCTTCTCTCTTCAATGTTCAAAAAATTGCCAAAATGGTTTTTGTAAAGCATCATGTCATTCCCCCAGTCAATAAAAATCAATGGCTACCTATAATCTCAAGGATCAAATGGAAATCCCTCTGTTTGTATTGAAAGCCTCTCAAACCTGTCTTTTGTCTACATTTTCAAGTTACATGATTAGAAATGGCTCTCCTTTATACATTCTTGAATCCAGTCTATCGGACCCTCTTACTGTTCCTGACACACATCGTTCTATATCCTCCATACGTCCACTTTTTAGCATCCTTGATTTCCTTTAAGATCCAACTCAAGTATCCCCTTTCAACTGAGTGAGATTTTTCATAGATTCCTTGAAAATTATTTTTAATTTTTGTGATATTTTGTGTATATGTGTGTATATACAGATATATGTGTGTAAATATAAAGTTTTATATATTATATACATATATAATACATATACAAACATATATATCCAGACATACATATATACACATATATGAAAACAAACAGCCCATGTATGAAATATACTTACATATATATATACATACACACACACAAATGTTTTATCTCCATCAGTAGAATATAAACTATTTAAAGGCAGGTTTCATTTATATCATTTAAGTCTTTCATTTATGTCATCAGCTTTTAGCACAAGGCCTGACATATTGGAACTCCTTAATAAATGTATGTTACTTGCTTGATTGATTGAAAGCAAGTTGTGTTGTTTTAGTCATGTCTGATTTTTTTTTCTAACTCCAATTTTGGGGTTTTCTTGGTAAAGATACTATTTATATATTTATATTATATTAATTTATATAAAATGGTTTGCCATTTCCTTCTCCAGCTCATTTTACAGATGGAGAAACTGAGGTAAATAGGATTAAGCGATTGACCAGGATCATACAACTAATAAGAGTGTGAAGCTGGATTTGAACTCGTCTCTATTCTCTGCATTCTATCCATTGCAACCTCTCGCAGCCCAGAGAGAAAATGTACTAAGATAATAAATGACCCCCTCCCTTTGGACCCTGAATAAACAATCTACAAGAGCCTAAATATCTAATAAGCATTTAAATCTCAGGATCTCAACATCAGAAGAGACTTAGAAGCCACTTAGTCCAAATATTAAAATCCACATTTCTTCATTTACAAATAAATGCCTCAAAAAAGATTAATATAAGGAATAACTTATACTGGAACCAAATAAAAATGAATATTATGATAATTGTACTTTACTTTCTTGGCTAATTCTGGTTAATGGCCTCAGAAACATATAACAATAACAAATAAAAAGTTATCTAATTCCAAAATATTTACAGATTGCTTCTAACAGAGAAAGAGGATGCTGTTATTTTCTAAAGTCAAAGAGTTTCAAGATACAGATAACTAACTGACCAATAAAAATAAACTGAGCATTCCAAAGAGCTGCAAAACATGTGTATAATGGAAGATTTTTCTTCTTTTTTTTCTCAAACAGATTTGGAAGCAACTTTTAACAAATGTTTGGGGATTAGCATCCATTATGACATGGCTCTAGTCTTACATCTTCAAGGCCTTTTAGCTATTGGCTTTATTTCCTATTCCTCACAACTTAAAGAAGGAGGACCAACTAACGAGGCTGGCTAAATTGATCCCTGCGGCATCTCTTCCATAGAGTTCAACTAGTTGAGTAAACACAACTTTCCAAATTATCTCAGCCATTTATCTAAGAAACTTCTTATCTCTAGCTGTTTTATATTTCTTCCCTATTCCCTAAGAATTCCCTATTCTTACTCCATATTTTCATCCCTAATTTTCTGCTATAGAAGCTTATGACCCATTTCTAAGTACATACCAACAGAGCAATTGGGAGCCTGGATCTTCTGAACTAAAGAATTTCCTGTTACTAGGTTATGGAAAATTTATTTATTTCCCGTTATGTGAACTAAGGTTTTTCCTACAATATTACATATTTTCATGTTGTTCTTTTGCATGTTTATTGATAATAAAAAAATACTATCCAACACTTTTAGGTTTGCAAAGCACTTACAAGTCTTTCATTTTATCCTCATAACAACTTTGGAAATTATTATCTCCATTTGAGAGATGAGAGAATTGAGTCAAAAAGAGGTTAAGTAACGTGCCCCGGATCAAATTTCAGTGGTTCTCAAACTTTTGTTTTCAGCATCTTTATCCTATTAAAAATTATTGACGATCTTTTCAAAGCGTTTTTGTTTTTCTGGATTATATTTATGGGCATTTACCATATTGAAAATAAAAACTATTTTTGAATTTGTAGACCCTCTAAAAGGGTTTCAGAGATCCCCAGGATTCTCTAGACCATACTTTGAGAACCACTAATATAACTAGTAAGTGTATGAGGTCAGATTTGAACTCAAAAAGATGAGTATTCTTGACTTCAGGTCCAATACTCTTTATCTATTGCACCATCTTGATGTCCTATTGTGCCACATAGATTCCTCTACTGAATAAATTGTAATCAAAGCTACCAGCAGTATAATACACTACTAAAGAAAAAAAAATTACTAAATAGTGAAGAAAACTTAATGAATTCATGTCATGTTAAAATTAATCTTTTATTTTCAGCCATACAAGTAATGATTCCCTATCATCCAAGTCATGTAATTCTTAGTCAAATGTGATTTTTGTTGGGGAAATGTGCAGTTGTATGATTTACTCTTTCTTTAATGAGTAAAGTTCAGGAGCATAAATTGTTAAATTCCTGCCCGCAATTATAATATGTTGCCACCAGATGGCCAATGATGCTATGATTATGACATAATTGTCCATAGAGCCATGGTTGAACAATTTGGCTCAACCAAGATTATGGTTCCTCAAGAGGAAGGTTTTTTAATCCCATAATTTATTTTAAGTGCACATTCTTTATTAAAAATATGAACATAAATACTAAAGAAAGATGCAGGTCTATAAACTCCACACTGTTGTTTAGTTTTGTTTAACTCTTCTGTCCATGGGATTTTCTTGGCAAAGATACTGGAGTGATTTGTTGCTTCCTTCTCCAGTGGATTAAAGCAGAGGTTAAGTGTCTTACCCAGGGTCACATAGCTAGGGACTATCTGAGAATGGATTAAAATTTAGGTCTTTTTGAACTCCGGTGCTATGGTCTAACCACTGGCTACCTAAAAAAAAATTACTATAGGGAAAAAAATAGATAAAACTTAAACTTTTTCTTACTAACTTAAATGCTCAGGTAGGTGGTTTGATTTTTTTTCCCAATATACCTTTAATTTATATGTCCTGGACTATTTCAAATCACCCTCCATGCAATCTATTTTCCAGCTGAACTGACCTGGTTGGAGCTCTCTTAGGTTGGCATTCTATTTCCTGCCAGCAGCAGTGGGAAGTAATAAGTCAATAAGAAGATCAAATTCAGACTACAAGGTCAAAAGCAAAGGAACTGGAGACTTTAAGAGTGCCCTTTGACATTTTTAGTTGTAGGACATGAAATTACCCATCCTTGCTATAAAAAATTTCTTCCTAGAATCTAGTCAAGAATCTAGAAGCTCAGTCAAGAGTCAAAATCTACTGTCTTAAAGTCACAATTTAGATCCCAAATGGAACTTCAAAGTAAGAGATTACATCTGATTATAAAAGTAATTAAAACCATAGCAAAACCAGATCAGTATTACAAAAGTATCTCATAATAAATCAATAGGCAGAATCAATTGAAAGTCAAGAGTGTCGTTTACTCATTTTTTTCAGTCTTGTCCAACTCTTCATGATTCCATTTGAGGTTTTCTTGACAAAGATGTTGGAGTGGTTTGTTATTTACTTCTTCTCATTTTGTAGAAGGGGAACTGAGGCAAACTGGATTAAGTGACTTGTCCAGGTCACACAGCTAGTAAGTGTCTGGAGCCAAATTTGAACTCAGGAAAATGAGTCTCTCTCTTACTCCAGGTCCAGCCACTTCTCCACCCCTATTTAATACTATTTAATACTAAATTCTAAGAACAGAAAGAAATTATAAACTTCTCTCCAACTAATAAGCAGAGATGTCAGAAAATGAATCAATTAGCCAAATTAGTAATCTCCTAACAATTAACAGATCAATCTTATTTCATTAACTTTTTCTTACTCAGCCAAGTCCATTTATCAAATATCCAATTTATCCAATTTATCCATTATCTCTTCATCGGATCATAGGTCTAGAGCTAAAAGTTGTCAAAAACACAGCTAGAAGTAGCAAATATATGGCCCATTTCACCCTCCATATTCCCACATGCTTTGGGGAAAATTTAACAAAATAAATAAAAAGACAATAAAACACAGATAACATTACATGATAAAACTGTCAATATGTAGCCAGCAAGAATTTATATGTATGGATCAGTGGCCCCTGATTCTTGTCAAGTATGACTCCAGTGATTTAGACCTACCTTCCAGTTTTACAAGAGAGGAAACTAATCCAGAAAAATTGTGACATGTCCAAGGTCACACAGGAAACATCAAAGCTGAGATTCCAATTCCAGTCCTCTGACTTCCAGATCTGGTATTCTTTACATTATTCATTTAATCATTTATTTTTGAACTGTGCACTTACTAGTAAATCCCCAGCCAAATTTGGAAAGAATAAAGGAAACACAGCAGAATTGCTCTGCACTATTCCCATTATTCTAAGATCACCTGAGACTCACTCTCTGAATGGCCTCAGGGTTGGTTAAGATGGTCAAAAAATGAGCAAGAGGCAAAACTGGACAGTGATAAGACCACTGTCCTTGGAGACAGAGTTTTCGTTCCTGTTCTGCTACTTGTAACCTTGGATAAAAAGCCAACATGATGTAGTGGAAAGATAACTTAGCATCTTCAAAGTATTTGAACTATAAATAAATAGAGCATCAAAGTAGAATGATTTAAAAAGACAGAAATCAGGAAAAAGGGAGGAAAGTGTGACAAATATCTGAATCTGTTTCATTAATTGAATTCTAGCCCCAGTCAAATTCATAAAGTAACACATATGGGATTTAATCACTCACCAAATTTTCCCATAGAGAAGAATTCTATTTACTCTGGAACAGGTTTTTTGTTTGTTTGCTTGCTTTTTAAATTGTTCCCCCAATGAGTGTGGTCTCATGTTTCCATGAATTTTAATTAATTTTCAAAACACCAGACTCTCAGACTGGAATTAATGACTGTCAAGCATGTTTAAGCTATACTTTAAATAAGAGGATATGTTTTTTTAAAAAATCAGTAATGGTTTTTACAGTTTGTAATATCAACTTTCAAAAAGGGGTCAAGGTTCGGACATTAGGTACAGGAACACTGAACCAAGAAATTAAATTGTTATTTTTACTGAAAATGGCTAAAATAGTTGTTCTGATAAAAGATAAGTCTTGTGGTCCACCACTCCCCTCTCGACTGATTAACCCCAGGCTTCTGCTGCTAAGCACAAGAAAGAAGAATTTAAAGGAGACTCACAGGACCATTTCATTCCTTTGCAGAAATAGAGAACTATGGGTGTAGAATATTGTATGGACTGTTAGTCTTGAATAATCTATTGGTTTAAGTTTTAGTTGAGATTTGTTGTTTGTTTTTTGCTGATCTGTTCTTTTTTCTTATTATTTTAATGAGGGAGAGATAGCTGAATAGAAGAAAAGGAGACGGAAAGAGACAAAAAGAGAGACAGAGACAGAAAGAGAGAGAGGGAAAGTAGCAGAGAGATAGAGACAGAGACAGACAGAAACACACACAGAAAGAGAGAGAAATTTGGAGCCCATTAATTATTTTTTAATTTTTTTCATTAATTTTTATAAGAACAAATCCTAAGCAAAGAGGATAACAAGATTATTGTTTTCCATATTGTTATTATTATTTACATTTAAATGTTTAAATTTTGTACTATAGTGAAGCTAACATAAAACTTTGCCAGTTCCTTACACTCATAAAATGGAGCCCATTACCTTTTTAAAAAATACTTTTGTAACTTTATTTCAACATAATTGGCTTCTTTTATAATCCTATGTATTTTATTTGGTGAATTTAAAAACCTTATTCTGAAAAGGAGTACATTAAGACCTTCCTACATGGACTACCAAAGGTGACCATTATACAAAACAAGGTAAAACACCTCTGACCTTGATAAAAAGTAGGGGGACAAATCAATATAAAATGCTTTCCTTTCTAATAATGAATATAAATGGTCCATCTACCAAGAATATTATTATAAATCTCCTGTCCTGTATATTTAGTAAATAAGTCAGTTTTCTAAATAGAACCATGAATCTAAGTGGAATTATTTCCCATTCAAGATGGTAGAGAGTGCCATTGTTATTTTACTATAGTCTTTTGCAACCACTGCTAAGCTTTATTTTCCATGAAATGTCTTTTGAGGATGACAAGTTCCAGAGAATCTAAACTGGGTCAAAATGGAAAATAGAAAGGAATTGGTATTAGATCTGTATGGAAAGTGAACAGAATGCTGGATTTGAATTCAGGAAGACTTGGATTCACATCCCCCTCAGACATTTCTAATTATAAGATCCTTAACTTCTCTCTGCCACAGGTCTGCTGAAAGACCCAAATACAATAATACATGGAATGTATTTTGCAAACTTTAAAGTATACTATAAATATCACTTGTTACCATCATCATTATTGTTGTTCCTTTGTTTTCAAAAAGACCAGGACATCAGGGAGGTGACACTATGACATACAAATGAATTGGAGTTAAGGGAGGGAGGGCTGTGCAAAATCACCTGTCTCACTTTCCCCTTCATAACCATCTGGGTCCAGTGGCCAGGTACAGATCAGGACAACTGGAGATGGCCCTGGATGAAATGGGAGATCCGGGCCTTTTTAAGCTAAGGTCTTCAACAGGTCTCCCTGCACCCATTCTGTGTGCAGTTAAGACAAAGAATCTCCTCTTTCACATAGTCCAAAAAATAAACGAATGAATGAATGATTAAGTAAAGAAGTGAATAAATAAATGAATGGATGGATGGATAGATAGATAAATGAATGAATGAATGGTTAGATAGATAAATAAATCAATAAATCTGGGAGGGGAAAACTCAGGATTTCTGGTCTAGCCAAAAATGACTGCTATTTGCATTCAATCTGAGTCAAGGAGGATCTAAAAAATGACCAAATGGGGCTTGGTCTAGGACCTATTGGTGGTCAATTAGAACCAAATTAATATTGGTTCCAAGAGTTCATTATTAGGTAATTACTCTTTATTTAAAGGAATTTGGAGCAGTTTGGGGAAGAGGTTGAGCAAGTTCCTCATCTTAGCTGCACCTCCCAAATCATTACTCTTTCTGGGGAAAAAATAATAAAAACCCTAATAATGTTTCATATTTGTATAGTATTTAAACAGATTACGAAAACCTTTTTCTTGTATTTTCTTATTTGATTTTCTCAACAAGCCTACAAAGGATGTAGGACAGCTATTAAAAGTCCATTGTATAGATGAGAAAATAATTAGACAATAGTAGTCCAAGGTGAGGCTGAACTCTTAATAGATCTAGTCTAGTCTATGAAGCCCAGGGAGATTAAGTGATAAAGCTACACAGGTAGGAAGCATCATGGTTTCAATCCCTAAACCCTAGACCTCCAAATGCAAAGCCAGTGTTCTTTTCTCTGTATTTATCTGTCTGCTTTCTTACATTTAAAGGAGTTAAAAAACCAAGACTTTAAAGTCTATAATCTGGAGTATCTGGAGTGTAATATTTATTTTGGGGGGTTTTAGGGAGCAGGGAAAAGAGAGTATCACCGAAATGAGATCTAGATTTTTAATTTCATCACGTATGTAAATGGTAGAAGCCCTCTCCCAAAAGAGGTCTCCCTTTTCCCAAGGCCTCCCAAAAGGCAGACCACCAACTCATCTACAAAATATTCTCAGAGAAGTGACCACATAGCAAGTATATAGCAGAGACAAAACAATGAAATTAGGATTTTTTTTCCTGAATCCCCCTAATTCTAGGGCCTTCCCTCTATTATCTCCAGTTTAACTTGAATATAACTTATTTCTTTATAGTTTTCATGTTGTTTTCACAAATAGACTGTGAGACTCTTGAAAGTGGGGAAATGTCTTTTGCCTTTCTTTGTAACCTCAGTTCTTAGTACAGTGTCTAGACTAGGAGGTGCTTAATAAATGTCTACTGACTGACTGAATCCAAGGCTAGCCCTTTATCATTTATTCTAATTTTTTTTAAAAAAGAACTTTTTTTATATGGAAGCATCAATGTCTGTAGGGAAAAATTGACTTCTAACTGGAGCCATTGACTTAGAATAACATATTTGGATTACTAGATAACTATACTACTGAGTTCTAATTTCTATATATTATAAAACTTGTTGGTATTCTCTTGTTATTTAAATAATATATTTGTAGGAGAATAGATTGGAAGCTAGATGGAACCTTAGATGTCATCTAGTCCACCCCCACTTATTTTCTAGATAAAGAAATAATCAAGAGGTTAAATAATTTATCCAAATTCCACTAGTAGTAAGCAGCAGAGCTGCAATTTGAACTCAGGTCATTGTCCTTTGATTCAAAATCTGGTGCGTTTTCTAGAGGTTGCAGCTGCTTCTAATTAAGATAATGAAACTTTGGTTCCATTGCATAGAAAGCTTACTTGGGGATTAATCTACCTAAAGCTACAAAATTAGTTGCAAAGCAGATAAAGGATGTTTCCAACTCAGCCAAACATTTCCTGTTATTTTTTCCTAAGGTAAATAGCACCTTCAAGGTACACAGCATGAAACCCCAAAATGAGGACATAGCACTGCTCCCTAAGCATCCATCTGCACCTGATAGATGTCCAGGAGACTCACAATATTCTCATACCAGCCACAAAAGGTCAGAACAATGAAGTCTTAAAATCAAAATGGGCTTATTCAATTTTGCTACCATCTGAACACAAACATTGTCTCTTCCTGGGAATATTGAACAAATAAATCTAGAGTCTTCGAGACAATAGATTTTGCTAGCCTGATATATGACTGAAGGCATATAGTGAATTTCATTTGGTCAGGAACTTCATCTCTCACAATTCTGAATTCAGACATTGCTATGATTTGATTTGGGCTCAGATTGTGATTGGTTTTGTTTGGTTTGGTGAAGGAACAGTCACACTTCCTGTACCTGATAACATAATTACCTGTGGAGATTTTTCCATAAATAGTGCAATGAAAGTAAGGGCGAACAGTTCTGGCAAGAATCTATTCATTAAAATATCATCACAGAGGTCGATTAGTCTGATCCCTGTATTTCTACATAAAAAATCTGAGTCTCAGAGAAAATGTACTTGCCCAAGTTCACACAGTAAATGGCAGGACCTTGCATCCTGCTCTTGTTCCAAATGCAGAGCACTTTCCCCTTCACTCAAGGATATTCCAGAGCCAGCTTTAACAGTCTTATGTTTGATTGTTAAATTTATAACGAGAACATTTTGACCTCAGAAATCAGCAGACTACAACTCATGGCTTGATTTATTGTTTTGTTGTTTATCTAGATTTTAAAAAATGATAGAGAATTATTAGTATTACAGAGTAAACTTAGAAATATGTCATTAATTTCTTTGGGAGAGACAGTTGTTAAACATTTACACGTCTCATACTCCACAGCTAGGAATTCATGTAAGTTGTTATAAAATGAGATGTTAAAGAATCCAGAGTATAAATAAGAACATTTAGGCCTCAGAAATCAGCAGATTACAATTCAAGGCTTGATTTATTGTTTTGTTGATTATCTAGATTTAAGAAAATGACAGAGAATTATTAGTACTACAGAGAAGACTTAGAAGTATGTCATTAATTTCTATGGGAGACAGTTGTTAAACATTTACACGCCCAATATTCCACAGCTTGGAATTCATGTAAGTTGTTATAAAACAAATACATTTCCATGTTAAAAAATCCAGTACTGAAGGTATAACCAGAAACACAATAAGGAAAAGCATGTAGAGTTATCTGACTGGCTCTGTTTTTCCTTCTTTGAATGACTATGCTTTGATGATTCACAATGTATATGTCATTGATTAGTCAAGTGTGGGCCTAAGACCACTAATCAAGATGACAGCAAATTGATTTTGTTTGTAATGCAGTGATACTATCACAATTAACAAATTATTTATCTGGAAAAGTAAAATAAATTCATTTATATAATGCACATGAAAAGGGAAGAAAGGAATTTTATTAATTACATATCTGATAAATGCCTACCTGTCAAGCTTGAGAATTACTCTCAAAGTCATCTCTTTTCTATTAAAAAAAAAAGAATAAAGTTAAATTAGACTTTTCATCCCCCCATTGCATCCCACCCCACAGCCGGAGGTCCCCTGTTTTTGCATCCTTTTCCACATGTTAACTAATGTAACTAACGCCATGTAATTCTTTTCTTCTCACTTACAGTGTTGAAAGAGCTGGTTTTTATCATTTATCATAGATTAGTTGATTTGCTGCTTATACCTTAGTGACAAGGTCACTGTGTTACCAAAATTTTTTAAAAATAGACCTTTAAGCTGTTTTATTCCTGCTTATTCAATGAAAAACTTTTTTCTATTAGGACTATTTCAGGAATTGGTGGATAAATGCAAGCATATGGCATTTGTGTTTGCCAAGGAAGGGACCAAGAGTTGGAAGAAACAAAGGGGAAATAGACTAAAAAGAATTCCAGACTCTCTTTAAGACAGACCCAAGAATTGAACCTGATACCTTCCTTCTAGGGAGACTGCTTATCCTCCAATCATATCCTAGTTCTGAAATTTCCCTCTATGTCACTGAGGAAGTACATTATTATCTCAGGACCTCAGTTTCCTTCTCTGTAAAATGAGATGTTGGATTACATGGACTTTGAGGTACTTTCTTGCTATAGGTCTAGATTGTCTTTTGCTTCCATCAGGATCTACCTTGTCTGAATACTTATACCATAGATAGATAGATAGATGGATAGATAGAAGGATAGGTGGATGGATGGATAGATAGATAGGTGTTTGGATAGATGAATAGATGGATGAATAGATAGATAGATAGATAGATAGATCGATAGATAGATAGATAGATGGATGATAGAAAGACAAACAGATACAGATGTATACATAAAGGGTAAAGGATGACAATACCCAGGGAGAAAGATGCCAAAGAACATTCTTCTGGGAGAAGCACTCCCTACCATATGGCCAGGAACAGCTTCTTTCCATTGGCTGAATACCCAAAGCAGACTGCATCTTCCTAATTACTAAACCAGGACAATCTCCTTCTTATCCCTTGTTATTGGAAAGGAAAAGGAATGGGAAAAGGTCCTGAAACTTAGATACATGAACTCCATGGGGAGAAGAACCATCTCCCCACATAAAAAATCAGGCTTGGGAATTTGATCTGTTTTCTTTATCCTCTTCAGTTCTAGGTACAAGCAAAGAAATCCCTCTATCCAAACATTTGAGACATGAAAAGGAACAAAGGAAAAGAAAGAAAGAAGTATTTATTAAATGTCTACTATAATACCAAGCACTGGGCTAAGTGCTTTACAAGTATAACAATTATCTCAATCCTAGCAACATTTTGCAGTTAAGGAAACCGAGGCAAACACAAATTAAGTGATTTGCTCAAAATCACACAGTTAATAATCATGATCTAAATGACATGTGATGAAGCATGTTATCTGCTTCCAGACAGAAAGGTGATAGACTCAATATGCAGAAAGATACAGAAATCTCTGAATATGAACACTTTGTGGATTCATTTAGCTTGAGTATACTTTTCCATTACAAGAGAGTTTTTTTTTTTTTGATTGAAAGAGAGTAAAATCACACATAAAATAGGGCCATTGAAATATTTCTTAAATGAATGGAAGAGAACAGGAAGAAGTTAGGAAGGAAGCACAATTAGTTCAGTTTTTTAAGCAATGTGTGAAATTTAGTATATACCTTAAAAAAGCACTACAAAATGGACACCATTGTTTCATATATAATTTTTTATATGTTCTTCTATACACAAAGAAATTCCTTTTTAGTGAAAGGATTAAGTTCAAAATTTTGTAAGAGGATTTTTAAATTGTAAGTCTATCATTCAAGGATCAGCCCAGCTATATCTATAGAAGGTCTATCTGTCTGTCTGTCTAGGTAGCTTATAGTCATATATATTAGTCATGAAGAGGCTGTAATTGAAGGGGCTTCCTTCTTTGTCATTGGAGAGGATGTGCACCCTGAATAAATTCAGGTTCTTTCCAAATAGCCAAATAAGGAGTGACAGATAATTGGTTGAAGATAAGGGTAGAGGAGTTGGTCATAGGCTGGGAACTGGGACCAGTGGATGCTTTATTTCTGGGAGCTATAGGGCAGAGGAACCTGTGCCTCTGGTCCTGACTTCCTGGTCTTTTCCCTGACAAACACACTTGTTCCCTTGAACAAGTTAAATATTTAATATTTTTATTTTCCCCAGTTACATGTAAAAACAATTTTTACATTTTTAAAAAACTTTACCTTTCAGATTTTCTGCCTTCCTTGCCACCCCAACTCCCATTAAGAAATCACTTTCAGAATTATATAAAACAATTCCATAAAAGTCATGTTTTTGCATAAATTTAATTTTGTTTTTGATTCCAGGTCCTGAAGCCTTTTCTTCCCTAGCAGTTTCTTCAGCAGGATTGTTGTATTCAGTCACAACTCACCATTCCCCTGCCAGAGTGCAGGACTCCTGATCAGCTCTGTTATCTTACAGAAGCTATCTAACTTGTCTGGGTTCGTTTCTTCAAATGATCAAATTTAGTTCAGCAGAAATTTATTGGGTACTTTGCTAAGATCAAAGATGCAAAGATGAATCAGATCTGTTCTCAAGTTTCTTAGAGTCCCAATAATCTTGCTTCCTCCTCATAAACTATGTGACCACATTTTACAGAACATGAAACCTTTCCCCATCTCCTCAAATGCTAATGTTATCCCTTCCTAACAATATTCTATTTTAACCACCTCATACTTATTTATATTTATTCTCTTTATACTTATCCTGTATTTACATACATGTGTATATTTATGTAGCTATGTATATATTTAAAATTTATATATGCATATATATGTATATTGGGTATATATGTGTATATATATATACACATACTATTGATCCAGTTAGATTATAAATTCTTTAAGAATCAAGCATATTTTATTCTTTTTATTTTTATTTCCAGAGTTTGGTTCAGTGCTTAGCACATAGTAGATATTTAATAAATGCTTATTGGCTAATTAATAATATACCTACACAAATTAGTAAAACATGAAATAAAATATGATCTTACAGCAGAGTTATAAGCCAAATGTCATGAGAGGCCCAGAAATGAAAAGTCTGTTTCACATGGTGGGGCACAGTTGGTAGAAGAAATACTACAAATATTAAAAAAAAAAAAAAAGGCTTGAGTTAGAAAAGTTCCTTTCCATATCTACAATTTATTATGGTTCAGGGTATTCCTTTCACTGATAATATTCATTACACCATGTTTATACTATTGTTTTGGGCATGAATCAATGATTTTTTAATGATGCTTCATAAAAAACATTCATAAATTTATGTGTTTTTTATCAGGAACAAAACCATTTCCATTTTTTCTAATGGGATTTTTGCAGAGGTACATGGGAGCAGTCAAGTTCTTCCCTCCCCCACCTTATTCCATTCCCACTCCCACCCAAGCCCATCCTACCAAAGTGGGTCATAGACTGAAAAGTTTGAGAACCATTGGTCTGGAGGACTTCTGGAGGATTCTATTATATGTTCCTTTTTTTTTTTTTTAACGTTTCCAAGGGAAATAATCATGTCTATTTTCCTCTCTTTTCCCCCACTCCCAAACTCCCATGGCAAAAACAGAGATGCTAAATGGAATCATTTTACTCAATTTCATGGTGCTTGGCAGGCTGAGGAAGCCGCAAAAAAAGGGACATTCTTGTCCCATGTGTCCCTGGACTTCGGCGAGAATTCCACATGCACTGGTGAGATGAATGCCAAAGGGCTCCAGCTCCTCCATTTGGGGTTTCCATGGTAACTCCAATTTTTCACCCTTTCCTGTGGTCATCCTTATGAATTTTTAAACATTATAATAACATTCATTGTGCTCTTCCTTAGGAGTGCTGCATAATAAGCCTTCTTCTTAAACCAATGGAATTTAATAGAAATTATATCACTATAAATCAGTTGATTTATCCTTAGATCACTCTTTAAAATGAATTTATTAAAATTTCCTTGTACTAAAGCTCATGTACAAGGTATGTAGCCTTGTTCATTTCAAAGAAAATCAGGCTTTATTTGCCAAAATATGAACACACTCTCTGGGGATCTTCTGATATTCAATATTAATTTCCTACAACATAAAATGAAATATATCCTTGCCAGGATATATCTTTGTCCATGTCTCTTACATGTTTCTCACATGTACCAAAGGACCTTACTTATATTATTTTAACATGTGCAATCCAGAAAAACATTACATATTTCTAATGCAAGAGTTTAGCTATGTGAATAGTGGGGTTCCCTCCCCATATTACTTATGTCAGACTCCCTCAGTGTGAAAAGTTCACTTCTCTTCACAAGTTACCTCTTTAAATGTTTCTAGAAATAATTTATTCTGCTAATGATCTTGTCCTCAGTGAACATTTCCCCCTTTAGCTGAGATAATAAAACTATTTTTTCTAAACAAAAACTATTGTAAGACAAGTAATAATAGGCTCATAGTATTATAGATCGAGAAATGGAATATATCATAGATATCATATAGGCCAATATCCATTAAATATAAGGAAAATGGAATCTTAGAGAAGTCAAACAATTTGTCCAAAATCATTTATCAAGCAAGTGGCAAAATCAGAATTCTAACTCGGATCTAAATTCAGGAATCTTATGTTCAAGACTACCAAAAAACAGCAAGATGGGATTTCTCATAGGGATTCCTACCAAAAAGTATTTTTTCTCAAGCTTAAAAAAAAAGATGAATTGTATACATATCAATGAATTTGTTCAAATATTGCACAATATGAATCATGAGACCTAAGGATAGTTTAAAAATTATCCAGTTATGAAATCTTTTTAACTAGTTCAATCTCTCGCTTTCCTCCCAATCACTGGTAATGGTTCTTCAATCATCAAATCAAATTTTCTTTGATTTTTCTCATTTTTCCCCTGAAAACATGCTGGAATCTAAAAAAATTAAAATAAAAAAAAACAAAAAAATGTAGCTAGAAAGTTATAGTTCTCAATTTTAAAAAAAAATTAATTAAAATGAGATTTTTTTAGTTCTGAAAATGTTTATTTGTCCAATAATTGATTTATGAAAAAACTGTAAGTAACCTGTGTCAGATTATACACTCATTTTGTATTGAAAATTTACTATAATATTTGTGTATTATCTTGTTTAATTAGTAAATTAAAAATGTTCCAGGTTTGAGGTTTGTTTGTTTTAATCTGACTGGGTGGAGTCAAATTCCAGCTGGAAGGGACCTAAGAAACTGCCCTATACAAAATTCTTGTCTGACTGAAAAAGTAACAGATGCTCATAATAACAGAGCAAAAATTAGAATTCAGAGACTCAGACTCTCAATCCAATGAGATTTAAATCATTTAACCCTGTTTACCTCAGTTTACTTAACTATAAAATGATCTAGAGAAGGAAATGGCAAACAATTCCCTATTTTCTCTGAATTCCAATTTCCTCTGAACTAGGCAGACCAAATTTTGAGTTCTGCATTCATTTTGGGGGTGACACAATTTAAGAAGGATTCTGATAAGATGAGGAGTGTCCAAAGGAAGACAACCCAGATGATTAAGAACCTGGGTCTATGTGTGAATAGAGATAAAGGGACCTAAGGAAGCCCAAGTTCGAATCAACAAGACTTGGAAACCAATAAGACACGGTGGGTGAGGAACTGGGAAGAGTGAAGGATCTTTGATCAATATACGCAAAAAAAATTCCTAACAAATTACACTTTACAAGTTCAAAGCTCTGTTTTGGTTGATGGCTATTCCTTCCATTGATATGACCTAAGACCTCTATATATTTTATTAGATGGTGTTTGTGGGTTTCTTTGGGTGAGATAAAATTACCACATGATCAATCAATAAACTGACCAGCACGTGTTTAAGTGCCTACTAAGGGCCAATCACTGAGCTGGGTGCTAAGTTCCCACTCAATAGGGAAAACAAATAGGACATATATTAGTATGTATATAAACAATTGAAAAGCAAGTATCTATCCACACAAAGGTTGGCCTATCACCAGATCCCTACTCCAAAGCTTTATGGGAAGCTACCACCTTCTAGGTAGGGATTGCTCTCCATTGAGTAAGCCTTCAAGAAGCAGGAGATCATCTCCTTAGATCCATATACTTAGTAGCTGTGTGATTCTGGGCAAATCACTAAATCACTGCCTGCCTCAGTTTCCTCAATTATAAAATTGGGATAATAATAGCACCTATCTCACTCAATTGTTTCATGCTCAAATGAGATATTTGTAAAGCAATGAGCACAGCGTCTGGTCCATAGTAGGAGCATAATAAATGTTTGCATCCTTCCCTTTTTCCCCACCAAGATGTGACATTGGAATGTGACTTTGGTAAAGGCTCTTCAAAGATAAATAAAGCTGGTTTGTTAGTTAATCTGTTCTCCATCACCGAAATCTGTCACTCATGCAACAGTTAAACTATTGTTCAGGGGACTTTGGTTCCAAAGCTTTCTACTTATATGACCTTAGACAAGTAATTTGTCCAAGTTTCTCTCATCTAGGAAATCAGAGATTTTGACTAGATGGACTTGAGGTTCTTTCTAGCACTGGATATATGGTCCATGACCTTTCAATATTTCAGAAAAGAATCCTTCATTGGGGAGGGGGTTGGACAACATTATTCCTAAGGACCTTCCAACCCAGTAATTCTCTAATAATGGGGGAACACCATAAACAAAGGAGATAAATTAGTGGGACGAGGCTGGGTCTATATAATTACTTTAAAGCCTGTTACTGACCTTTATGACTTAGGGCAGTTGAAAAAATAGAAATAAGCAATAACATTCATTTCTATCAGGAAGTAATCCATCAACTTTTTTCCTTATTCACTGACTGTTTTAATGATGATACAACAAACAGCTTAACATTTTTCATAAATAAAAATAGCATTCCTATTAAGGCCATGTTTCCTGCTGACTGTGGGAAACGTGGTCATAGGTGACAGTTAGCTCTTGTTTGTTTGCATGTACTCTTATCAACAGATAATAGAAGATGTTGAAAACTACTCTTGCTGGACTACCAGTTCGAATGTCAAGAACCTCAGAGACCCTGTCTATCTCTCCTTTTCTTTTAAAAAAAATATTTCTGGGATAGCCTCAGGAAAAACACATGTTTCTGAGGAAATTCTAATAAACCAATGGCCAAAACACTTCATATTTATAGTAAGTCCTGACCACACAAACATCAAGATATTGTATGCTTGTATGGCCTTAATTAACTGAAAGAAGGCTTGATTTTTAAAGCAATAAGAATTCAGCACAGCTCAAAGAATAAAGGAAATGTGATTGTAAATGGCAACTGCTCATCATTTCACTAACTACTACATTTGCATTAGTCTTTTTTCTCTTCTTTCAGATATTCTGCTTTTTTAATAAAAATGTGGATGCACAAGTAAATGGGTGAATAGACCGAGTGGAACACATCTGAGGGAATATATTAGAAATCTGTTGTGTCTAAAGGAGTTGACATATAGGAATTAAACTTGAGCTATTTCCTTTTCCTCCTACCAATGGAACTGAGAAATGCCAATGTGTCAAGAATAGTTAATAAAATGATGGTGTTCATCTCAAAAGGATACACATACCCATTATTACTCATGCTTTATTCTTTCATTGTTGTAAAAATTCTAATTCTCTCTTGTAATATTAATGAAGACCTGTTTGGGGGGGGGGGGAGGGAAGTGTACATGTCTACAAAAAAAAGAAATATTTTGAAGTTGTTTAATTATAAGTCCTTTTTAAAAAGTTTATATAGAGATATTTTATGACAAAAACATATACACATATAAGTGTATGAGATATAATTACAGATAGAGAAATAGATATAGGATATATCTATAAAGTAGCAATTATGTACTCTCTTTAGTCACAAATTATCAGAGCCATATTTAACAGAAGGAAGGCACTGGAATTAAGAGAGGCTGAGGAAGGCTGCCTGAAGAAGATGGAATTTTCATAGAGACTTAAAGCAAGCAGAGTTAGGTTGGTATTGTGTTCCAAGCTTGGGGGAACAGTCACAGATAGTTCTAATACCTAGAATAAGCCCAGGTTGCTCAGTAGTGTAGTGGATAGAGTACCAAACTTAAGAGTAAGAAAAATTCAATTTCCAGAGTTCCAAAGTTAATGATCTTGAACAGATAATTAACTCCTATTTGCCTCAGTTTCCTCATCTGGAGAAGGAAATAGCAAACCACTCCAGAATCTTTGCCAGGGCTAAGGGAGAATTAGACATGATTAAAGAACAACAACAAGAACAAGTATCTATAAGGCAAACAGTTAAGTGTTATTAAATAACTTTTGAAGACAAAATCATTTAAGGAAGAGAGGGGGGATCGTTGGGAAGAGACCTTAGAACTGGTCAAAAAACCCAGTAAAAATGTAATATCAAGAAACATTAGATATATTGCTTCAGTCCACTAGCATCAGAGAAGAAGACAAAATGGAACTTTATAGAGTTTTCCTTGGGGAACAATCACTGGGGATGGAGGAGATTGTAACTGGTAACTTCTCATTTTAAGTAACAATTCTTGCTAACTATGTGCTGAAGCCTATTATTACTTCCTGCTGAAGGAAAGCCACCAATGCCTTTTACATCGTGATGATTTGGAACAAAACTCTGATTTCCTCATCCCAATTACAACTCAATAAACAATATTTTGATGAAAAAAACTGCTAATCCCCATTATAATTTTCATAAAGTTTTGTTCATCTCAAAGTAGTAGATCTCTTGCTATAAAGCCTTGAAAGGCTGTTTCCCAGAGTAAACACTTTTTTAAGGATATCATTGGAAGTCTTGCTGATCCAGGATGAATTTTTAAAATGGTCACAAGAGTTTCAACAGTTTGCTTTTTATCTTGTGATTCTCACTTTACTTCCCCCATTTTACTTTGTCACTACACAAAGCTCATACATTTTTTTCAAGGTAAAATAAAAGATTTATAGATCAAATAAAATTAATACAATTTACAATAGAGCTTATGAAAAATAAGAGACTTTATCCCAAAGAGTTATAAGAAGTATGTGGATACAGGCAATTAAACAACTCCCTAAGAAAAAATCCCCAGGACCAGATGGATTTACATGTGAATTTTACCAAACATTTAAAGAACAATTGGCCCCAATGCTATATAAATTATTTGATAAAATAGGGAATGAAGGAGTCCTACCAAATTCCTTCTATGACACAGACATGGTACTGATACCTAAACCAGGTAGGCTGAAAACAGAGAAAGAAAATTATAGACCAATCTCCCTAATGAATATTGATGCTAAAATCTTAAATAAGATATTAGCAAAAAGACTACAGAAAATCATCTCCAAGATAATACACTATGATCAAGTAGGATTTATACCAGGAATGCAGGGCTGGTTCAATATTAGGAAAACTATCAATATAATTGGCCATGTTAATAACCAAATTAACAAAAACCATATGATCATCTCAATCGATGCAGAAAAAGCATTTGATAAAATCCAACATCCATTCCTATTAAAAACACTTGAGAGTATAGGAATAAATGGACTTTTCCTTAAAATAATCAGCAGCATCTATTTAAAACCATCAGTAAGCATCATATGTAATGGAGACAAACTGCAACCATTCCCAATAAGATCTGGAGTGAAACAAGGTTGCCCACTATCACCGTTACTATTTAATATTGTATTAGAAACGCTAGCTATAGCAATAAGAGCTGAGAAAGAGATTAAAGGAATAAGAATAGGCAATGAGGAAGCCAAATTATCACTCTTTGCCGATGACATGATGGTATACTTAGAGAACCCCAGAGATTCTGCTAAAAAGTTATTAGAAATAATCCACAACTTTAGCAAAGTTGCTGGTTATAAAATAAACCCACATAAGTCATCAGCATTCTTATATATCACTAACAAAATCCAACAGTCAGAGTTACAAAGAGAAATTCCATTTAAAGTAACTACTGATAATATAAAATATTTAGGAATCTATCTGCCAAGGGAAAATCAGAAACTTTATGAGCAAAATTACAGACCACTTTTCACACAAATTAAGTCTGATCTAACCAATTGGAAAAATATTAAATGCTCTTGGATAGGGCGAGCAAATATAATAAAGATGACAATATTACCTAAACTAATCTATTTATTTAGCGCTATACCAATCAGACTCCCAAAAAACTATTTTAATGACCTAGAAAAAATAACAACAAAGTTCATATGGAAAAACAAAAGGTCAAGAATTTCAAGGGAATTAATGAAAAAAAAATCAAATGAAGGTGGCTTAGCTGTACCAGATCTAAAATTATATTATAGAGCAGCAGTTACCAAAACTATTTGGTATTGGCTAAGGAATAGATTAGTTGATCAGTGGAATAGATTAGGTTCAAGGGATAAAACAGTCAACAAATATAGCAACCTAGTCTTTGACAAACCCAAAGATCCCAGCTTTTGGGATAAGAACTTACTGTTTGATAAAAATTGCTGGGAAAATTGGAAACTAATATGGCAGAAACTAGGCATTGATCCATACTTAACGCCGTACACCAAGATAAGGTCAAAATGGGTTCATGACCTAGGCATAAAGAATGAAATTATTAATAAATTAGAGGAACATAGGATAGTTTACCTCTCAGACCTGTGGAAGGGGAAGGTCTTTATGACCAAAGCAGAACTAGAGATCATTACTGATCACAAAATAGAAAATTTCGATTATACCAAACTGAAAAGTTTTTGTACAAACAAAACTAATGCAGACAAGATTAGAAGGGAAGCAATAAACTGGGAAAATATTTTTACAGTCAAAGGTTCTGATAAAGGCCTCATTTCCAAAATATATAGAGAATTAACTCTAATTTATAAAAAATCAAGCCATTCTCCAATTGAAAAATGGTCAAAGGATATGAACAGACAATTCTCAGATGAAGAAATTGAAACTATTTCTAGTCATATGAAAAGATGCTCCAAGTCATTATTAATCAGAGAAATGCAAATTAAGACAACTCTAAGATACCACTACACACCTGTCAGATTGGCTAAGATGACAGGAAAAAATAATGATGATTGTTGGAGGGGATGCGGGAAAACTGGGACATTGATGCATTGTTGGTGGAGTTGTGAACGAATCCAACCATTTTGGAGAGTAGTTTGGAACTATGCTCAAAAAGTTATCAAACTGTGCATACCCTTTGATCCAGCAGTGTTACTACTGGGATTATATCCCAAAGAGATTATAAAGAAGGGAAAGGGACCTGTATGTGCACGAATGTTTGTGGCAGCCCTTTTTGTAGTGGCTAGAAACTGGAAACTGAATGGATGTCCATCAGTTGGAGAATGGCTGAATAAATTGTGGTATATGAAAATTATGGAATATTACTGTTCTGTAAGAAATGACCAACAGGATGATTTCAGAAAGGCCTGGAGAGACTTACACGAACTTGATGCTGAGTGAAATGAGCAGGACCAGGAGATCATTATATACTTCAACAACAATACTATATGATGACCAGTTCTGATGGACCAGGCCATCCTCAGCAACGAGATCAACCAAATCATTTCCAATGGAGCAGTAATGAACTGAACCAGCTATGCCCAGAAAAAGAACTCTGGGAGATGACTAAAAACCATTACATTGAATTCCCAATCCCTATATTTATGCACACCTGCATTTTTGATTTCCTTCACAAGCTAATTGTACAATATTTCAGAGTCTGATTCTTTTTGTACAGCAAAATTACGTTTTGGTCATGTATACTTATTGTGTATCTAATTTATATTTTAATATATTTAACATCTACTGGTCATCCTGCCATCTAGGGGAGGGGGTGGGGGGGTAAGAGGTGAAAAATTGGAACAAGAGGTTTGGCAATTGTTAATGCTGTAAAGTTACCCATGCATATATCCTGTAAATAAAAGGCTATTAAATTAAAAAAAAAGTATGTGGATGGATTTTAAATTCTATAGTCATGAGACCTACATGTCAGGAACACACATGAACAAAGCACCTTTCAAGAGTGCGAATGCAGGATGTCAATGTCCTTTCTTTTTCTGAAAGATTATCATTTGCTACAGGGAGAACATAATTAATAGATATTGTTATTTTGTTTTTCTTCAGAAGTTTCTCAAAAAATTGTCAAGTAGATTGCTTAATTTACTTAAAACTTTAATAACTGACAACACTTTAAGGTTTGTGACTGTTTTATATATGTTAGCTTATTTAACAATAACCATAATGTAGGAAATATTTTTCTCCATTTTTAAGTGGGAAAATAAACTCAGAGAAATAAAGTGATGGGTTCATGGTTACACAATTAATAACAGTTAATATTTAGATAGTATTTATTATGCATAAGATACTGTGCTAACTGCTTTATATTATCTTATTTGATCCTCACAAGAACACTGGGAGATAGGTGCTATTTTTAATCTTCATTTTACATATCAGGAAAATGAGGCAAAAAATAAACGACTTGCCCAGAATCACATAGCTAGAATCTGAAGTCAAAATTGAATTCAGGTCTTCCTGACTCCAAAGCCAGTGCTCTGGCTACTGTGCCACCTCTTACCTGAGGCAGAATTTGAACAAACTTATCGTTAACTCCAAGTTCAGTGTTCTTTCAGTTTCTCCAAGCAAACCTCTCTCAGGTAGTATACAGAAGTATACAATACATAGAGATATCATCTAAGAGAGATGATTGTGTAGAGAAATTTTATAAATTTGGAGTCAGAAGACCTGGATTCAAATACTGATTCAGATGTTCACTAACTATGGGACCAAAAACAAGTGATTTCGCTTCTCCTCAGTTTCCTTCTTCTGTAAAACAGGCATGTCATAAATAATTAACATCGTCTACCCATCAATTGACTAACATGAGGGAGAAGGAAAGTGATAAATGTGGGAGAGGATGTGAGAAAATAGAGCACTAATCTAATGCACTGTTGGTCAGAGGTATTCTAAAAAACAATTTGGAATCATGTTTGCCCAACAGTTATAAAACTGCAAATCCTTTGACCCAGTAATAGTGTTATTTAATTTATATTCCAATGAGATAAGAAAAAAAAAAAGAAGGACCTATGTATTCAAAAATATTTATAGCAGCTCTTTTTGTTATGGCAAAGAATTAGAAACTGAATGAATGCCCTTCAAGTGAATGACTGAGCAAGTAAAGGTATAGAAATGTGATGGAATACTAATGTGCTACAAGAAATGAGAAATGGGTGGGTTTCAGAAAAACCTGGGAAGACTTATGTGATCTGATGCAATGGGAAGTGAACAGAACCAGGAAAATAACCTATGCAGCATCAGCAATATTATAAAGATATTCAATTCTGAAAGACTTGGTAACTCTGATCAATATTATGATTCACCACAAAATCAAAAACTCACGATGAAAAATGTCATCCACTACAGAAAGAGAACTAATGGATTCAGAATGCAAAATGAAGCATATTTTCTTCCTCTCTTTACATTTCTTGTTTCCCCCCATCAACCCAGAACATAGCTATTGCAGAAATATATTTTACATGACTCCAAATGTATAATGAGTATTGAATTTCTTTCCCTTTCAATGAGTGTGGGAGGGATAGAAGAAGAAAATTTGGAACTGAAAATGAAAATAAAATGTAAAAAAAAAAATATAGAGCATTTTTATTTCCACAAATGTAACATTATTTTCCATTTGGAATACACTTGTCTATCAAGTCCCATTTGGGACTATACCTTAGAAATACTCAGCTTTGTGGCCATCGAGCCCAGACCAAGTCCTTCTCTAAATAGCATATGAAGTAACACTTTGCAAAGTGAATTGCTTTTGTAGCCCAGCCCTAGCTGTTCACTCTGTCAGCTTCAGGGCGGGCGAACGCCCTGTCACTCCCAATGGAAATGTGATTAGACAAAGTTGTGATCCAAGACTGTGGAGGCGCAAGTCCGTGCCTGACATGGGAAGTAAATGTAGCAGAACACAGACTCCACATTCCTAATGGGCAATTGGCAGTAAAATATGCACATGCAACAATAATGACACTGTATCCGTCTCTATAGCAATGAGATTCATCACTACTCAAAAAAAAAAAATATATATATATAGCATCTAAGTTGCAGGAAGCGCAACAGAGCCAATTGGAAGATGGAGTCTTTTCTGATGCTATCAGGCAGGCAGACAGGATGGGAAGCAATCTCAGGAAAAAGGATTCCAGGCTCCCAATGTCATCATCAGGATGGAAGGATAGGTTCCTTTAGCAACGTAGCAATAATTTCCATCTGAAAGCAATATTGTGGCAAGGGTGAGAGTATATTGATAGATGAGGAAAGACAGAATTACTCTTCCATTTCTTTCTGAATCACATTATATACCTGGAGCCCTACTTTTCAATGGCGCAGTTCAGGTTTCTTTTTTCAGGAAAAAAAATAATTACCTATTTAAAACTAGAGGAAGGAATGGATCACAATTGTGAAGTTTTATTATTTCACAGCTATAAAAGGGAAGTCACACATGACACCAATTGGACATCAAGATTTCCCCTCATCAGTGAAAAAAATTCTGTTTCCATTTGTAAGATTATGGATTTTAGGATCATAGTTCTAAAAAAAGGGTGCTTGAAGGCACCTCAGGATCTACTAAGTCTTATCTCCTGATTGTATAGTTGAGGAAACTGAGGCCAGGGAAGTTAAGAATATTGACAAGGTCACAAAGGTGACATTCCAATCCCATAGCAGGGTTTGATTATGATTCCTTTGATTCCTTTGACCCACTGTGCTCTCTATTATACTACTCTAATTCCTCATTACAGATTTGGGATTGACTTTGAAATTATTATTTTTATTATTTTTAACTTGTGACTTTGAGTGATTTTTCAAATCATTTTAAATTCTACAATAGAAGATTATAGTTTGGAAGGAAGGAAGGAAGGAAGGAAGGAAGGAAGGAAGAAAGGAAGAAAGGAAGAAAGGAAGAAAGGAAGAAAGGAAGAAAGGAAGAAAGAAAAAGGAAGAAAGGAAGAAAGGAAGAAAGGAAGAAAGGAAGAAAGGAAGGAAGGAAGAAAGGAAGAAAGGAAGAAAGGAAGAAAGGAAGAAAGGAAGAAAGGAAGAAAGGAAGAAAGGAAGAAAGGAAGAAAGGAAGGAAAGAAAGAAAGAAAGAAAAAGAAAGAAAGAAAGAAAGAAAGAAAGAAAGAAAGAAAGAAAGAAAGAAAGAAAGAAAGAAAGAAAGAAAGAAAGAAAGAAGCAGGGAGGGAGGGAGGAAGGAAAGAGGGAGGGAGGAAGGAAGGAAGGAAGGAAGGAAGGAAGGAAGGAAGGAAGGAAGGAAGGAAGGAAGGAAGGAAGGGAAAAGAAGAGAAGACAGTTATGTAAGACATATCAATGGGTTATAGTCTGGCTCAGGCTGGTCCCGTGAGTGATTAGATCTGAAACTGGAATGAAAAAGGACATTTGTATTCTATCCAACAGTTAACAAGAAGATTGACTTAGCCATAGCAGGGAAAAGATATTCAGAGCAAAGAAAGGATGTCCATCCAGCAGAGATTATTAATTCAATTGAACTTAATTTCCATTCTATTCATATAACTAGTCTTTGTCTGAAATCTCAAGGAGGGTCTTTAGATCTTCATGTCTAGGATGTTTTGTAGACAAGCGAAAAAGAAGCAACATCCTTGACCTGACCTTTCATTCTTTGAGCCAAGCAATTCTCAGGAATGAGTTTAATTCCTTTTAAGGGAAAACTAGCCTAACTTTCATGGGGGGCAAGACTATTGTTTCTTCCATACGTGTGTAAAGCGACAGATAATAGATGTGAATACTTGCTTGTTCTGTTAATAGTGTCAGTGTCCAGGGAAAGCAAATCCTTAGCCCACTTGTTATACCCTATTTGACAGTCTTTAGGAAGACATTGACAAGAGTCTTGCCAAGGGGACAGACATAGATGAGGGAAATGGCCACATTGATGAAATAACATATCCATCAGAATATTGAAAATATGTCATGTTCATCTAACAGGATAGTCAGGAAAAATATTGATGGCATTTAGTTCTAATAATGACTGAAATTTATATTTCCCTTCAAAGTATACAAAGAGCTTCATATATTTGAACCAAATCATTTCCATTTTCTAGGCCTCTTTGCTCATTTATGAAAGGAAACTGTTAAACTACATACCTTTTTAAATCTCTTCTAAATCTAAATCTGGAGTCCTAAGAATAAATATTTACTCTGTGGGGAAAGTGCTATAGGTATTATCTCTCTACCTATTCATTTTTTTTATTTTTTCAAATAAGGAAATTGAGACTCAGAAATGTTAAGCAATGCCAGAAGCAATTCTCTAAATCCCATGTACTTCAATAATCTTTGCTTTGTGTTCAGGGTTATTTTTTTTATTTGGAGGGAGGGGAGAAAATACATGGAGCATGCTATAGTGGATTGTGTGTGATCTTAACCTTTTCCAGCTGTTTTCTCACTAGTAAAATGTGAATAATAATAGCATCCATCTCAAAGGGTTGTTGTGAAGATCAAATACAAATCTTGCAAACCTGAAAAGTGACCATTATTTATATTAAAAAAGGAACACATAACTGGGCTGAAATTGGATCACTTTATGATTTTAAAATAATACCCTTCCAATTTCTGCATGTCAAATTAATCTTAGTTTAAGGGGAAAAAATCTCACAGTGATTTCTAAAAAGAAAGTTGGAGAAAAATAATTGATTTTTCAAGTACCTCCTCCACCCAAACTTTCCAGAATTTGTTAAATGTGACTTGGAAGTTCCAAGGAAATGCATTGAAATAGCAACACTGTCCAAAACACAGCTCTCCCTATGAAACAATCAAACCAAACTCTGCCTGCACTTTGTCATAATCATTGTCATGCTGTATAACTTTGTTTTTCAGTCTTTGGAAGTTGATTTTCTTCTTCTAGAACATATTATAATACAAAACAATCACTTAAAAGATTAGTTTAAAATTTCAACTAGTCACAAACAAAGAAGCCATGTTCTTCATCTGTGAAAAAGTTCAGCTCTAGAACTGAACTTTTAATCCCATTCCCAAGAATTCTCTTTTCTAATTTTTTCAGAGGAAATTAGATTTAAAGAATCACTTTTTGTTATACCTGTTGAGATTTTCTAAAATTGATTGAAATCCATTTTTCTTTATTTGCTAAAATAAAAAACCTTGGGAAATTGGCAATTAAGAAGCATTCTCTCCCCACCAATGCCTCTGAGTCTATTCTTCCTCTGTACTTCATTTGTATAACATGATTATTATTTTTACTTAAACTCTGCCAATCTTTTTTTGAACTACCCTATTGTTGATATGAATCTTAAACATATAATATGCATTTCCCATATAAAATAATAGAAACAATTTGTCCATGTTTAAGCAGTTTAACTATGTTGAGTTCTTTACAACTGATCTTTTATATTGAACTTTATAAGTTAATTTTTTTTGTTAAGTTTGCATTTAGTTGATAGAAAGTCCTGAAAATCTGTAAGTTTATTGAAGGTCCATTTTTGCTCATTCAAAATTATAGATAACTTTTCTGCAGACCTAGTTCTTTTGATTGTCAGTAGATATGATTCCAGGACCTGCAACTCTTTTATTGTAGCTGATGATAATTCTAATTGTACAATTCTATTTGTAGCTCTGGCTTATTTGAATTGTTTTTTTTTTTTCTTGCTTCTTGCAAAATTTTCTCTTTGATCTGGGGTTTCAAAATTTGGCAATAATATTCCTGTGTGTTTTCCTCAAAGGATCTCTCTCTTTGAGGTGGTGATCAGTGGATTTTTTTCTCTTTCTACTTTCCTCTCATGTTCTATCACTCCAGGACAATTTTTTGGATTATTTCTTGAATTATTGTGTCAAGGTTCTCTTTTTGGTCACAACTTTTTGGCAGTCCAATTATTCTATTGTTTTCTCTTTTTGATCTGTTCTTCAGATCTGTCATTTTTCTTATAAGATATTTCACATCCTGTTCTATGTACTTATTCTTTGTAATCTGTTTTGTTATTTCTTGGTTTCTCATAGCTTCACTGGCTTCCCCTTGCCCAATTCTAATTTTCAAATAATTATTTTCATTTTTAAGATTCTGCACCCTTACCCTTTGATCCAGCAGTGTTTCTACTGGGCTTATACCGCAAGGAGATACTAAAGAAGGGAAAGGGACCAGTATGTGCCAAAATGTTTGTGGCAGCCCTGTTTGTAGTGGCTAGAAGCTGGAAACTGAGTGGATGCCCATCAATTGGAGAATGGTTGGCTAAATTGTGGTATATGAATGTTATGGAATATTATTGTTCTGTAAGAAATGACCAGCAAGATGAATACAGAGAAGCTTGGAGAGAATTGCATGAACTGATGCTAAGTGAAATAAGCAGAACCAAGAGATCATTATATACGTCAACAACGATACTGTATGAAGATGTAATCTGATGGAAGTGGATTTCTTTGACAAAGAGACCTAATTCAGTTTCAATTGATCAATGATGGACAGAAGCAGCTACACCCAAAGAAAAAACACTGGGAAATGAATGTAAACTGTTTGCATTTTTGTTTTTCTTCCCGGGTTATTTCTACCTTCTGAATACAATTCTCCCTGTGCAACAAGAAAACTGTTCAGATCTGCACACATATATTGTATCTAGGATATACTAGGACATATTCAACATATATAGGACTGCTTGCCATCTAGGGGAGGGGGTGGAGGGTGGGAGGGAAAAATCGGAACAGAAGTGAGTGCAAGGGATAATGTTGTAAAAAAAATTACCCTGGCATGGATTCTGTCAATAAAAAGTTACTATAATAATAAAAAAAAAAAAAAAGATTCTGCACCTTCTTTTGGTTACCTTTTTTTCCATAATATTCTTGTTTTTCTTGGATGATTTTTATTTTTTCAAGTTTTTCCTCAGTGTCTCTCATTTGATTTTTGAATTCTTTTTTGAGTTCTATAAATTCTCTTTGAGCTGGGAACCAATTCACATTACTATTTTGAGGGTAGAAGCTTTTTTTTTAACTAAAGTGTCCTTCTTTGAAGATGAACCCTGGTCTTCCCCGTTCTCATAATATGTTTCTTCTTTGCTGGATCATTTTTTAAAAAATAAATGGTACCAATATAAGTACTTCTAATTGCCAGGTGGGAGGACAGTGCCTCAGGCTTTCCTTCTGCTCTACACTCTGACCTGGTACCCCAAACCAAGAGTTTCCCCCACATGAAAATGCCCATAGCCAGCAACGTCCCTGCCCCTGTGGCTTTTGCCCTCCCCAGGTGCTGGTTCATTCTCACCTGGGGCTGTGTCTCAGCAGCACAGATAAGCCTTGTACTCCCAATCAGCTGAGGTTCCTTCCTTTTCCTGGACTCAGACCCTAACTCCACAAACAGCCTGGGAGGTGAAAGTTAGTGCCGTTCCTGCTGAGGCTCCAGCCACATCCAGCTGGCCCCAGGCTCCCCAGTTGGTGTTTCTATGGAGCTAGCCCAGGTGTTTCACTTCACATGGGTGAATCCCCAGCCTGGGGTCTTTTCTTAGAATTTCTCAGGTTGTATCAGGAGGATCCCTGATCTGCCCCTCAAGTCTTCTTGATTTTTCATCAGTCTATATTTGCTCTGAGGTACAAATTTGTTATATTTTTTTTGGAGGGGGGGAATTGGGAGAGGTTGAAATTTACTAACCTACTTCACCATCTTCCCAGAATCCTCTTGCTTTAGTAATTTGTGCTTTTTTGTTGTACTATCAACTCTCTTATAAATTTCTGCCTTTGCTCTCATTTATTTCCCCAATTTTTCTTCTCTTATTCTTTTTTGTTTGTTTTTAAAATCATTTTTTTTTTTGCTCTTGGCACAATTCTTTTGTTAAGCTTTTTCTAGCAATTCTTGTTGAATTTGTGTCCAATCTGCACTTTTTCTTGACGCTTTGTTTGTAGATATTTTCCAAGTCACTTTTTTGTTTTGAGTTGTACTGAGTTTCCCTATCACCATAGTAACTTTTTATAGGAATGTTCTGTGTTGTTGTTTGTTTATTTTTCAACTTATTTGACTTTGTACTTTATTTTTCAGTTGGATTTTATTTACCTCTGAAGGTGGGCAGAAGGGATAGCTGATTTGAGTTTCTGTCTTTCATTAGTTTTTGATGTTTTACACCAAAATGGTGTGTTTCAGAAAGAGGTATGGTCCCTGGCTTTTCTGTCTTTCAAAGTTGTTCTGGGCTGGAAAAATAACTCACTTTTTGTCAGTTTCTCCCCTCAGAATTTTGTCTGGTGTTTCCTAGGGTCATTTTGTAGAAGCAAGAGGGGAAGTTTGGCAGTTGTGATTTTCATTCACTGTCTTGACCCTATTCCCTAACCAAAGATCTCTTAGCCTTTTCTTAGTCCTAATCCTTATAACCTGTCTGCTGCATTTGAAATTGTTAACTGCCCCTTCCTCCTGGATATTCTCTCCTCTATGGATTTTTGTAATAATGTTTGCTTTTGGTTTACCTCCTAACTGTCCAACCAGTACTCATTTTCTTTTGCTATCTCATCATAAACATTATATCCCCTAAATATAAGTATTCCTCAAAGTTCTATACTAGGCTTTCTTCTATTCTCCTTCCATACCTTCTCTTTAAGTAGCCTTCTCAAATACTATGGGTTTAACTATCATCTCTATGCAGATGACTCTCAGCTCTAAACATTCAAATCAACCTCCCCAACCCCAACTTTTAAATCAGAAACTTGTCAACTCTAGATGTCATCAGTACAGATAATTAATCATTGCTAAAGATGGTAGGTCCTTTTTCATAAATTCTGTTCCCCTAGATCATGACTGATGGGGGACTGGCAGCAGGCTGGAAATAGAGCTAGTCTATTCCCCAATCTGAAGTTTGGGGCATTTAAAACTGGATTCCCTAGAGAAATCAAATTCAATATGGTTAAATCTGAAATCATCATCTTTCTTCCTAAATCTTTATATCACCCAAACCACCTATTCTGTCATCACTATCATTATAGCTTCTCAGACTGTTATGATGTTTAAAAAATTCAGGAGAAATATCTATGTAATTTAATTTTTATTAATAAAATAATTATTAATAAGGTAGAATATTATTGATAAAATAGCTCAGTGACACTCTCAAATGCCAAAGACACTCATGGAAATGGACATTTTATATATATATATATATATATATATATATATATATATATATGTATATATGTATATATACATATATATATATATAATGTCCTTGGAAGAGTTGCCATCAACTCTGATTCATTAATAATTAATGAGAAAATAAATATTTCAGCAGGAAGTAGACTATATTGCATTTACATTGAGGGTCTTAGGGTACTTGACCTGAACTTGTCGATTTCTATATCACCTGTCTGACAAAAAAAAGAATGAATATTTTCCCAAATCCATTTGAGGAAGCACAATGAGCAGGAATCCACCCATTAACCAAACTTAGAATTTCCTTTTCTTTCTTTCACAAGATCTTTAGCTCAGACAAGTCTTTTAGAAAGATTTCCCACATTTGTTGTTTCTGGGATGAGAAAGTAGAAAAAAAATCTTTAGTCCTGATTCAATAATTAATTAATACAAGACATGAATAACCATTTCTTTTACCATCCAGATCTCCAAGCTCTTCATCACTCCACATGTATAATCAATCAGTTGACATTTTTTTTTCCATTTCTACCTTCACAATGTCTCTCACATCTGACTCTTATCTCTAGGAAAAAAAGATACAAAACTTATAGGGAAGACAAGATTTTTACAAATTTTCATCTTCCAGTCAGAAGGAAAAGAGTTCATTGGAAAAGTAGATAGTAATAAATCTTCTTTGATGTCATATTGAATAAAAGCCATATCTATTTTGGGTATAGAATCATGTGACAAGACCAATGACTACTATATCCATATTTTATTTTTCAGACCTTCAGTGGATGTGACTGCTGAAGAGATGGATTCTGCATAACTTTTAGGGCCAGTTGTTAGGTCCCATCTCCACAGGACTTTCTTCCCTGAAAGATGATGGTACACACAAAGCTAGCCCCAAGACTGATGGCAGTCCTGATATCCCTAGTGTAATGAGAATGAGTTGCTCATTGATGGAAATTGGTCAGCAGTTGGTAGAGAGGATGCCCAGCCTTTTCCCCATGGGTTTGCTCTCTTGAATGATATTTTCAGAAGCCAGAATGTATACAGAACTTGGGATAGATACTTGGGTTATCTCCATGAAGCACTGGCAATAGGAACATCCATCTGGCATCTGACACCTTCTTTGGCTCCCTCAAGGAGCCTTGTTACTCCAGCTAGGTTATTCTGTTTATTTCAGAGTACATGTTAATGACTTCTACATTCAATCCACATGAGCCTCCCCAATCCTTACTCTAAAATCAGAATTGTTATACCATTAATCTCACCAGCTCAGATATCAATCAATCATTGATGACAGGCCTTTTTCCCATAGGTTTTGCTCCCCTGAATGATGACTTATAGGGAAATGGTGGAAGCTGGTTGGAAGCAAGGTTGATTCTGAGGAGCACAGTTTTAAGTGTTAAAATATTTTTTCTTGACACAAAGCCTAAATTTTCAAGTTGCAACTTCTATCCATTTGTTCCTATTTCTACTCTCTGGGATCAGACTGAAGAAATCTCGTTCTTCCTTCACATGATGCTCTTTCGTGTATTTAAACAAATCCCCTCATGTTTCTCCTAGAACCTTCTTTTCCCCAGAATGAACATAAACACAAGTCAGTCCATAGACTTGTCACAGTATGGTGAAGGATAACATCTACACAAGAAATGAACTGTAAGGAAGTAAATACTTGGTCTTCCTTAGGTTTGAGATATCTGTGGGTGAACAGTAGTCCCTCTATCTTCAGGACAGAGCTGATCTCCTTTGGATCAGTATCACAGCCTTATTTCAAGATACTAAAGGATTGGATCTATCCAGAAGTTAATCCTTATACCTTTCTAATATATAGCTCCATAATTAGAAATTCACTTCTGCAGCTTCTGCAGCTTTGGTCATGGTATAGTGAGGAAAGTACTCAACTGAGAGAAATGGGTTCAAATCCTAGCTTATTCCTCTAAGTATCCAATGGAACTTGCTACCTCCATGATCTTAGACAAAAACAGGTAACCTCTATAGTTCAGTTTTCTTATCTGTAAAAATTATGTTAAAGTAGGTGACTTCTAAAATCCCTTCCATTTCCATGTTTATGATCCTATTGCTAGATTCACTTGTCTTCAAATGTTACTATTTGAACATACCCAGGAATCTTAATTCTTTAGCTCATAATTCTTTGGTCTGCATTGCTGATTTTTCAAGCTGTGAGGAAAAGTCCTCCAGTCTGTATTACATTTCAGGATGCCTAAATATATTCTTAAGAAACTATATATATATATATATATATATATATATATATATATATATATATATATTAGTGTCAATGGGGGCAAATTAATTTTCTCAAATATTCACACTGGAGGGTTCATATGGATAGATGCAAGGGTAGCAAATGCTAGAGGGCTGATTTGTCTGTTTTGTTTTTGTTTTCTTCTCCATAATGAAGGCATAATCCAATGAGTTTTTCTACATACTACAATCAAAATCAATTAAGAGCCAAGGACTGATTTGTTTTTGTCGTATTTAACTACATTAAAAGCTTATCACTGTTACAATTTAATGTTTACTAACTCACTTTGTTCCATGTTAAATGTAAAAAAAAATTATATGTTAATGTAATGTTAAGCTTGCCCATTTGACTTTTTTTTTAATTGTGAAAATGCAAGATTAAAATTCCCAAAGCAAAAATAACATGCTCCCATCAAAACTGTCCACATTTGTTAAGGGATCTGTGCCAATGAGCTCCAGGCTGAAAAGAAATCAAATTTTAGCAAACATAGTTTTTAATAAAAATTTAAAGTGTTATTGTTTTGTTTCAATCTCTAAAGTGCTGTGGTTTGTGGAAAAAAGCACTGAATGGGGGACAAATGCCAACAGGTCTGACACCTTATCAGGGGTCCTCAAACTACAGATGCAGCAGCTGAGATTGTTTACCCCCCTTAGCCAGGGCGATGAAGTTTCTTTATTTAAAGGCCCACAAAACAAAGTTTTTGTTTTTACTATAGTCCTGCCCTCCAACAGTCTGAGGGACAGTGAACTGGCCCCCTATTTAAAAAGTTTGAGGACCCCTGCCTTAAGTAAATAGCCTCTCCAAACCTCAGTTTCCTCTTCTGTAAAATGAAGGGTTGATGTTATATTACCTTTGAGGTCTGTTCCAGATTTAATTCTGAAGGAAGAAAGGTTTTAGAGGAAGAGACAGAGACAAAGAAAGAATAAAATAGGTACCTATTATTCACATTTTAGAGTTAAGGAAACTAAAGCAAATAGTGGTTAAGTGACTTGAGTTCTCTTTAACTCTAAAACACTATGATCTTCCAAATGGAGTATGAGGACCAAATTTGTGCTAACACAGCAGTCCCACATTGCCTTCATTAGAGAAATATACTACATCATAAATTACTTGAATTTCACTGATCTAGAATTTATGATCATTTGGACAGGGCTCTGCTGAAGTCTATCTTTACTCAAGGAACAAGTGTAATCTATTTAGGAAGAGATAATGTTTTCAGGCACCAATTTACAAATGAGAAATTGATGTGCTAATTACAAATTATTTTTATTTGCTCATTCCATCAGCTCCCTCCAGGACTTCTACTTGTCAACACAGCTTAATCCAAATCACTGTGTATACTCAAAAGTAATAAGAATTTTATTTAATTTTTTTCTAAATTGTCCATAATTCAGACTTTGTCTTGATTCAGAACCTTTTCTTATCTAATCGAATGTGAACTAGTGATATTTTGTTATTATAAATAATATAATCATCATACAAGTTATAATTTCAATGAAAATAATTAAAATTCAAAGCAAAATAAGTATCTTTTTTTTTAAAAGAAAAAAGGCTGGTAGAGTCAGAAGAACTGGATTTGAATTCTGGTTCTTTCACTAGCTATTATGATTCTGAGCAAGTTATTCAGATTGTCTGCATTCCAGTTTCCTTTTCAATAACAACAGATATCCTTTACAGGGTTCATGTGAGAATTAAATGAGATATTCTAGTTTTATAAGCTATAAATTACTTCCCAAAGGTTTGATATTAGTATTCTGAAGATAACAGAAACCTTATAGCCTAAAGAGGTATGATACAAGAAAGATGATCTTTAGAAATATCCAAAAATATAAAAATCCTTGGCAACATGGGTGATTTCAGAATGAAGTCACCAAATTTTCTATGTCTATTGATGTTGCCATCATTGAATCAGGCCCCGAAAGTAACACTGAACCCTTTTTTTCAATTTCCTCCGTGTCAATCATCATCTTGTCATTTCTGTGTCCATAATATCTGGGTCCTTTCATTTTTATGAAGAACCACTTTGAAGACAGAAAAGTCCTATGCAATAATAGGGAGTTTGTCTTGTTTCACAAGACTATGTGAGAGACCTGACTTGAATTAGACCTAAATCTTTTGAAAATTCTTTTTAACTCTAAAATAATCAACACAGCCTAACCCAAATTACTGTGTATACTCAAAAGTAGTAAGAATTTTATTTATTTTTTTCTATGTAAAGTCTGGTGGCTTCTGCCAGTTGAAACCAGCAACCTTCCATTCAGAGGAATGAGGTAAGAAGTCCAATAATCATTCAAGTGATTTTCTTTGGAGTCTTGGTAGTAGAGAATTGAAGCTTTTTAAAGATTTTTTCCTCAATAATATTGTATTTTTCCAAATACATATAAAGATAGTTTTCAACATTCATTTTTGTAAGACTTTGTGCTTCAAATTTTTCTTCATCCCTCCCTTACTCCCTCTCTCCCAAGACAATAAGCAGTCTGATATGGATTAAATATATGCAATTCTTTTAAATATATTTCCATATTTGTCATGTTGTACAAAACAGACCAAAAAGGAAAACAAAAAGATGAAAAATAAAAAAAACAAATAATAACTAAAAATAGATGAAAATCCTATGTGAAGCTGTTAGCTGTAACATCTTGAGTCTATCTCCTTTGGTGTTGAGGATCCATTCTGAAAACATAAAAAACTGACATATCCAACTATACCTTCCTTTCCCTCCCGGTTCCACTCTCCACTCACACAAGATTAAATCTTACCTAAATTCACTGAAATACTGAAAAATCAGTCTCTTCCCTCAGAGAAATAACATTATAATAAAAATAGTACACTAGTTATGAGTTTCAGCTGTCAGATGGAAAGATTCCATGGTCCTTAAGGTATAGAACAAGGCATATGAAAACTCATTTACTTTAGTGTGATTTCCATTGATAAATTCCCATGTGTTTCTGTTGTTGCACCATTTGCAAAGAACTTAAGCATTGAGGATTTTCTTTTCTGAATTTTTAGTAATTATGGTTGCTGAGAAAGTGAGGGCTGAAGTACCATGATTTGTCCACAACAACTGTTCCCCTGGAAAATGGCTTTAGAGACTGGGCTGGAAATAGGGATGTACTAGAGTCAATTGAACTGGTAAGGAGAGTCAATTGTAAAACTTTCAGTGTGAACATTTCACACCTCAGAAATTGATAGACTTGATTTTAATATTTTATTGATCGACTAAACTTAAGCAGGTATTAATAATGCATATTAAATATTTTGCATTATTGCACACATAACCTACATCAGATTGCTTATGTCTCAAAGAGGGAAAAGAAAGGGATAGAATCTGAAACTCAAAACCAAAACAAAAGAATGTTAAAAATTTGTTTCTACATATAATCAGGGGAAATCAAGTTTTATTTTTTTAGTTATATATTAAATTTAAAGATATTTCCTTTATTTGCAGATAGCCATTTGTTAAATCTTTACCTGCACTCTTCTGGTAATGAAAGTCAGACCTTCGGGGCACTAAAATTCCCAAGTGTCTTGGGTCCATCTCTCTTGATAGTTGGTATTTTAACAGTTGGCAAAGATTAAATCTAAAGGAATGAAGTTCTTGTTTTCATAAGAGCCAAATCAGATATCAGAGGAAGGAGGGTCAGTGCCTCATTTTAGGATGGAGAAGAGGGTCTTCATGTTCATTCTCAAAGACAGGCAATAGACCAGATAATCAGTCACTATCAGCTCTAATATTTGATGAGTCTATAATCCCATATAATTGTCTTCCAATAAAATCTACACCAGATAGCAGCTCAGAACATTCCACCACACTCAGGACTTCCCAGAAATGAGCAGAAATGAGAGAAGACCCGTGTTCTCCTGAAATATTTTCTCTACCACATGGTCTCTCTTTTGATTCATCTTTAGGTTAAAAGGAAATTGCAGCTGTCTCACCCATCCCTATAAAGAGAGGTACGTCAGCTTTGACCCTGACCTAATTGTTCTCAATGCTAAAATCCATGTGTTAAAGCAAGAGTTACTGTCACTCTGAAGCAAAGTGATCCAGCGAGACAGTTAATAGACAGGCTGATCCTACCCCAATCAGAAACCCAACCTAACTTTGTCCTCTGGAAGAGAGCAAAAGAAAACAGAACGTTTGAAAGTATTTGTAGAGCTTCCTGGTTTTTCTCCTTAATTTAATGTGACTTCATTTGTTTTTTTTTTTCTATTGAAAATAATCATATTGGTTGAAATGAAAGCTGTTCTCACATATCCATTCTTGCCTCCTGACATAATATTATAATATATTAACCTTTTTCCCCCTCAACTCCCAAGTAAAAATCTCTCCTTCATGATCCCAAGGTGTTTGTTTGTTTTTCATTATATATTGCTCTATTGAACACTAAAGATTTCAAGTATCACTGGAATATTCTTAATGCATAGAAAGGTCAAAGAGAAACACAGACAAGAGGGGAAGTTTTTAGAACTAACATGTTGAACTTAGCATAATTAAAATAAAAAATAAAAACAAGTTGTCCATAATGAGATTTGTGGTTTTATATGCAATGTTTATTTTACATTCTTCTTTGTGTATACAGAACTGCACCTGCTTGTTGATATTTTTTAGTTCAAAATAACAAAATATTAAAGAGAAAAATTATTGGCATATTCTCATTATCATCAGACTGCCAGGGTCTGTCTTTTTGTCTCTTTGTCTCTTGTCATCTCTTACACACATACACACATACACACACACACACACACACACACACACAAATTGCTTCTGCTACACTGATATTGAATCTTGATGATTCATCTTTTTTGAAAACTCTTCATTCTTGCTGGGTCAGATAATTCCTCACTTTGCCTTTACTCAAATCAGCCTCCCCTCCCCCATAACCCCAACTCACACACTTCCTGTAGAAAAACACACAAATTGGTGAGAATTCTCATTCTCCCATGGAATGGAGGAAAGGGAGTAAAATTGGAAGAGAGGAAGTGGGGGGCAGGGAGAGAACAGACCACATTCATTAAAGGCATATTTGAGGCTTGAGATTATTTAGGATTTTTTTTTTACTGAATTGTTTCCTCTCACGAATTTTCACAAAATTTATTTTGTATTATTGCCCAAGTTCCACAAAGGTAAAGCTATATCATAACCATAGGGACGACAAGCGTTGGTGGATAGAGTGTTCTCCTTGGAATCAGTAGGAACTGGTTCCAAAACCTGCTGGTGACATATATCAGCAGCCCTAGACAAGTCATTATCTTCCTACTGTCCCCAGATAATTTTCTAAGACTATACATTATAGCAAAGTCTATAAGAGTTTCTTACTTTGATGATATCTGATATCTTTGATGATATTTAATGATTAAACATAAATATATGTGGGATGGTCACAGAGCTAAGGTTTCAGAACATAGATAGATAGATAGAAGGATGGATGGATGAATGTATAGAGATATACATAGAAAGAGAGATAAAGAAAGATTATACAGATAGCTGGCTGTGTTTATAAATTAAGAAAAAAAGAAAGATGATGGCGATAGATATATATGTGTGTGGAGAGAGAGACAGAAAGAGAGAGATGGATGTATAAAGAGATGGATAGAGAGATATTGCTGGATGGATAGATGGATGGAAATGCAGAGAGATAGACAGACAGGGACAGAGAAAAAGTGATTTGGATGCATAGATTGATACAGAGAGAAAGACAATAGAGATAGCTGGATTTAGATATAGTGAAATAGAAATATATGTGAGAGATGGATAAGGGGATAGATAGATAAAGAGATAGAGTTGGATGAATGGTTAGAGATGGATAGTTGGATGACAGATCCTTGAATGGCTAGATGGATAAATAGATTATAGATAGTTGGATAATTGGATGGATAGATAGGTAAGTACAGATAGATAGCCATTTTAAGGTCTTCTAATAATAACAGTTACCACAAATTTTTGATTAGATAAAGCTAATTGGCACATAACCACTTCTATCTTCAGGTATTTAAAATGTAGGAAAGGGTTGGGCTCATTCTGCTTTGCCTCAAAGGGAAGAATTAGGAGCAATTTCACCCAGAGGCAAGTTTAGGTCTTTGATCAGATTGTGACCACTGTGGTCTCTTTCCACTCAGGAATTCTGTCTTCTGGATTATCCATGACTCTTACCTGTGGGTAGTTCTCCTGGTTTTATCTTGTCCTAATCAAGATGCTAGCCCTCTTTTACATGTTGATCATTTCCTTCTTTTTAAATATCACAGCATTGTTTGAGCATGAGGTGCTTTAATTTCCCACATTGATTCATTCTCCAATTTTGTTCTATTTGGGAATTAAGTGTAATAAACTCAGTATCAGAAGTTATAGAGTCCAAATAAACAAATCTGAAGAAACAACATGGGTAATTATGTTATCATGAGGAGGAATACAGCAGTCTTCATTAAAGTTCATTAAAAGCTTATTCATCCAAGGGGCTGAATGGTTGGAAAGGACATTTGGTTTCTTTTGTTTGTATATCTCTTTTATGAAGAACTACTACAGAAAGAAGCTTATTTGTGGCTTTCATGTAAACATCTTTGTGGTGACTTTAGATCTACGGGTCTGGGGTATTCCATATGATCTCTTTTTCATTGATTTTAAACACTTATTTGCAGGATTGAAAAGTATAAAAGGGTGTAGTTGTTTCCAGATCCTAAAAATCTTCCAAGTCCTCCTTTTCCTACATTCCTTGGCTTCCCCAGACTATTGTTGGTATCTTTTCTACTGGAAAGCTTCCCAGTAGGTCACTGATGCTTCAAACATTTCCAGATCTTTCTTAAGGCATTTCTCTTCCTAAAAATCTCCCTTCTTGCCTTGACTTCTGGTGGAAAAAAATCATCAAATGCATTAAATATAAGTACCATGGCTTGCATAGATGCCCTTTGGACCTTTCTCATTCATTGAGTTCTTGGGATTGATTCAGAAGCAGCTTTCACTCATTTTAATGACTGAGGGAGGAAAAAAAAACTTTCTCTAATACATGTACAGAATACCAGAGACAGCCCCAAAGAAGTCTGAGAAAGAGATTAGTAATCACTGTAAAATAAACAGATGCACACTCTGGCCCAAGTTAGAGGTTGGTTTTATTTTTTAAACATACAAACGGGATAAATTGTTAGTCAAGTTTGTTCCCATGCTCCAATCTTGGATTCTTGGGTAATAATAATAATGAACATTAAGATAGTGCTTCAAAATTTGCAAATCATTTTATATATATATATATATATATATATACATATATATATATATATATATATAATATGTTATTTATATTATATATAAATATATGTATTTATTACATATATTTATAATATATATAAATATAATATATATGTATATATATTTTATATATTTATATATGTTGACTAATTTGATCCTCACAATAGTCTTGTGAGGGAGGGATTATCATATCCTGATTTTACAAATCAAGAGAATTGACTGTAAAATTTAAGTAACTTGCCCAGATCACAGTTAGTAAATAAGGCAGTAAAAGTACACTCTACCAAAGTGCTTTTTAAAAAAAAAAGATTGAATACATTTTAATAATGACCATTAATAATTATAAAAAGAAGTATATTTTAATAATGAAACAAGAGTTTAGAATCACATGGCTTCAGCACTTTGGAAGCAAAAATTCCACCTTGTACAATACATAGATTTTTTTTAACCTAGCAAATACATAAAAATCAAGTTTTTTTTTCAGTTTTTATTTTCATGTCTTCCTTAATTTTTTATTCTCTTTATAATTGCATTATAGTGCAAACTTCATTTTAAAAAGCCAGCCCCACCTTTTATAGATGATTTGTTGTGGGGAGGGGGGGCAGCTAGATGGCACAGTGGATAGAGCACCTGCTCTGAAATCAGGGGGACCTGAGTTCAAATCCAACCTCAGATACTTAACACTTCCTAGGTGTGTGACCCTGGGCAAGTCACTTAACACTAATTGCCTCAACAACAACAAAAAAGAATATCTGTTGTGTTTTCTATCATTTCTAAGAACAATGAGAACAATATGTTGAAGACTCCTTGAATTTGAAGGTCACAGGTAGTTTTATGCTGAAAGACAAATATGAAAAGTAAGGGAGCTGGGGAAGATAAGGGCAGGTGGTCGCTGATAACAGCTGCAGAAATGATAGTTGGGAAGGTGGGGAACTGCACGGTCCAAAATGAGATCCCAGGAGACAAACAGACTGTCTATGGTCAGAACCTAGACTTCATTCATAATAGTAAAAGGATCCAGATTGCTACATACAAAGCCCTGAACTTCATCTGAAGGCAAAAAGTCCAGAATTAGAGGAAGATCGCCACCAAGGAAGGTTAAGAAATATAAGAATGGTGGAGATGGGGCAGAGGTGAAAAGAAGGGAGTGGAGGAAAGAATCACCAATTTTCTGACAACTGTCAGTTTATTTTACTAAGAGAATTAGTCCAAGGGAGTGTCCTTATGATGATGATGATGATGATAATCTAATAAGTATAATTTACAACCTTTTAAGATATAAATATGCTAGATATGCCCTCTCTATTCTCAGCTGCAGTAAAGCAGTTATGGACTCAGATGAACTGACTAACACTTGTTTTACTAGAGTTCAGATGGCTTCACACTGACCCTTCTGCTCTTTGTATTAGTCCCTTTAGTGATCAGTAGATTATATTTTAAAGATACCTCTTCATGGCTTGGGAAATAATTTGTAGTCAAACGACCCAGGCTAATGAACCTGTAAACATTGAATTTAAGACTTTTGCTACATTTCCACCATACCCTAATCCCCAAGACCTAACGTATCCTTTAGGATTTATATTAAAAGAAAATCCTTTTGTATGTTGAAAGAAAAAAAAATTCATTCTAGTATTGTAGTATCAAAAAAAGATTCCCATTCTTTAGTCTATTTCTACCACTGACTCCTTGTGTTGCTTTGGGCTAGTCATTTAAATGTTCTGTGCCTTAAAGTTATCCATCTGAATAATTAGGTAGGCTAATTAGGATTTCTACTGAATTAATTCTGATCTGGCCAATCCAGATGGATTGTTGTCTGGCTGTTCATGTACAAATGGGTGTGGTTTCTTATATGCTCAAGAATTTTCCTAGTTTATCAGTATTCTGGCTTCTCTTTCCTTTTTGTAAAATCTGAATAATGCTTGCAAGATCTCTGAGGATAACTTTCAAGTTATCATGACAAACACTTGGAATTCTAGATTGAATTTTGAATGGGTGAGACGTGAAAATTACTCTTCCAATGTTCTTGCTCTCTTTGGAATTTAACTATTGTTTCCTTCCTTCATTCTTTCTTACTTGACTCCTTTCATCTTTTATTTCTTCCTCTTTCCAGTTCACCTAGATTAAATATCACTATTAATCATCTCAGAAGTTTTAACTTACTCATTTCATCTTTCCACAGGCGCCTGGTGGGCCCTACTCTCAGAGGCTTACCACATTAGTGCTAGACTTTGGGTAGACATACAATCAACCATAACCATACCATATATCAGAATTCCTGAATTCAAGTGATCCACCAGCCTCAGCCTTATCTAGAAGCAGTAATTGAATTATTGGAATGATTACAGGCATACACCACTATACCCAGAATTAATTACCATTATTATTAAGTATATAATTATTATTATTAATCAACAAATATTAAAGGAAATAATGGTTAATTAATAAAATTTATTAATTAATATTAAATGGAGACAAAATCAAGATGGTGAAGTACAAGCAGCAGCTCAGCTGAATTCTCCCAACATTCCCTTCAAAACAACTTTAAAATAATACTTTAAACTAGAGACCGCAAGATTCACAGGAAGGCCTAAATCAGTGCTCCTTACACATAGAAGGCATTTATTAAATGTTGAAATAGTGTCTGAAGTTCTACTAATTTAATATTAAATGTTTACAAAATGTTGCTTCTAAAAAAAAACATAAAATTTAAAAAATAATACCTCAAACCTAATTGTGAATTGGAAAAGTCAACAAAATTTCAGGGACATTTTTCCAACCCAAAACAGCTTAGGATGTCTATAGGAGAGGTCTGTAACAAGAGGGAGTGGTTGGCCCAGAGCAGAGAACATGCTATGGCAACATCAGCAGCAGGTCTCAGAGGTAGCTATAACAATGGCAGGAGGAATTTCAGAAGCTCTCAGCCCAGAAATATAAAGGGACCAGAAAACTAACTGCTCATAAAGAGGTTGTGGAAGACTTTTCTGGCCTTGGGCACAAGACCTTGTTACATTGCCCATGTTTGGTTCCAAGGCAAACAGGGATCCTAGTAGGAGAAAGAGAAGGAGGAGAAGGAGAAAAAGAAGAACAAGAACACGAAGAAGAAGAAGACAAAGAAGAAAAGGAAGAAGAGGAAGAAGAAGAAGAAGAAGAAGAAGAAGAAGAAGAAGAAGAAGAAGAAGAAGAAGAAGAAGAAGAAGAAGAAGAAGAAGAAGAAGAAGAAGAAGGAAGAAGAAGAAGAAGAAGAAGAAGAAGAAGAAGAAGAAGAAGAAGAAGAAGAAGAAGAAGAAGAAGAAGAAGGAAGAAGAAGAAGAAGAAAAAGAAAGAAAGAAGAAAACACTCTGAAGAAAATAACATGTTTAAAAACAGAATTGTTCAAACAGAAATAAGAGGTACAAAAAAGCTCAGTGAGAAAATAATTCCTTCAAAATTAGATTTGGGCAAATGGAAGCTAATGACTGCATGAGCCATAAAGAAACAGAGATTCCAAAATTAAAACTCTCATTAATATTATGGCCAAATGGCAGAGCTCTTAGGTCATGAGAAAATATTGCAAACAACCAGAAAGAAGCAATTCAAGTGTTTCAGGATCACACATACTTAGCAGCTTTTGTGTTAAAGCAGAAGGGTTGGAAGATGACATGTCAAAAAGCAAAGGAAGCAGGATTACAACCAAGAATAGCTGAGTATAATTCTTTGGAAGGAAATGGAAATTTAAGAAAATGAAGGACTTTCCAATCAAGACTCAAGAAAAGCATAAAAAGGGAAATATGAAAGAGAAATGATATAGGTCTCAATAAGCTTAAACTGTTTACTTTCCAATATAGGAATAAGACACTTGTAACTCCTACATATTTTATCATTATTCATTTAGAAGAAATATACACAGACAGAGGCATAGGTTGAGTTGACTATAATGGGATAATATGAAGAAAAAAATTAAGGAGTGAGAGAGAAGGATACACGGGAAGAAAAGAAAAAGAAGGAAGAATAGGGCAAAATATCTCACATAAAAGAGTAAATGCTTTTACAATGGATGACAAAATAGGATGGTGGCAGGCAATGCCTGACTCTTACTTTCAGTGGAATTTTCTCAAAGAGGGAATAATATATACACTAAGTTGCTTATAGAAATCTATACTACCCAACAGGGAAGTAGTAGAGAAAAGAAATGAGAGATGGGGGGAGAGGAGATAAAAAAGAGTGTGAAAAGTGAAATAGACTTTAGAGGAGGGATAAGGTAAAAAGAAAGGGAGAAATTAGAAAATAAAATGAAGGAAAATGTGTAATTAGTAATCAGAACTGTGAATGGAATTGAGAGGAACACATCCATAAAAAAGCAGATAACAGAATGGACTTAAAACCAGAATCCTATAATACATTGCTTATTTTAAAAAATACACTTGAAACAGAGAGACAGAGGGTGAAAACAAGTGGCAAGAGCAGAATCTAATATGCTTCAGCTGAAATTAAAAAAAAAAGCAAAAGGTAGCAATCATGAACTCAGCACAGCAAAAGTAAAAAGAGCTAATTAAAAGAGATAAGCAGAAAAATCTTATTTTGGAAAAGATACAATAGACAAATGAAATAATATCAATAATAAACTTATATGAACTAAATGGCATATCATCCAAATTGGTAAAGAAAAAGTTAAATGAGTTATAGGAGGAAATTGACAGTAAAATTATAATAGCAGAGAAATCTCAACTTTCTCCAGAATTAGATTAATCTAACCATAAAATAAATAAGAAAGAAGCTGAGGAAATGAACAGAATTTTACAAAAATTAGATATGATAGATCTTTGGAGAAAACTGAGTGAATAAAGAAGATTTTTCTCAATTCATAACTTCACAAATAAACAAAAAAAAAAACTGGACCTGGTTTTATGGAATTAAAAAAAATGTAGTAAACTACATTACTGTTTTGTAGTAATTACAAAATTACTACATTTTGTAATTGTTGATTACAATTTGATTGTAATTGTTGATTAATTTTATGTAAGAAATAAAAGAGTAAAACAAATTATAAATATCAAAAATAAAAAGCTGAATGCACCAACAATCAAGATTAAACTAAAGCTATCACTGACCAATTATATGACAATGAATTTGACAAAGAGAATAGAAGGAAAGGAAGTAAGGAAGAAAAGGAAAGAAGTCAGGAAGGCAGGAAAAAAGGCAAGAAGAAGGCAGGAAAGGCAGGAAGGCAAGAAGGAAGGTAAGAAGGAAGGAAGGAAGGAAGGAAAAGAAGGAAGGAAGGAAGGAAGGAAGGAAGGAAGGAAGGAAGGAAGGAAGGAAGGAAGGAAGGAAGGAAGGAAGGAAGGAAGGAAGAAAGGAAGGAAGGTAAGAAAGGAAGAAAGGAAGGAAGGTAAGAAAGGAAGGAAGGTAAATAAGAAGGAAGGAAGGAAGGAAGGAAGGAAGGAAGGAAGGAAGGAAGGAAGGAAGGAAGGAAGGAAGGAAGAGAAAGGAGAGAAGTAGGGAGAGAGGAAATAAAGGCCAAAAGTTGAATCCCAGGAAAAAGTTAAAGCCTTAAAACACAAAGAGGATATTGTGTCTGTGGGGATGGATTTAAGATTTTTCTCCCTGTTCCAGAGAAAGCATGCCATGTATATATAATCATGAGAAGAGTGCGAAAGCTATAGTCATAACCTGCCCTCCTCTAGACTTTTATAAATTAAAAAGAAGGGGAAGGCTGCAAACTCTCTGGGACTTTCCCTCCTTACCTTTATATTCCACTACATATCATTCAGACAATTTTTATATTACCTAAATCATGTATAATTTTAACATGCTGAGAAAATCCCCAGTGTGGGAATTATCTTCACCAAACAGAGGGCAAGTCATCTGTGACCCAGAAGATAAATTTAGGGCATTGATTTGAGGTTTAGTCTGTCTAATTTTGTGCCTGGGGATCTACTACTGCTCTCTCTCATGCATGAGAAGTTGATATTCTAATGGTGGGGAAATACAAAATATATACCTTAAATGAATCTTAGGTCTTGATTAAAGAGTTCCCTCTAACGATTCAGATCCCAACTTCTGTATATCCTGTACAACCTTGATCTGTGCCCTCCCAAAAGTCCATGAGATGGAGTTCACCCAACATGCTAGAGCCTTTCCTCTTTTTATTTCAACTTTAAGCATACCAGTGGAGTACTCTGGCCATCTCTAACATCTCTTGCCCCTGCCACCAGCAGTCTTGTCTTTCTGCCCTACAATTCTTTGATGGCATCCTTTACTCCAGTTCTTTAGAGCTCCTCCCTAACTAAGATGCTACAACCTGAGCATTCCCACCATATGTCTTTTTGGTGTTCAGCTTTCATCCTTCAAAAGGCAGTGGTACTCCAGGTCTACATACTATATAGCAACACAAGTAAAATGTGTGTGTGTTGAAAAAATAATTAATTCTTGCTATATAAGGAAAATTGGAGTCACATTTTTTTGTTATTTTGTTTTTGTAGTTTTTCAAATGATTGCATTTGAAAATACAAGATAATTTATTTTATCTTTTTAACTCTGTAACCATCTATGTCATCTGTCCCAGTTCGAGATTTGAACCCAATTCTTCCTAACTCCAAGTCCAGCACTATAACCACTAAACTATACTCCCTCAATTTTATTACAATACCCTTTAAAAATTTAGCTCCAGTCATGATTTTATTTATGTTCAAATAAAGATGATATATCCACAAAATATCACCATAAAATGATCTTGAGAATAATTTCTTTTCTTTAAAAAAAAAAAGCATATTCTAGTGAAACAAAAATTTCCTCAAGGAGATTTCTCAAAGATGATTTTTCTCTAGTCACAGAAGCATTATAATTATTTCCATGTTTTGTTTACAAAATGAAAAGTTAATGGTATAGCTAACATCCATTTCTTACCTCTGTGTTTCTCTTTTTCAAACAATTTCTGACATAAAGGGACCATATGTTGCCTTCCAGTCTTATAATGCCTCTGTCACCAGTGATCATTGCTAATGTGTTTCAGCCTTTTACAGAACAATAACAGGTTTGTAAGAACAGCTTATTGTAATATTCCAGAGTGAGGTACGTGAGCCAAATAAAATAAGTCTTTTCAAAAACAAATAGAGAATATAGCACAGTAACCGATGCTCATCTTCTATGAACACTGATGCAAAATTACATGCATTGCTCTGGCGTCCACCAACCATGGAATATTTTTGATCATACTGTCTTCAACTGGGAAGCAATTGCAAAATCCTGTGAATTGGTGAAAGAAATTCAGAAACTAAAAGAGACAGATAATTCAGCTTTTCTTTACTTTATTTAAAATTAATTCACTAATGTTCTAAGACAACAATTCTTATCGTTGGTTATTTTCTTTTTTTTTCCCTTTCTTTTTTTTGGGACTCTACCATAAAATAATTGACTACAAAGTGAGTTCTGCATCTGAGCCAGAAGGCATCAAAATCAATTATCTCACGGTAGAGATACCACAAAAGGGATCTTATAATTAGCATATATGCATTAGCATGTGCTGGGAATTTTACTTTATTGTTCTTTAAAAAGTTTCCACATCCCTTTAGGTCTTTCTCAAGGCTTTTTTGTTTTTGGTTTTTAATTTATTTTTGTGTCGCCCCTAACCCTGCACAATATTTTGAAACAGAGAGGCAATCTAACTTCATGGGGAAAAAAATATATGACCCTGTAGATAGCATGACTTGGATTCCAGTTCTGCTAAAACATACTTGACAGCAACCCATAGGTAAATCACTTAACCTCTCAGCTTCCCAGATGATGCTCTGAAGATGGAAACTTATAGACAAGACGCAATCTATACCAGTAAAAAAAACTTCTGTATTCGAAATGCTTCTCCCTGATAAAATCATGGCTCTCTAGGGGTATTAAATCTAGGTTGGGGAAATCTATTGTTAAATTTTCAGTGTGAACATTTACACTTCAGAAATCAGCAGAGTTTTAGAAATCCAGGCTTAATCTTTAGTTTTATTACCTAAATCTGAGAAAATTATGGAGAACATGTTAACATTGATGATTAAACTTGAGTACCATATGTATATATGTGTACATAAATATACATGTATAAATTTTCTCCCAGAAAGTTTGTTGCTAAACATTTACTAGCATACGCTTGGCCCTGACCCATTTACTTTACCACCAACTTCAAAAAAATGTTATAATGGAAACTTGGATGTCCTGGGGGAAATGGGGGAATCATATTATCAAGTTAAAACACATCTGTTATCATTCTACATATATCTCCACAAACTTATGCAATTGTTTACAGCATATTCCTCAGTAGAAAGAAAATGAAATATCTAGTTATAAATTGAATATGATTCAAAGTCATCATTGTCTGGAAAAATCTTATCATATTCAATTATAGAACTAGCAGAGTGAAATGATTACTAGACTGGATTTGTAGTCAGGGAGACAGGTTCAAATCCTAACTCTTTCTGACACTATTTATGATATGTAGGAGCTCGTAACTTCACTTCCTAGCCTCAGGATCCTCTCTCAAAGATTAGAAATTATAAACTGGATAAAGTTCTTTACTTAAGCCTTGACTGATTTAATTTTCAACAGGTATTTCCTTCCAAGATAAGTCTAAACATGTTTAAGTTCATTTTACATTCTCTTATCAAATCAAATCTTTAGGCTGCCTTTGAATTTAGGGATCATTAAATATACACTTTTTTCCATGTGCATTCAATTTCAAGAAACATGCCTTGTGAATTCATAAATCCCACTATACTGACATACGTGCACACATACATATTGCATGCACATATCTATTTACATGCACAAGTACATGTATATGTATATAAGGAAAATGCTTTATTCTCCGATTTTCCAGATGAGGACAATACTGAATCATATAATACAATTAAAACTTGGATTAGAAATTTTGTCAGATTTCATTCTTTTTACTTTGTTACATCCATAAACTTAAAAAAAGCAAAGGGCTTGGCAACTGCTGCAAAATTATCATCAGTAGAAGGCAGATAAAATGGCAAATTTAAAAAATTTATTTTAAAAAAATGGCAAAAAAAATTATTCATATTTTTGCTTAAAATCATCTATATTACATTTCATTGATCATAGATTAGGACTAGGTAGGAACTATTCACACCAAATCCAGAGCTCTTTAACCTATATTCTATGAATTTGCTTTTTTTTTTTCAAATTTTATAACTATTTCAATACTGTTGTTTTCCTTTGTAGTCCCACGTATTTTAATTATATTCATTTAAAAATATTGTTGTGAGAAATTGTACATAAGTTTCACCAGATTGCCAAAGAGACCCATAGTCCAACTGGCACATTATACTAATGAAGAAACTGAGTCCCATTGAAGAAATGTAATTTGGCCAAAATTCAGTGGCAGAACACAAATTTGAATTAAGGTCCTATGAGTCCAATGCTTCAACCCAGTCTAACCCCTTCTTCATTTTACATGTGGAAGAAATTAAGCCCCAGAAAACTTACATGATGGTTAAGGTCACCTTCTATCTACCATGCCAGTAAGTAACTGAGTAATCAAGTGATTAAGTCACCCGTTAAGTCAAATCTCAAACCCATATCCAGTAACTCCAAAACCAGACTGCGATGCTTGCCTAATACACAGTGGGAAGTGGCTTAATAAATAGGTATTTAGACCAAAGGGCTATCAAACTATGTTTCTACTGTGTTTCTACTGGGTCTGTATCCCAAAGAGATCATACAAAGGGGGAAAGGGCCCACATGTGCCAAGATGTTTGTGGCAGCTCTTTTTGTAGTGGCAAGGAATTGGAAACTGAGTGAATGTTTATTAGTTGGGGAATGGCTGAATAACTTATGGTATACGAATGTTATGGAATATTATTGTTCCATAAGAAATGATCAGCAGGATGGTTTCAGAGAGGCTGGAGGTACTTACATGAACTGATGCTGAGTGAAGTGAGAAGAATCAGGAGATCATTATACACAGCAACAACATTATACAATGGTAATTCTGATGGACGTGGCTCTCTTCAACATTGACATGATTCAAACCAATTCCAATTGTTCAGTGATGAAGAGAGCCATCTGCATTCAGAGAGAAGATGTGGGCACTGAGAATGGACCACAATATAATATTTTCACTCTGTTTGTTGTTGTTTGCTTGCATTTTGCTTTCTTTCTCTTTTGTCTTTTTTTTTCCTTTTTTGATCTGATTTTTCTTGTGCTGCATGATATTTGTGGAAATATATCCAGAAGAATTGCGGATGTTTAACATAATGGATCACTTGCCAATGGAGGGAATGGATAGGGGGAAGGGAGGGAAAAAATTAGAACTCAGGGTTTTGTAGGGGTGAATGTCAAAAATTATCCATGTATATATTTTGAAAATAAAAGATTAATTAAAATAAATAAATATTGATTAATATAACACCCTGCTTCTCCTGAGGTGGCAATAGTTCAACCGAGGAATTGTTATCTTTATTTTGGGACAATACTATCCTCTTAAGTCAATCCTAAATCTCAATACAAGAAATAAGATTTAATTATCACCATCATCATCACACACACTCTCAATTAAACCAAAAAATGTGACAATAGTAGACATAACAGACTCTTCCCCCAGCCCCTTGCAGCTCTAGTTACATCATTTAGTCTCTTAGTACTTTCTATAAATCTCCAAAGGGAAATAGAAAAGCCAAATGTTTTTCTTCTCATACTGGGGCATTTTGCCAAATTGAAGGACTGCCATGGCTGCTAAGCCAGGCAAAGCATGGATCCCAGGGGCAAAAAATGTAAATAGTGAAAAGATGAAAATTAAATTATAATTCCTTAAAGCTGACTCAATCCCACACAGGCATCGAGGAGAAAGGCAGATGCTTTACGGAAATTTCCTAAGTCATTAAGTTGGGGTTGGGGGGAGAGGTGGGAAAAATAGGGCCAAAAACAGTCTGCTGAGAGTTTGTGTCCACTATCCCATTCCTTTTTCTCTAACCACAAGAAAACCCTGTTTTAATTCATTTGGTTAATTTGTGCTTTGTCTCGAACAACCCCTTGATGCCTCTGATTGATAACAAAATTAAAAGCTTCTCTCTGGTTCCTAAAGTGTATCATAGAGAAGAGTATACACTTTGACATCAGGAAGACTTGGATTATCATTCTCCTACTTGTTCTTACTTTACTCTTTACCAATTCATAAAATTTCTTCCAAGTTCTCTACAACTACTTCATAATTCATTTCTCTTATGTTATTCTATTTTATTCATGCACCACAATTTGTTAAGCCATTTCTCAGTTAATGAGCTATCATAAAAAGTGTTGCTAGGAATATTTTGTTATATATGGGGTCTTTATTTCTGTCTTTGTAGTGTATGTTTAGTACTAGCATCAATGAATCAAACAGTTTGGTCATTGAGTCATTTTCTTAGTTTAATTCCAAATTGCTTTCTAGAATGCTCATACCAAGTCATAGCTCTACTAACAATATTAATTTGTTGTCCTGACTTCCTACAAACCCTACTTCTATCATTTTTGTTAACTGCTGGATGTGAGGAAATCTCAGAGTTGTTTTGATTTGAATTTAATATAATTGGTTCAGAAAAATTTTCATATGGATATTAATACTTCATGATTTTTCAAGAACTATTAGTGCATATTTTTGATAATATCCATTAATGGATGCCTCTTGATCTTATTGTTAATTGTGTGTGTGTGTGTGTGTGTGTGTGTGTGTATGATATTGGAAATATTTTTCTCAATACTCAGAGTCTCTTTTGTTAGCCTAACTGCATTGATTTTTTTAGCTTTTTTTTCCCATTTCATGTAATCCTGCATTACATATTTTATTTCTTCTTTTTCCTTGGTTAATTCTTCCTCTAGGTATAATTGTGAAAAGTGACTGATTCTTAATGTTCTTTCAAAGTTTTAAAAATATGGCTTTTAATATTAAGGATAAATAGCCATTGTCAGCTTATTATGTTCTATGACACAGCTTGGTAAAATCTAGATAAAAGACTGTCCTCTAAGTCAAGAAAACCTACTTCTGAAATGTGTTGGTTGTGTGACTGAATAAATTAATCAACTTCTTATTTCTCTAGAAAGTCTCTAAGGTCATAAATGCTAACCTGAAAACATCATGGGAGTTTTTTCATCAGGAGTTTTATATACCAAGGAAGTTGCAGGTCTGATATTAGTCCTGTTGATGGCATATGAGATATTAATCTAAAGTTAACCAGTTTTCCCAGCAACATTGTTAAGTCAGGAATTCTTCTCCAAGCAGTTTCTATCCTGGGCTTATTTAACATGCTCTTGAGCTCAATTTTATCTATTTTTTGCTTATCTAATTTCTTCTACTAATATTATTTTAACAACTTTTTAACCAGTAGCAATAGTTTTTATTTCTAATCCTTTATAATATAACCTGAGATCTGGAAACATTATTCCTAATTTATTCATATTTTTCCAAAATTCTTGAAATTATCTTGAAATATCTTGAAATTATCTATTTCTTACTTCAAATAAATTTAACTATCTTAGTTTTATAATATACTACATTGGTGATTTCATTGAGATATAACTAAATCTGCTAATTAATTTAGATTGTATCATCATGTTCTGCTGAACTATGAATCACAAATATCCTATCAATTCATTAAACCTTTTTAAATTAATATTTCACAATTTTATTTATGTCTTGAGTGTGTATTCTAAAATTGAATTGATATATTTTTAATCATTTTATAGGATTTTTTTTCAAATATTTCCTCCAGGATTTTGTTAGTATTTTATTAAATGCTGAATATCTAGTGAATTTATTTTGCATTCTGATATTTTACTGAAACTATCAGTTGTCTCTGTTTCTTTGCTGATTCTCTGTAGTTATCTAAGTAAATCATAATAATGTCCCATAAATTATGATGATTACAGTATTTTTCAAAGAAAAGTTCTTACTTGTAAGGCATTATATAGAAACATTCTTTTTGATTTGTTTGATGTGTAAAGACATATATACAGCAGCACATGTTATTTAACAAACATAATTCATATCTTTCACATGTAGGTTCTGTGAATGTATATTTGCACTATTCCTCATGACCCCAAAAGGAAATGTTAAAAAATCTGTAAATTCTGCATGTTCTACTTCCCTCTGTTTTTCATTCTTATTGATGACATCTATGTGACATAGTAGACAGAGTATAAGACTTAACATAAAAAATACCTGAGTTTAAATCCTGCCTCAACAAGATTCAATAGAATCCTGAACAAGTCAATTAATTTCTTTATGCTTCAATTTCATCATCTTCAACAGGGACTGATAATAGCATTTACCTCTCAGGATTGATGTATGGATAAAATGAGGTAATATTTGTAAAACACTTTGAAAACTCTATATGCTATTAATAGTAACTTTAAATCAGAATCCTGAAAAGAGAATTTAATGATCAATCTTATGTCACAGGCTAAAGATGAAGCTACAAGGCTCTAGACATGGAGAGGAAAGTAAGTAAATGAAAGGAAGAAAGAATGTTGGAAGAAATAATGTTGAGAGAAAAGTTGGTGGTATATGAGGTATTAAATGTTAAAATCTTAAAAATGTTAGGGACAGTAATATCTGACTTGGGGTGGGATAAATGTCCAACTTCAACTCAGTCCCATGCCATTTATTTCAATTCAACAGACATTTATTATGCATTAATCTCTGAGGTAATCTCCACCTTTATGCACCCAATTATGGCTATTACCTTCATTCTTAATGACAGCTCTTGCAAAGAAAAATATCAGAGATATAAATGTGAAGCCTTTTGTCCATGGAAAACATTTTCCTGACATCAAAATAAATTTGTTCACTAAAAAGCAAAAAAGACTTTGAGATTTTCTGGTCACCTCAGTGCAAACTGTTGAATGTCAAAGAGGTAAATTATGTTAGAACTGACTTTAAAATGGTCTCTTAGTGACATCAGAAATCATCAAGTGAAGAATTAGACTTACTCTGCTCCTTCTAGGCATTGTAAAAATATCAATCCTGTCATACATACGTGAAGGAGGAGTTCCTGTATGACTCTGGATAATTGTTCCAATCAGTTTGCTTCTGTTAAAATTAAGAAAGACTATGTATAGTATTTTTAAAATATATCCATATACTAAAAAAGTTAAAATATCAGTGTTGATGATGACTATATAAGACAAGTTTGGTTTAAAAAAACTGCTACATAAGTTAGCATTCTTTCTAAAACGAGAATAGGTATAATTTGTCCTTGTGTGAACATTTCATAATTGCCACCTGTCTGGCTTGTCAGAAAGGGGTACTTATATGTCATACAGTTCAACTGTTGACAGAAATTCCTTTCCTGGCTCTCCCTTTTCACTTCCTCCTCTTTTCTCACATCTCTCCTTTCCATTCAATTCCCTCTATTCTCTCCCTTTTTCTCACTATTATTTCTTCCTCTCTCCTTTCCTTCCCTTTTTTAATCTCCCCTTCTTTCTTCCTTGCCATTAACTATTATCTTTCTGTCTCCAATATTTCTTCATGATTAGAAGAATATTTTCTTATGGATAATGGTGCAAAATTCTTCTATTTGTTCATATTTTAATTTGAACTTATCCACTTATTCAAAAACAAATATGACAACATAATAACAGTTTTATGCATCATATATTGCCCACAAAAATCTCTTCTCTTTGTCCTCATTATCTATTCTTCTTCTCCCTCCCACTGCCCTGTCTCATCCCTGACCAATTCACCTTTTCTTTCTCTGTTCCCTCTTTTCTTTAATTTGCCTTTAATTCCTTTCTTCACTTCTCCCTCTAGTAATGGCTAGTGTTCTCGGTTTTGGACTTTTTTCACAAACTTGATGCACTAATCCTTTCTCTCCACTCAAAGTGAAGCCTCAAGTCATCTCTCTCCCTAGAATAGGGATTATATCTGGGATTAGTTACTTACAGTGTGTAGGAAGAGAAGGCTATGGACCTAGGAGCAAATCTACATTTAAAAAAAGATGAACAATGCTTGATTGGCTAATGACAAAGGAGTTTCATTCCTAGAAGATTCATAGTTTGAACTAACATGATATGCAAAGATAAAAATAATGGTAACAACTGCTAACATATCATGTAATATTGAGAATTGGCAAATTTTCTGGACCAGGTTGAGCTTAGGCCATTCTAGTGATTCAGCTTCAGAATTATAATTCAATGAAACACTCATGGACCACAAAATATAACAAAGACAACTTGAACTAGATGAGATCAAAAAAGATGCAATTCCTAGAGTTTAAAAAGATGCTAATGAAAAAATACTGCTATTCTCTGCCTCCAAATTGATGACAATAACTAATCATGTTAGGTAAAAAAAAAGTGTCCCCTTTTTCATAAATATTAATAATTCTGCTAAACTGTAGACACCAAATATCCAAAGGCAAAATCATAACCTGCTCATGAAAGGTGCTAACACTTAGGGTCAAGATCTTAAATGTGCAATATCCATTTAATGATGGAAGAATCTTGCACCCTGTTCATCCTATTAGAAAAGCAATTTTCTATCACCCATGTCATGATGAAATTCATCTGTTCAATGTCAACTAAGGCCCAATAATAGATAAACAATTATTTTGTGTTCCTCTTAATGTAATAACAAGTACTTGCTAAGGAAAGCTTAAGATTCTGGAAGCCTAGGACTCATTTAACATGTCCATCCCATGAACCTGCCAATGACTCCAGTCTTCCTAGTCCTTAAGGGATAGAGACTTCAAAGAACAAACTTCTTCTTAGTCACTGCTTTTGTTCCAGTGAACATCTATGGGATGGAAAGAACAAGGTGGAGGAACAGTACCCATCCTTCTCATCACATCACAATGGCTATCAGGTCACTTTACTGAGCAGTGGGAAGAGTGGCAAAAGATACTTAGACTTCCTTTGAGACACTTGTAAAAGTTGATGAAGCAAAAAACAGTAAGATTCCCTCTTGTATGGCTTAGTCCATGAATGGGAAGATTGGAAGAGAATCTTTTTCATCACCAGCCTTCAAACATAACTGATTCATCCTCTCTGTCTCTTTAACTCTGTGTAATAAAAGCAATTCATTTACTTCCTTCTGTCTCTGTTTTTAGCACTAATGAATGACACAAACAAGAATGATTAGGATTGATCTTTTATATCAAATGAGCCTCCTATGATACTAATTAAAATATCAAGTAAACAACTTTGAAGGACAGAAAGTTCTGCATTTAAATATTCATCCTTTTGGATGAAAAGACAAGGGACAAGGTTATAAGTAGCACATCACCAAAAATATTAATGCTCTAATAGAGGGTGGGGAGTTCAGTATCAGTACTGAAATTCTCACTGTCAAACAGTGGCAACTGAGGAGTCCCAGTACGCTTAATACTAGTTATATCTGCCTTTTAATTTACTGTCTCTCTAATGTATATCTCTCTTATTTCATTTTCAACAAAAAACAAAACTTTCTATGCAAATTCCCCATAATGTTTCATTTCCCTTCTAGGCAAGAAGAAACTACACTGTCAGACTAGGTTACAATTTCCAGTTTACCTTATTCATTTATATGCAGAGTGATTGATCTCTCCAAAAACCTATTTTACTAAGAATTTTTCAGATATTAAACCACTAATAAACATTAATTTTGCTTTTATTCTAAATGTAATAATTGTGGCTAATAACAAACAAATCAACATATTACCTAAGGAACTCCATAATAAAATTTTTCTACCATATTTTCTATCACAAATGAACCCAAAAACTTTTTCTTAAAGTGTGACTAAATAGAAAAAGGAGAGTTCACAAATTTTTTTGGAGATGCAAATTAAGTAATTGGTGGAATTGGTTCTATTGTTTGTCCAAAGGTAATAAAAAATATCATTTAATAATACCGTTGACCATGTCTCCTTTTAGAATTCAAGATAAATATAAGCACATAGACCACAAAGGAAAGAAATTACAACTTATCTACTACCTGTCACAGAGGATGAACAGTCAGAAAAATCCTATAAAGAATAACAATACTGAAATTAATCAATGTATATTTTCATACATTTTGACTTTGGTACAAAACTAACCATAAATAAGGGGAAAATATATTCTAAAATATGATTTGGCTTTGGGAAACCACAGGTTTGTGGGCTGCTTTTTTAAGCACCATGCCTTTATATCATGAATAATTCATTTCAAGTGGATTTAGAAGTCACTGTTACCTCGTTTTAACACAAACACGATTATCTAGATCTTGAAATAAAATGACTAATAATTGATATGAGAATCATTTCTGAGTGGTCAGAAAACAGTTGACCATTGTCTTGGAACAAAATCTATGAGACATTAGAAGAAAATAATAAAAATGAAAATATGTCACGATATTCAAGAAAGCAATTCTGAACAATATTTCACAAAGGATTCATTTAAGTCAAGTTACTTATTGGTTTTGTTTAATTGTTTTCATGTTAAAGAACAATTTGATGAGAGAAGGAGAAATATATTAAAAGGATCACTGCTGCATTGTTTCAACAGAATCTGACTCTCCAAGACCCCATTTGGAATCTTGGCCCCCTATCTTCACAAAGATCCTGGAATAGTTTGCCATTTCCTTTTCCAGCTCATATTATAGATGAGGAACTGAGGCATGCATGGTGAAGTGACTTACTGGGGGTGACACATCTAGAAAATGTCTGAGGTGAGATTTGAAGTCATGAGTATGGGTCTTCCTGAGTCCAAGCTCAGTGTTCTATATTTGCTCTATTAGGAGGTTACTGTGATATATAAAAAAAATACCCAATAATTTTTAAAAGCTTTATTCTGACCTACTTAAATAAATTATAGGCCCATGCTATTATAAAAGAATAGACATTGAGCTACACTATCACTACTTCACATGGGAGTTTAATAATATAAAGCAATTATCACAATAAGAAAGTCAAAAGAGCTAAGAAGCTTCCTCCTGAAGAAAACATTTGATGCCTTTGCCAGCTGAAGAGATACAACTGCCAAAGGCAACATCAGAATGCTTCATTTCATTCTTCAAAGACCTTATCCACAAGAACCAGGATAAGCAGAGTCTTAGCCAGGTATAAGGAGTGGCCATATTAAATTTTATTACACAGTGTGAGAAAATATCATGAATAATATTGGCTCAGACAAGAGCAAGAAAAGCTAGAAGGAAATCAATTTATAAACAGTTTGGCAATAAATTCAATGAAACCAGATAATCCCCAAAACACTTAACAGTAAAACTGGAAGTAGACCAGTTTTAAAATGGTTAGGATTCATTAATATTTATATTACCACTGTTTTTATTAGTGATAGTGGAATCACCATATTTAAAATCAGCATCACAGCTCTCTAACAAGCTTCAAGAGAAAATGAAAACAAAAATATTAAATGAGATAACTCATACTAAATGAGAACTATATCAGAATAAATGTATACAGAGAAGATTCATGATGAAGACAATGTACTTTTAAGGGAATTGAGAGATCAATTCTCAAGATATTTAAAAGATAGATATTGGATTATTGGGAAAGGGAAGAGAAATGACAGGTAGACTTACTCTTAAAAAATAATAAATAAATAAATACAGATAAAACTAAATTAATAAATAATTTGGAGTTGGGGTAAATAAATAAATAAAATATTTTGAGTGTGCAATGAATAAATAAGTAAATTAAAATGGAAAAATAAACAACAATCAACTCCTTTTTCAAGGAAAAAATCCTTATAAAAATGATCTCTATATTTAACAAGGATATGATTGTTGTCAGATGAGATAATATAAATGTAAAGTGCTATACAAAGCTTAAGACATGACAAAAGTTTATCACCATCATCATAAATGGTCAAAGGATATGAACACAATTTTCAGATGATGAGATTGAAACTATTTTTATCCATATGAAAGAGTGTTCCAAATAATTATTGATCAGAGAAATGCAAATTAAGAGAACTCTGAAATACCACTACACACCTCTCAGATTGACTAAAATGACAGAAAAAGATAGTGACTAATATTGGAGGGGATGTAGGGAAACTGGGACATTGATGCATTGTTGATGGAGTTGTGAACAGATCCATCCATTCTGGAGAGCAGTTTGGAACTGTGCTCAAAAAATTGTCAAACTGTGCATACCTTTTGATCCATCAGTGTTACTACTCGGCTTATATCCTGAAGAAATCTTAAAGAAGGGAAAGGGACCCACATGTGCACGAATGTTTGTGGCAGCCCTCTTTGTAGTGGCCAGAAACTGGAAACTGAGTGGATGCCCATCAATTGGAGAATGGCTGAATAAATTGAGGTGTATGAATGTTATGGAATATTATTGTTCTGTAAGAAATGACCAACAGGATGAATACAGAGAGGCCTGGAGAGACTTACACGAACTGATGCTAAATGAGCAGAACTAGGAGATCATTATACACTTCAACAACAATACTGTATGAAGATCAATTCTAAGGGACGTGGCTCTCTTCAAGAATGAGAGGATCCAAATTATTTCCAATTGATCAGTGATGAACAGAACCAGTTACACCCAGAAGAACAACACTGGGAAAAGAGTGTGGAGCACAACATAGCATTTACACTCTTTCTGTTATTGTTTGCTTGCATTGTTGTTTTCTTTCTCAGTTTTTTTTTTACCTTCTTTCTGAATCTGATCTTTCTTGTGTAGCAAAACAACTGTATAAATATGTATACATATATTGAATTTAACATATACTTTAACATATTTAACATGAATGGGATTGCCTGCCACCTAGGGAAGGGGGTGGAGGGAAGGAGGCCAAAAGTTGGAACAGAAGTTTTTGCAAGGGTAAATGATGAAAAATTACCCATGCATATGTTTTCTCAATAAAAAGCTATTTAAAAGATAAATAAAACAATTGTTGCAATAAACTACAGACTTGAAGGATCTTCTCCGGAGAGGTATTTCCCATGGATAGATTAATATTATTTAATAGACACTATTTTTTTCTTTAAATATATATTGTTTCTTACCATGCAGGCATAATAAAACAGAAGATTTAGACCTATGACTAGTACTTGCCACTGTCATGAAGGATATCCAGTACAGACACAAAAGAGAAGAGGAATTCTCTATAAATGATATGGTTCTTCAGATGTTCCTGTTAGTGATGACAATATTCTAATTGCATCAAGCCTTTAAAAAAATTGCAGAGTATTTGAACTGTGATTCACACCCATTTAAAAAATGGGGCTAACTATATATATTATATATATATATAACATATATACACATATAAATTTACATACAAATATACACACATACACAAGTGGATGAAAAATGCCTATCATCCAGTTTATTATAGGTAGTGAGGTAAGTAACCCATTGGGATGGTTCATCTATATATACATATGTGTGTGTATGTGTCCTATAGCTGTACAATAATCTGGATTTCATATTGAATAGCAAAAACAAATTGTGCTAGATAGATCACATTTGGGAAGCTGCACAGTGCTTTCCATGATCCCAAGAGTTTTCCTATTCTACAGCTCATCTTTTTTATAGTAATTCTGCCAAGATACTTTGTAGTCTGAATCATGAAATACGATAATTTTCAAAATACAAAAATTGCAGGTAACCCAAAGGGCAGTTAAGAGGTATATAGTTGAAGTAAATGGATTTCAACATATTATTCATGATAAATTGCAGGCAAATAGAAGCATAAAAGGTAGCACAAAAACTATGTTTTCCCAGGAAGTAGGTCAGTAACTCATGTAGAAAGAACAAGGAATGAAATAGATAGTCTATTTGAAAGGCATCTAGAGGAACACCTCCAGCACAATGAGATACCCCCTATGGAGGATCAGAATGATAGGCTCATAGTATAGCAAGTTAGGAAACCCTAAGTAGAACAAAGCATCTAGGGGTCATCAACAATATTCACATTTATGCCTATTCCTTCTTCTTTTATTTAATTTTTTTATCCTAAGTTCAAGAACCACCTAGTGTTAAATTTTGATGTTTTATTTCAAATCACTAAAATTATATCCTCTTTCTAAAAAATTAATTAATTTCAACCCTCAGGCCAATTAATTAAATTATTTAATAAACTGGAGAAACCTCTTTTTCTAATAGTTTAGCAAGTATTTGTTAATCAAATACTGTATATTAATGAAAGGCAAAAAAGAGTTCTCTCTCTCAAGGAGTTCATAATCTAATGAGGAAGACAACTTTAGAACAAATATGTACAAACAAGATATATAGATATACATGTATGTGTGTGTATACATATATATGTATATATATATATATATATACACACATATATATGTAGGAAGTGTCCAGAACAATCAGAGAGAAGACACTAGCATTTAGGAAAATAGGAAAGATTTCAGTAAAAACCAAGATTTTAGATAAAATTTGAGAGAAGCCAGAGAGGGAAGCCTCCTTACATACAAGGAGGAAAAAGAACTCCAGGCACTAAGATAGCCACTGAGATTCCAAAGGCAGATTAGAGAAACAGAAAGGAGACCAAGGTCACTGTATCACAGAGTACATAGGGAAGAATAAGGTATCAGAAAAGTGCAAAGGAAAGGGGTAGCTAGGTTCTAAAGGGCTGCTAATGTCAAATAGAGGACTTTGATTTGATCCTAGAGGTGATAGGGAGTTACTGATAAGGACTGAGAGAGATAGAATATGTTCAGATCTATTCTTTAGTAAGATCAATTTGACAAATAACTTGAAAAAAAGATAAATTGAAAAAAATAATTTGAAAAAAAAAGAGCAAAGTGGGCAAAAACTTGATTCTGAAAGAAAAATTCAAAGACTATTGCAATGGTCTATTCATGAGGTGTTGAACTCCAGCACTAGGGTGGAGACAGTATCAGAGGAGATAATAGGGTGCATATGAAGATGCTACAAATTTAAAAAAATATGAGTTACTTGGTGACAGATTGATACAGATGGTATATATATATATATATATATATATATATATATATACATACATTCTACTCACTTCAATTTTTTAAACAAAGCACATCTGTAGCTGTTTGCCTGATAATTATTTATTCCAAATCACACTGTAGGGAGAAAATAGTGAGTATTTATTTGGGGAAATAAATGCTTCATTATTCAAATAGAACCTCATTCATTATTACAGATTTTTAAATAACAAAAAATCAAATATCTTTCCCATTATTTGTTTATACATTATATATGAAATATGTGTACATATATACATATACATATATATAAAGAGAGAGAGAGAAAGGGAAATTTAATTTCAAAATAAAGAGATACTTTAATCAATAAAACAAAGATCCCTTATATCAAAGTTACTTTAAAAGAAATCTTGTGATTTAGCTATAAACTAGGGGCAAAGGCTGTGGACCATAGTGAAACAAATTCCTTCTTTAGAATTATATCGGTGGATGAATCTGTTGAGATAGAGCTAGCATTTGATGCTCTGCCTGGTAAGTATTGGCAGACTTTTTAGAAGCTGGTTCTACAAGGAATGGGGAAGGTTGTGGTGATCAGAGTCATAGCTAGTGGTTTTGTCACCAAGAGCAAGCTTTGTAAAATGCCCTGATGACAATCAGCATAAAATGTCTTCCCAAATTGTTTTTTAAAACAAACTTCTTAGATGGTAGAAGGATTCCCAAAGATACCACCCAGTAATAGTATGATGGATACCTCAGGACAGTAGTATGACTTCTAATTTATCAAATGGAATAGAGAACCTCACCCAGGATGTGACCACTATGGAGAGGAAATAGAGAATCCAATAGCTTCCTATTTTAAGTAATTTTCTTTTCAACTAGGTTCTAAATTCTACTGTTTTTAACCTATTACAAGATTCTAAGTCCTGTTAGGATCCTCAAAATTTCAAAGTTATAGTGCCAATGGCACTCAGAAAGTTTATATTATTGAGCAATGTAATACATCAATGTGTAATAGAAAGGAAAGCACAATTCACCACAAAAAAGTTTTTTTTTTCCCAAGTGTCCAGCCACCTCTTACTCCCTCTAGTTCTTTCACTTCTTTCATCCCCCTTCCTTTTAATCTTCCTTTTTCTCCTATCATTTCTATCCTTTATCACTCCTTTTCTCTTCTGCCTCTTCTCTCTCTTTTGAGAAGTACTAGAACCCATTTCAATCTCTGATATTAAATCTAATTAATTCTCTAAAATTAATTAATTCTGGTAGCAAAGATTTGACAACAAACGGCAATTCCTTCCCTCATAGAGGTATTAGCATACTGAGTCAGAGAGAGAATTGTGACAAGAAATGAGGTGGTCTCAGGCCATTTCTAGCACTAGACTCTTCTCACAGTTATCAGGCAATTGACCTTCCTCGTAGATGGCATTGAGCCTCATGAAACTTTATTCTTCCAATCCTGGCTGGGTCCCTGGACTCCAAGTCTTGCTATGATTTCACACATTTCCATTATTGTTTTATCCTTGTGTCAATGTGACATATTTTTCATCAGTCCCTTGCTGTTTTAATCGGCATTTCAAAAGAGAAAGAGATGTATAGGGCCTCGGTTTGGAGAAGAGGTAATTTAGAGCAGTGTTGCCAGGGGTCAGGTAGGCTTAAAATGTTCATTTGTCATTCCCATCAAGCCCTGAAATTATTTGACTGAAACCTTTCCCCGAACAGATTTTAGAATGTTGGGGGGGGGGGAAATCTGTTATAAATGAACCTTGAACATTTGAACCCGGTGCCTCTTCTCACACATACAAAAGGGGGCAAGGGATAAAATACACGGCTGCCTTTCATTCCTTCACTTTTTAATCTCTGCTTGTTCTGTTATACATCATTCTTATTTCTCTTCTGAGAATAGGAAAATGGGAGACACTTTAAGGGATTTTTTTTTTTCCAATTAAAATGAGTTGGAGAAAACTAAGAAATGTAACACTTCATTAGCAGGCATTTAATTCCCTAGCTTTTTTATTATTATTTTTAAGGAAATTTAAAAAGCCGTATGCTCTCTGGTACCATTCACGCTTTTCAATTGTAGCGTGCATTAGAACCTACAGCAGGGAAGTTTTGATAAATATGGGGTATTAACAAAAGAATCCAGCCAGAATTACAAAGTGTGATTTCTGTCATTTAGTGCTGATGACTCAGTTGTTTTTGCTCAAGAAAAAACAAACAAAAACAATTAAAGGGCACATCTTGGATGTGTAACACTTTAGATGTGTTAGAGGTTTATAATGATGGATGAAGCAATTGCTTTTTTCTCTTAAGGTCAGCTGTGAATAAAAAAATATCTTCTTGTTTCAAGGTTCTCCATAACAATGAAGCACATTTGAAATGTTTGGGTTTGATGAGCTTGTCTAGTTCTTTACAGAATTTGGTTTTATTAAACTCTTATATCTCCAATTGTTGGAACAATCTAAGTCTACCTCATTCTCCCCCTCCCCCATTCTACCACCAACACTTTGCCAACCTTCTTGCCAATTCCCACTCCTTTTTCCCCCTTCTAGCCCATCGTAGACCTTGTGATTCTAAGAACCAAGAAGGCTACTTCTCCATCTGCAGTAGTAGGGGATCAGTCCACTCCAAACTCCTGGTCCTATAAATCCTAAGGACTCTTGAGATTTGTCATGCAACCTATAGCTGAATTCTTCTGTATTTGTTGTTTCTCTCAATTAAAGTCTGAAATCCTTGAGTATAGAGACTTCTTTTGCTTAGCAAAGTACATGTTTAATATTTTTGTTTCATTTATTTAGTAATTGGATTAAGTAAGAATCGTCATATGATATAAATGAAATTCTCAAAGAATTGTTGTTGTTTCATCCTTTTCATTCTGCCCCAACTTTTCATGATTCTACTTGGGATTTTCTTGGCAAGGATATTGGAGTGATTTGTCATTTCTTCTTAACTTATTTTACAGAAGAGGAACTGAAGCAGTGTCTGAGAAAGATTTAAAGTCATGAAGGTAAGTCTTCCTGACTTCAGGTCAGGAGCTCTGTATCCAAGTAGCATCACCAAGTAGCAGTCCAAAGAATTAAATTAAAATTCACTGTTCACCATAGCTATACTGAACATAATCATCTTTTGATGGCTACCTCAAGTTCTCATAATACCTCAAAGTTGTCATTCATTCCAATCATACAAAATTGAGTCTATACTTTCCTTCACCTCTACAGATTCCAGAAGCTGCTTTTCAAAAGAAATCACGAAAAACCTGGGAAGACATGAGCTAATGCTGAGTAAAGTGAGCAGAACCAGGAGAACATTGTACACAGAAACAGTACCATTTTGTGATCATCAACTATGATTAGATGTAGCTTTTCTCAGCAATACAGTGACCAAAGATAATTCCAAAAGATTTGTGATGGAAAATGCCATCCCATCCACACCCGGAGAAAAAAATAATGAAATCTGATTGAAAAATACTAGTTTCTTTTTTTTTTAATTTTTTATTTTTATTTTTCTTGGTTTTTCCCTTTTGTTCTGATTCTTCTTTCACAACATGACTAATATGGAAATATGTTTAACAGAATCGTACACATTTAAGCAATATTGTATTGCTTGCTGTTTTGGAAAGGAAAGAAGAAGAAAATTTTGGAATGGAGAATCTTACAAAAATAAATGTTGAAAACTATCTTTATATGTAATTGGAAAAAAAACATTGTGAAGTATAAAAATCATATTAAAGTTGCCTTCATTATAATTTTTTTAAAATGAAATAAATTACATTAAGTAACTTTATGGAGTTTAAATTCATTTTTGTGTTTATATTCCAGTGCCTAGCACAATACATGACTTAGAATGAGCACTTGATGAGCGCAACTGATTAATTTTTGATTGGGTATAAATTTGAACTGACAGAGATCTTTAACATGATACCATTCAACCCATTTTATCCATGTCAATAGATATAGATATAGATATACGTAGGATGAGAGATATAGAAATAAAAGGAAATTCAGCTGTCTTCTAATCTAACCTCCTTATTTTACCAAATGAGGAACTAAGACCCAACTTGCCCAAATTCATCCAGGAATTAACTATCAGAACTGGTTTTTAAATTCATGTCCTTTCACCACCAAATCACCATTCTTCTTAACATCTCCTAGGCTTGCTTGCCTCAACCTGTTCATAAAATCAAAGAGTTTTAGAGTTTAAAGAATATTAGAAGTTATCCAATCTAACCTTCCCCTTTTATAAATATAGAAATTGAGACTCAAAGAGATTAAAACAAAAACTTGCTTAAGATCCCCCAGATAGTACATGACAAAGATGAGACTGGACTGGAATCCCAATCCTTGGACCTGCACTCTTTATTTTATTTTATTTTTCCCTTGGTTGTGAGGGAACAGCATTCTTTTCAAACTTATAAGTAACCTTAGAGAATATCAACTTAATTTCTGAGAAGAAACTTAGGGATCACCTTGCTTAAAAGATGAGAAAACCAAAGCCCAGGAAAATCAAATAATTTACCTAAACTTGTAAGCAAGTTAATCTTGGAGCCCTCTCCACGTGAAAGATAAAGATAATGGCACATCTCTTAGTACCTAAGATTTCAAAGCATTGCTGCTAAGCAACAGAAAATCACAACCTGGTTTCTACCATGAATGGAGAAGACAGGATCAGGTGCCTATAGTACTAACATGGCTCATGTATAATGTATGTCCAGAAATAGCTTCATAAGGAAAACAGAGACTCACCAAAGGAGCAAGAAAATAAGAATGGCTTCTATCTACATAACAATTCATAGCATTAAAGCGTGCTGGGAACAAGTGGAGGCAGGTGGGAGGAGAAAATCAGCCTGGGAAACTTCGAAAAATTAAATGATTGGGTCTGGTTCCCACAGGCAGCCTGTGTCAGAGACAAGATTCTAATCTAGGTCTTTCCAATTACAAGGTCAGCTCACTGTCCACTTTGCACACTTCCTCTCACTGACAACTCAACATTATTCAATTCAAACAAGGAAACTAAGAAAGAACACTAAAGGAATACTGCCTTGATTCTCTCTCTCTGAAAATGACCTCTCTCTGTATCTCTGTGAATTTCTGTCTGTTTCTGTCATCTTTGTCTCTGTGTGTTTCTCTCTCTCTCTCTGTCTCTCTCTCTCTCTCCCTCTCTCCCCTCCCTCCCTCTCATTTCTCTTTCTGTCTCTATGTGTTTCTGTGTGTGTGTCTGTCTGTCTGTCTCTCTGTCTCTCTGTCATCTCTGTCTCTGTTTTGTGTTTCTCTATGTGGATGTTTCTCTTTCTCTCTTTTTCTCTTTCATCTTTTTTCCTTTATACTAAAGCTGAATTGTCCCAGGAGATTCAAGAAGCTTAGGTGGAAATTTTTCTTAAGGGAAAATCTGTTTATCTACTTTATTTTTTATGTGTCAATGTATGAGAACCCTGACTTATTTTACAATGAATCTCAGAAGAGATAATATATTTAAAAAATACTTAAAATACTTTTAAAAAACCTTAAATTGCTATTTAAATGTTTACTATAATGATTTGTAATATTATTATTATTATTATCATTATTATAGGTGTTAGAAGAATATTTACTATAAGCCATGAGTTTGGGGGACTGTCCACTGTAGTTAACCCTTGCTTTATAACAGATAATGGGGAGCACCTGACATGCAGGTTTCAGTCTTTAAGTGAGAACTAACACCTTTAACTACATTTCCCATGTGGCATTTTGTTCACGTATGCACCTATCAGCATCAAAATACAGGCTTACATAATAAAGATTAAGCTCTGAAAATGGCACCTGCATGATCCCAAAGGCTGACTGAGGCTGCCTACCATTTCTATAAGCCTGCTTTCAACTGAAGCTTGACAAAAGTTCCTTTTGGGGAAAAATAAAAGCCCAGACTTCCACTGTTGACTTCAAAGAAAAACAAAACGTGTATTTCCAAGAAAAACCTTAGTTTCATTCTGCTGCTTTATAGTCAAGGACAACTGTTAAAGATTCTACAGGACAAACTTAAAAACTCTCCTAGATCTTTAACCCCATGTTTCTTTCACATTTATTTCTTCCCACTATAATATTTCATATATCCTAAATCTGAACAAATGTAAGGAAGAATTGATGACAAAAGGTGACAATTTGGAGACTGAGTAACTGCACTTTCAAGATTGTCTACCAAAAGAAATAAAAAAAGAAAAGAAAAGATGGAAATCCTGGCTGAGCATTTTATCTGCCACTTACAATTCTGAGAATAATGGCTGATAATGATAGAAATCATACTGACTAATAGCACTACTAACATCATCCATGTTAGCTTGTACTCCTTCACTGTATGAGTTCCTGCAATATTTTTTTAAACTTGTGTGCTGTGGTTCTCTTTGCCTAAAGGAAATGTGACAATGAATTCCAGGAATTTGATTCATGATCGACAATAGTCCCTTAGCTAGTGATTTAGCACTTTCTTTTTTGTGAAGATTTTTTCCCTTTTATTTTATAATCAGAAAAACATTGGGTGCACCTTGTTTTTATTTTCCTTGGGAGACTTTTTTTTTGTGCATATTTAAACTTGCACCTGTATATGAACCCTCCCAAGATCCTCAGGGTGTGATCAGATCAAGCCAAGAAATAACTTCCAGAATGATTTTATGGAGGTGGTGATGTTTGAGCTTCATCTTAAAGGAAAAGGAGATTATAAGGAGGAGGTGAGAACATTGCAGGTGTAAGAGTTCAGTACTGAAGAGGCAAGAGGGGGAGTGTTGTGTATGGAGAACAGAGGCACATGGTTTGGCTGGATGATATAGGAAAGAAAGTAATATATAATTAAAGTAGAAAGGTTGGTTTGGGATAGATTGTGAAGGTCTTTGAAAATCCAACAGATGAATTTCTCTTTTCTCCCAAAAACAATAGAGAGACAATGGAGTTTATTGAGGAAGAGTGTAACATGGGATGATGTGACTTAAGGAAAATCACTTGAGCAGTGATATATATGAAGGATATATTACAGTGGGAAGAGTCTTGAAGCAAAGAGACCAATTAGGAGGCTACAAAAAGTAATGAAAAGCAATGAATTTAATTAATACAGTAATGAATGAACTAAAATGATGGCTTTGTGAATTCAAAGAATTACCTGATGCTAGAAATATTCTAGAAGGTAAAAAGCCAAGATCTGATGGCTGATTGGATATGTGAGATGAGAGAGAATGTGAGGTCAAGGGTGACAGTAGTTGAAAACCTAAAAGATTGAAAAAATGGTGGCGTGTTCATCAGTCTTGAGGAGTTTGGAAAAGAGGTAGATTTTGTGGAAAGAGAAATTCTGCTTTGGAAATGTTAGTTTGATATGTCCTATTAGCAATTAAACTAATAGGAGAGACTAAGGTTTAATATTTAGATCTGTAAATTTTCTCCATAAAGATAAATAAATCCATGGGAGCTGATGATGTCACCAAAACACAAAGAAGAAAGAGGGTAAAAGGGAAGGAAGGAGAGGGGAGAAAAGGGAAGAAGAGAAGAAAAGAGTCTATGAGATAGATAGTATCAATTCCATTTTTAGAAATTTGGAAATTGAGGATCAGTTAGGTTAAATCATTTGCCCATGATCATAGAACTTATAAGGATCGGAGGTAGGATTAGAACACCAGTCTTCCTAAATGCAAGTCTAATATTCTATCCACTATATCATGTTACCTCTTAATTATATTCTCTATCAATCATAATGGCCTTATTTCTCTCAAATGACAGTTGTGGGGATCAAATAAGACCAGGTATATAAAGCACTTTGTAATTGGGAAGTGCTATGTAAACGCAAGCCATTTTTATTATTCCACAGGGCACAATTTTCTTAGACTAACTGTTTACTTATCATGGGATTATAATTCAATATTGATTTTAATAGGCCTGTGTGTGTTTAGTAAGGATTCACAAAAGGTTAGAGATCTCTACTGAAAAATTAAAACTGAAAGCTTCTGGGGATGACTTTTGAAGGTCACAATTAACTTCTAGAATATCATCAATTGGAATAAATTGAATTCCTAGATATTTATAGCAATCTTTTCCTTATTCCTTTGACTAGTCTGTTTCTTATATGACAATCTTAAAAATTTTTTTCCAGAAATACAACTTAGTTCTATTGAGTGAATACATTGTTTCTTGGTCCAAAGCTATAATTTCATGAGTATAGACAGAGATAGAGATAAAACTTAATTGAATTCAAAATCAAAAGATCTCAAATCACACTCTGCCATATACTATACTATAATCTATATTGGTCTAATAAAATGTAAAATGAAATTTTCATACTACACTATTTCTAAAATTCCTCCCCAGTACTAAATCCTCTAACCTTATTCACTATGGACCCAATTAATTTTTGTTTCAGCAATTATATAAAAGTAATTCTCAAATTATGAATAGGTTGTGTTCTAAAGATTGAGATAATTTGGGAACTTGGAATGTTTTTCCATAGAAATCATGCTCAATCTAGTGGTCACATTCTCAGAAATCAAATCTGTTTCAATTTCAGGAATTATTTTATTTATAAGTCGGGTTACTCCCTCATACTTGGAAATACACAAAATTTGAGGCTTGATATTTTATGTAATCATTTTAATGAACATGTAATTTTTAGCAACAAATTAATTTGAGTAAGTGCAAACCAACATACTATAAGCATCTCAATTAACCAGAGCCCTCAATTAACTGAGATTTAATAACAAGAAAAGAAAAACTTATTAGGAAATTTATTCAAAAGACAAATTTCAGTTTAATGCCTGAGGATCTGTCAAGATTGACCTTACTAGTACTCTTGATGGTAAGGAAAACAAAAAGCATGCTGCATCATCAAGAGCCTGGAGCCAGATTTAATCTTAGACTGGTTGCCACTGTGACTGGACAAGGCTGGATCAGATCCCAGGCTGACTCACATTGTCCACAATAGAAGAGACAAAACAGATCCCCAGCTTGAGATTCGTGCCCTCCCAGAACACAAATAGAGATAGGACTGACTCCCTGCCCTTCAAATTTTAACTATCAATTAACTTATTAATTTAACCCTCAATTAATTAATTTTAAGCAACAATTAATTAATGAATGTCTATTATGTACCATACATTCTGGCTATACAGATAGAAAGAATGAAAGAATCCCTACCAGCAGGAAACTCCCTATCTGTTGAGTAGATGGGTTTTCCGTGAAAGAAAAATCCAGGGAGTTACATAAACTCCCACAAAGAGATAAGAATTCATATCCATGACTTTCATGAAGGGAAAAATCAGCAATCATCTCCCATTGTATGATATAAAGATCCAACCTCACCTCTATCTGCTATCTTCTCATACAAGTTGCTTTAGATACAAGATGGTAGACCTTAAAGAGCATCATCTTTAGAGGAGAATTGAAAGTTTAGTGCTGAAATACAATCAAGAAGATATTGACTTACTGTGTAGCATCCTATTATCAGTATTAATTAGTTCAATGATATTAGGGTGTTAATCAGTTCTGATTGATACTGAGGAGAATACCAGAGTGCTCAATAATCAGTGGGTTGAGTCAGGAGACTTGGATATATTGCTAACCCCATAGAATTCTGAGGAGGAGATGTAGTCTTATTTTGACAAAGTAAGGATTTATTGTGGAGTTATAGAAAGTTCAGAAATTACAACGAATCCCACTGGGGATTTTAGATGCCATACTCTCCTATTTTTTATCTCAGACCCTGGGAAGAGCTGGCTCAAATTTAAAGCACTTTCTACAAAGCATTTATCCATCAAGTTCATTTCCAAATGTGACATGATTGACAGGCAAGTCTATCACTTCTTCCCATTGGGTTGTTTCAAACAGTTCATCATAGTTTGAATTTCTTCTTCATCCACACACAGTCTCCAGCAAATGCCAAGACTTCTGGCACTTGCTCCACGGAACAAGCTAACTACCTTAAGAACTCTTCCACCAAAAGTAAGAAATATCCCCAATATCAGCAGGGCCATGTGCTCATGGGCTTCAAGGGGCCTTCTCCACCCACCAAAGGCTTATAGCAATCCTTGCCTCATCACTCAAACACAGCTGGGAAAGAAAAAGGAAAAGGTGTGGAAAATTAATGTCTTTGGAGTGTGTTTTCAGTTCTAGCTCAGCAGACAGGGGAAAAGCTTTTCTTCCCATGGTGAGTCATGAGAATTCTCTGAATCTGGGAGCAGGGCCCTTCCACTACTGGTCTTCTCTAGCAGTGGGTTCCCCGGTACCAGTGGACTGGCAGCAGGCAAAGCCTACTATACATGAGTTGGTTCTATCAGCCAGTTCCCAATTTTGTCTATAAAATTAATGGATTATTCTAAATGATCCCTGAATTTCCTTGCAATTCTAAACCTAGGTTCCTATTTTGAATGCTACTGACTGAGAATAGATCTGGGTGGATGAGGTGGAGGAAGGAAAAAAAAAAAAAAAGAAAGAGGAAGAAAAAGGAAAAAATGTAAACATTTGACTCAATAGCATAGCTGTGGCACATAGCATCCAGGGGATGGGCATAGAACCCAGAGATCAATGGCCTTGGCAGGATACCTGGATTCAAGCTCTGGCCCTTTCACTTTCTAGCTACATGATCACAGGCAAGTGATTTTACCACTTTTGAGCCTCAAGTTTCCCATCTGTAAAATGGAGATAATAACATTTTCACCACTACTTCATAAGGTTCTCAAGAGTCAAGCACTTTACAAACTCCAATGTGCCATATAAATTGGAATGATTGTTATAATCATCTCATTTCACTAATTATAACTCAGTTTACATAACTTATATCCAGCTACTAAATGAGGGAAGACAAAGAGGCAATAGGGTGAGGAAGGAAATAAACAATTATTAAGTGTCTCCTAAATGCTAGGGATTATGCTAAGCATTTTACAAATATTTAATCTTCACAATAATCCGAGGAGGTGCAATTATTACCCTAATTCTTTAAGAATTCTGTAATATATTATCCAGGAGAACAGAAACATTTTTGTGCTCTCCTTTCAAAAAGATTAAATCTCATTTACAGCACTAAATTCCCATTTTAGAAAGAAAGATGTGTATGTATTTTAGGGGAAAAGTCAATATAAAAATTATATTTTTTCTTTAAGTCTTTCCAATGTGTAGAATCCTTTCTTCTATTAAAAAGCATCCTAGAGTCAAAGTGAAAAGGAATATTTGAAGTCATCGTGTCCCAACTTCCTCATTTTATGGATGGAAAAGCTGAGGTTTACAGTGGTTAACTGTCTTGCTGAATGTTACCCAGGCAGTAAGCAGGAGATACAATATCCTTCCCTAAGGCTTTGACTTCAAATTCAGGGTGCTTTGGAAAATACCACACTATCTTTCCCAAATATTCTTAAATTTTTATATCATTTCAGTAGCTCTCTGACTGACTGCCTCTCTGTTAGTTTTTCTCAGTATATCTCTCCTCTTTTAAAGCAAAGAGGAACTAGACATGGTAGTCTACATGTAACCCCGGTGTCAGCTTTTAAAATGCTTTAATAATTTCCTCTGCTTAAATGAGATGCTTCTTAGAAGTGGTTGGGTCTTTTATTACCATAAAATCTTATGCTGAAACTTTTATGTGTTTTTCCACCAATACCCAGAGATCTTTTTTGCTCTTAAATGTTTTGTAACATATGGCTACTGAAGACACATTCTTTTTGAATTTAGTTTCTAGGATCATTACCTTACATTTCTATATATTGAGTTCCATAGACCACTTATTTACATGTGCTCTTAGTCTAGTCAACCAATTCACTCGAAATTTTATTGCATTTTCCATGCTTAACATCCTCCACCATTTTAACTCATCACTGTGTTTCATTACATCAATCCACGTTCCATTTTGCAAGTGATTGTTCTATTTATGCTTTTCTATAATGTCATTAATGCTTCTTAGCTTCTCCAAGTTAACTTTTGTAAATCCAAATTTCAGATTCGGCCGTCTGAAGTGTCCTTTTGGTGCCCTCCCTTTTATATTTTTCATTCTAGTGAATTCTTCAGCACAGTGTATCGTTAAAGTAGGGAAAATAGACTCACGATACATTGAAAGATCATTCAACCAAAGGTTACAAACAAGCAAATAAAGCAATTCTTAGTTTAACAACCTCTTTAGAGCTATTTCAACAAGGTTACCTTATAGTTAGAGAAAGTCCTTTTGCTATTTGGCCAGAGTCTGAGAAAGATTCACTTCATAGACAATTCCAAGTACAGCAAATTCGAATTCTCCAGCACATTTAATTTGGCAGTGATCTAATTATTTTTGGAATTCCAAGTGAATGAAGGATTCTCATTGTATTAACACTTTTATTTCTCCACAACATTTTTATAAATCTTTCATTTGAAAAAATGTTCTTAGTAATCACATTTTTCTAAGTATTTTAATATTATTTGAATTATCAACTTGAGTATGTTTCCTACTACATAATCAAGCTTAATGATATAAAAGTGTGATAATCTGTGCACATTCCAAATTTATTCAGAAAAAAAAAATCTTTCTTAATTTTTAAATTCCTTTCCTTTCATTCCTTAGCAGGTTTTACATACTGTCTGGCACACAGTAAGTGCATTATACCTGCTTGTTTAGGGAATTGTTAATTATTAAACATTGATTCAACTTTCTTTAGTCCCTTGAAATAGATACACTGGGTTTTGATTTTACTTTCCAAAACTTCTCTTTCACACTCTGAATATCACAGTCTTCTAATTTCTCCATGACTTTAAACAGTGCTATTCTTCAGCTGCCATCTTGGACTTCTCTTTCTCTATTCTGATGTCTCTTCAAGCACTTTAATCACAATTTCTTCCGACTTTATCCAACTATTTTGATAGGACCTAGGAATATCAAGATGTTATTGTTAAAGAGGGAATTTTCAGATCATTGGTGAGAGGCAACAGAGATATGGACAGCAATGCAACTTCAGTGTCAGAAAGACCTGTTTTTCAAGTCCTACTTCTGGATGGTTAAAATATATCACTAAAACTCAGTACTACCAAGCAATTCCCTAAAACAGTATGTTACAAAGTACATGTCAAGTTTTGTTACTGCAGGAAGTTTCCTCATTACATCAATAAAATCACAAGTTCAGAGCTCACCCCAAAAACTAATTTTAACAATGATTCAGCAAGAAGAACAAGTATTTATTAAATACCTATTATGTAGCAGGAACTGTTCTAAGTGCTTTACAAATATTATTTTATTTGATCCTCACAACAACCCTAGAAGGTAGGTACTATTATTATCCACATTGTACATTTGAGAAAACTGAGTCAAAGACATAGCTAGTAACCATCTGAGGCTGGATTTGAACTCAGTTCAGGAAGACCTAATATTCTAACTGTTGTAGCTGACTGCCCTTAATATTAACACTTATTCACAAAGTAGGATAATATCAATTTTCTAAGTGTATTATATGTTTCTCTCTTACACTCAGTCAACTCTTTTAGAAAAATTGCAAGACACTAATGATGTTAAAGAGAAAAATAATATGATTTTTAGCATTTTACCATTTAGCATAAATCACAAAGGCTGTGGAAATACTATTAAGGCCCTAACTTATGTGATCATATTTCTTGGTACAGCTGAGTCCTGACTAAATGAATCCCTGAAGTGGATACATGCATTCAAGTTCATACTATTTAGAGTTGAAATTATATAAAATACAATATCTATTGTATGGAAAATATGATAAATAGTTTATAATATTTAATATATGGAAAGTATGGTAAATGTTTTGCAATATTTACTATATGGAAAATATGATACCCATTTCAATGAAAATTTGTGGTGTGAATTCAAATGATGAAACTATTTCAGGGAATTATTTATTTATGCTAGTCCAGACTCAATTGATAAACAGAAATCATTAAATGTTTCTGAAGGAAACAAATGTTTTAGTTCTCTCAGATAAATTACTCTTTAGGATTATATCTGCTCAATTCATTTTAATATTTATTACCACATGGGACATGGATTGGAATCTACCCTTTTACACTAATTATATGTGATCTGGAACAAATCATTTTGACCTCCCTGGACCATAGTTCCCTCAATTGTAAAATGGAGAGTAATAATACCTACCATCCCTATGAGATTAGGTTGTTGTAAGAATCTAATGAAATAAATGTAAAGAATTTTTCAAAATTCTGCATAAATGTGAGTTCTTATTATGATGCTTCCAGGACTCAGGTTCCTTCTTTGTAAAATGTAAAATTAAATGTTCTCCATGGATCTTTCCAGATTTGAGTGTTTTATGCTGGGGATACTTGAAGAAGAAAAATTGGGCAAAGTGAAATGCCACATGTGAAATTTAACTTCTTTTGATATCAACTCTAAGCAAAATCCAATAAAAGATGCTTCAATCTCAGATACACCATTTTAGTTCCTAGGAGTTTCTTGATGTCAGAAACAATGTATGCCTTCTACTTTTGTCTCCTCCCAATACTAAGAACATAGGAGATGCTTAAAAATTACTCACTAAATTGAATGAAATTGATTTTTTCAAAAAAATTAATATAATTAGAATAAACAGAACATTGATTCTTACAGTAGGAAAGAATATTTGAAGCAATCTAATTAGTATAACCCCCTCACCATGGCTTTATTGCTTTTACAATATTCCCAACAAGTAGTAATCCAGCCTCTATCTGGGCATCTTCAATTATAGAAACTGCATTATTACACAAAAGAAAAAAATGAAAAAGTGGTATAAATTATATTGAACCCAGTATGGTAGATATTTAATAAATATTTGTAGGTTGAATAAATAAGTGAATGAATAAAGAAATTAATAAATTAATGAATGAAAGACACAAGAAAAAGTAACGTCAAAGGAGCTAACATCTTAAAAGAACTCAAGGATTACATTTGGCAATTTTTCTAAAAATTAGCAAGTTCTTCAATATAGTAGACCAGAATATCAGTGACCCTCATTCTGTTCTTTGGAACTACACACACACACACACACACACACACACACACACACACACAAACCCTAATCTCTCTTCTATGTAACAGACTTCAAATACTTCAAAATGACTATTATTTCCCCCTTAATTCTCCTCCCTGATAAACACTGCCAGTTCTTTAAATCTTCATGTGGCGTAATGTTAAATTTCCTCACTCTACTGGTTACCCTCTTTTTCTACCAGTTTTCTCTCGAATAGTGAAAAACACTATTTTAGATGTAGCTTGCTCAGACAGCTAGGAGATACCAAACCTTTTTTAATATGACCATGTTTGATGGATTCAGTTAGCAAATACATGGAGTAATTTTGTTTTGTCTAACACCTGTTAACATCCAACCAACCAATTCCAAGAAGAAGGGTTGTTCTTCCTTGTTCTTCTTGTCCAGCATAGCTCCAATTCCTTTTTCATTGCCTCATGTACCTTGCATACTTTGTCCTTAGAACTTTTGAAGTATAAAATCTTTATTATTATATTTGTATTATATATTTTATTGCTATATTTGTTATTTATTTAATATGTATTATAATATTGCTTTCATGATATATTGTTTATTATTTAAAATTTTTGTTTTGTCTCTATTTTTGCAAATGAGGATTATGAGACTTAAATATATTGATTTATCTATCAGTTTCTTTCTCTGTACATTTAGGATATTACCACCACCTACCTTATAGGATTGTTGTAAGAATCAAATGAAATAAAATGTGTAAGGTACTTAGCACAGTATCCGATATATATTAGGCATTTAATAAATCATTATTCCTTCTCTCTCTCTCTTTCTCTCCATTATCTCCCAGTCAATAAATATCACAAGAAAGATTTAATCCCAGGTACTCCTAGCTCTACACCTAGCATTCAAGAAAGTCCTACCTTCTTTCTGTCTCCATGAGATACCTGTTGCATGACATTGTGCTAGAATTATCATGACACACCACAATATTTGAGACTTACATTTTTTATTTACTTATTTTTGAGGCAATGGGTCTTAAGTGACTTGCCCAGAGTCACACATCTAGCAAATATTTAGTTTCTAAAATCGTATTTGAACTTAGGTCCTCTAACTTCAATCCACTGCATCATCTAGCTGCCCCAAGGGAGTTAGAGCTCTTAATAAAGTATGACTTTCCTCTCTCTTTCTGCTTTTATACGCAGTAAACCCAATAATGCGGGTATTGTGAATAATTGTGGTTACTAGGAATAAGCTACCATTTTATATGAAAAGATAAAAGCAAGAAAAGGTAACTCTGAGATTATTGTGGGGATTTTTTTAGTACTTTTTATTTACTACAGCATTATAGCTTTAGAATTGGAAGAAAACTTAGGGATCATATAGTCTTACCTTTTTCATTAATGAAAATATGACCCAGAGACATAACCAAATTCACTTCAATAAGTAATAGTGTTGTTGTTCAGTCTATGTCCATCCAGCTCTTTCTTGGCAAATATACTATGCTAGTTTGCCATTTTCTTCCCAGTTCATTTTACAGAGGGAGAAACTGAGGCAATTAGGGCTAAGTGACTTGCTCAGGGTCATACAACTGGTACATATCTGAGACCAGATTTGAATTCATGAAGATGAGACTTCTAATTCTAAGCCCCATAGGTTATACCACCTAGCTGCCCTAGTAAATGATAATACTTCAGCAGCACTCTTCGTTCCACAGCCAGCATCCTCTCCACCTCAACCGTGTGACTTTGATGAAATAGTATACTGTTTGTTTTGATCTTCTGAAGACAATAGTTATTACAATTTATGGAAAGACATCCACAGAATGGAAATCACGATGAATGAAATAACAAAAGAAGAAATTCACCAGAAGTCATAAACAACTGCTATTCCAGCTCTTCCATACCCAGAACTATCACTAGAAATTTCAACAAAAAGACAAATAGTAACTCATATCCTCTCAACTCAACTGGACAGGGGGTAGCTGGGAGAAATTGCAGAGGAGGTTGTTATTCAGAAAGTTAACACCTACAGAGAAGGAAAGCAGGGCCATACAGTGAGAAGCTTCCCTAACATTAGGCTATAAAGGGAGGGATGGAAAGGATGTCATTCAGCTGCTTCGAAGTTTACCAATTATACTTGCTAACGAATTTCTGCATTACGGAAGAAGTGAAAAAATGTTATCAAAATGCGAATGAAACTCTTCCTGTCATGAAAGAAGCCAAGTTCTTCCCTTCTAACTTAAACCATTGGAGAAAGACATTGCATCCCATTTTCTGGTCCTGAGGTAAGAGAATTGAGATATTTATTCCATGTTTTCAAACAGAAGATGCTATCAATGGAAGAAGATAGAAAAGACCATAGCATTATCAAAAATGAAACATTTCTCAAGAAATAATAGAGGGAGATGAGCTGGGGTTCCAAAATAAATCATATTTTAAATTGTGAGTGTTTTCAGGTGACTAAACCTGAAATGTAACTGACAGCATTGAAAAGCCATCAGCCACTTAATCTATTTCATTTAAAGGATCACTAGCTGTATTGAATGACATCCCAAAATAAACCCTTCACATACTGAAATCCCAGAATGGAAAAGCAGGCAGTAGAAACATCAGGGTTATTCTAGTGTTATTGCATTCCCATAGAGGGCAAAGCTAGCTTCTCATTCATAATCAGAAACTGACCCCACACTGACAGGCAGTGAAAACCATTCCAAGCCTGTTGATGCTGTGGAACCCAAGTTGACAACTGATATTTAGCCATAATAGCAGCAAATCATTGTTTGCTTCTATAGAAATTCAAGTTACAGGCAGTTCCTCCCTTTCATAAAGTGAGCTGCTGTGGTAGTCATTACTCCACCTTCCACAGAATGTGTGAAGTTTTATGTGGCACTCTCAGAACAGCCCAATACTTGATTTCATACAAAGCGTCCTCTGGTGATCCTAGAATCTGGCTGAGCTTTTAAAAAGGACCTAGGGATACCAGGCATTAATTTAGTTAGCTCTCCCAACACTTATTTGTAATTATACCTCTTCATTCAACACTTACTCATACAAATGAATATATTGAAACGGCTTAATCATATTCCATTCTGGCATTTTAAACTTTACTTTTCTTTTTCCAAGCTTTTCCAATAACTCATTCTTTGTTTGTTAATAGTAACACTAGCATTCCAATTCTTTAAGTAAGAAAATAAATTCAGAAAATATTCAACTATTAGTAAGAAGAGAAAGACAAATAAAAACAACCCAAATTTTTATCTCATCACAGCAAAAAGGAAAAAGTGGTCTGGGATTCCAAAATAAATCATATTTTAAATTGTAAGTATCTTCAGGTGATTAAGGCCAAAATGTAATTGAAGCATTGAATGACAACATCCCATTGCTCTGTACTGAGATATAATACTGTAGGAGTAACTCAGGATGGGGGAAGGCACAGTGCCCTATCTTTAAAATGTTATCAAATGATGGAAATGGTCATACTCATAAACTCTTGGTAAAACTGTATGTTGGTCTATTCCATTCTAGGAAGAAATTTGGAATTATGTGTGAAAAGATAAGCTATACTTTAGATATCCCATTACTGGACAGACATCTCAAGGAAGTCAAACAAAGAAATGTCCCACAAATATCAAAATATTCAAAGTAGTGCTTTTATGGTAACAAGAAAAAATACCCTTCAACTAGAAAATATGCAAATGTAATTGAATACTATAGTTCTATAAAAAATATTATGAATATGAGGAATTAAGAAGAATGGGAAGATTTTTTAAATGATTCAGAATGAAGTCAGCAGAACAGGAAAATAATATAAAAATAATTACAACAATGTAAACCAAAAAGACACTGAAACAAAGCCAAAATATTTTTATAAATGTGATGATCCATCTTAACCATCCAGGAGAGATAAGAAATATTTGTTTTTGTTGTTCACTCATGTCCAACTCTTCATGACCCCATGTGGAGTTTTCTTGGAAAAGATACAGGAGTAGTTTCTCATTTCCTTCTCCAGTTCATTTTACAGACAAGGAAAGTGAGGCAAACAGGGTCAAGTGACTTTCTCAGAATCACAAAGTTAGCAGATGTCTGAGACCAAATTTGAATTCAGAAAGATGAATCTTCCTGATTCCATGGTTCAGTACTCTGATCATTGTACCACCTAATTACCCCCATATAAAAATATCTTCCCCTCTTTTCCTTGGATGGTAAAGAAGAAAGGCAGGATATGCATATTATATCCTTTGTTACCAAGGAAGACTTACTAGGTGTATTTGGGGTTTTAAGGGAGTGTGGTGAAGCCAGGACATCTGGAAAAAGACATCTATAAAAATTTTAAGAGAAAAAAATTACATGCACATATGGTTTTGCATTGAATGAGTAACATCCCTAGACGCAGGAACATAGGATCATAAATTCAGGCTTGGAAGGAACATCAGATGCCATTTACTTCAACCAAATAGTTTACAGATGAGGAAATTGATTGTTCAGCACTTTCAAGGGTAAACTGTAAGCTTTTGTATAGCAAAGATTTTTTTTTTCATTCATTGAATCTGTTTCCTCAGCAACTACTGCCTGAATATAGTAGGTGCTAAATAAATGCTTATTGATAAAATAGTACAAGTGTTAAGGCAGAGCTAAGGCTGAAGGGCATGTGTTTTACTTTATAGAAGGCAATATCTCTGAAGACAGATTCATTTTAATTGCATTGTCTTTGTAGCCTCAGCATATAACATGATGCTTTGCAGAGAGAAGGCATTTAGTAAATGGTTAAGGTGAATTGAATTTCTGACTTTACTAAAACTACTTTTCCCTTCCTGGAAATGTATATTTCTAAGAAAATGATCTCCTTAAAGATGTGGAATATCTAGTGATCTAACCTCAATAGAGTTTATGCTGCAAGATGTATTTGCTGTTTCCCAATAGCGTGGTTGAGTTTGCAATGAGACATCCAAAGACACCTGCCTCCCTTTCAATCAAAAATATGGATTCTGGAGCTGGATTTGTGGGCTTGGGGATAACCATAACTATATACATGTGGTGATCAAGATCTTGGCAGACCAGAACAGAAGATTCTTTGTGTTTTATTTACACATGCAGAAAGATAGATGGATGGATGGATGGGTGGATGGATGGATGGATGGATACTTAGATATTTGGATGGATAAAGAGATAGACATTGGTATATGCATAGATATGTAAAAATATAGATAATTATAGTGTATATGTATATATAAATTATATAACTATAGTATAGTATAGTTATATAACTATAATATATATGAAACTGTGGTGGTAAATATGTAACTTCCAAGAAAAAAGATTCAGAAAGTGCTCCTCATTTTTGTTTTTACATGTTATAAATAAATAAATAAATTGTTCTTTGCCTATTCCCATAAGATTTGCTCTTCTTTGCTTTTTATATTTGCTCTGATGCAGAGAAGACCTGCATCAATATACACCAATAAAAAGATGAAAGAAAGGGCAAGGGAATAAGCCTTTATATAAGCCTACTATGTGCCGAATAAAGACTAATCATTACAAATATTATCTCATTTGATTCTCACAATAACCCTGTGAAGCTGGAGCTGTTCTTATCTCCATTTTACAGTTGAACAACTTCTTTAATAAACAGCAATATTAAAGAATTCCATTAATTTGTAAATTATGTAAATATTTGAGGCATTTCAATCAATACTTTTCAAAGATCATTTATTAAATTATTTCCCAAAATTTCATGTAATCCATTATTTCCAGCTACTCTGACTTCAAGGCTGGTTCTGCAAGAAGGCTTCTGTCTCTGAATACTTAAACTCAGTTTTGTTACCAGATAAATCTGTGATTTGCAGAAATGGGATTTCTTTTTTAATTTATCATTAATTTGTTTTTAACATTCATTTTTTTTATTTTTTTAAATGTTGAGTTCCAAATTCTGTCCCTTGCTCCCAATCCCATTGAGAAAGGAAGAAATCTGATATCAATATACATATGAAATCATTCAAAACGTATTTCCATATTAGCAACAAAAAAAATCAAGAAAATTATACATATAGACATATATACACACTTCAATCTATATCCATTTTTCATCATTTTTTTCTTTGGGGATGAAGAGCATTTTTGACCATAAGTCCTCCAGCAACTTCTGGATCATAGTATTGATCAGAATAACTAAATCATTCATAGCTGATAGTCAGACAATATTGTTCAGTGTTGTAGTTCTGTTCACTTCACTTTGCATGAGTTCATATAAGTTGTATCATGTGTTGTTGTTTTTTTCTGAAACCATCCTGCTTATCAGTCTGATAACCTTATAGTATTCCATCATCATCTTATACCACAACTTACTCAACCACTCCGCAATTGATGGGTATCACCTCAATTTCCAGTTATTTACCACCACAAAAAAAACTGCTATAAATATTTTTATACATGAGGGTCCTTTCTCTTTTTCTTTAATATCTTTAGGATATTGACCTAGTGATGGTGGCAATAGAATTTCTAACTCACAAGACTTCCTGTCCACTGAAATCTTGAAACCTACACATAAAAACCCATGAAACTTCTTCCTGAGTCAGACTCCTTTCCTTTAGATTAGTACATTTACCTTTGGGTTTTTATGCATTTTTTTTCAAATTGCAAATTTAGCATTTAATATCTTTTAATCCAAGAGTTTTACCATTATGTTGAAGTTATTTCCAAGTAAATGAATCTCCAAAACAAAAATGAAAACTGCCTCAAGCACTCATTAATTGAATGTTCACTTGAGAGTAATCTTGATTATTGTAGCTTCTATTAGAAGAACACCCATTATAAACATAGGCTCCAAATATTTCACCACAACTGCTCTTACATATTCTACAGTTGAATCCTCACTGGACCAACACTTCCCCAGAAATGAACATCTGTCAGGGGAGCCTAGGGGATACTCAGATAAATTAATAGATCAGTAAGAAAGCTTACTACATGTGAAGCATTTTCTAAGCTCTAGAAAATACAGATACAAGCAAATAAGATGGCCCCTATCTTCAAAGAACTTGTATTCTACGTTAGCATACAAAGGAGAGATTGAAAAATTGAAAGTAAAGGGTATCTGAGCAACATATTTCTGAAGGATAAAAAAGCCAAGAAAACTAAATGTGATGGTGAAGCATTTCTTGAATCCTTCCTGAAACAATGGTCACAGAGCACTTAGAAATCACCATTTTTATCCATTAAGCCCCAGCACTCTAATTTACTATAGGATTCCACTTTCTCTTTTATCCATTTAGTTTGGTTTAGAGATTCCCAAGGTTGAAATATGTTGTTTCCTGCTTGAGTCAGTTTTTGATCATTCAAGGTTAATCCAGTACTTTAGGCAAGTGACTTAATTAGAGAGCCTCTTACATTCCCAGACCCCACTACACTACTTCTTTTCTTCAAACAGCAAGCTCAATTCTTGCCTCAATAACACACAAAATATAAATCAGGGTTCCAGCCTGTCACCATTTCTCCTAACCTAGAACATGCTTCAATTTTATAGGAAAAAGCATAGGGTTTCTTTTACCTTACTCTCTCCTCTACTTCCTAACATTGTGGCTCTCAATCCCATATATATCAAAAGAGGACTTTTTTTTTCTTGAGATAGTAGAAGATGAACAGGGAAGGATATGGATTGTACTAACTGGTTGTACTGGTTGACAGTTCATACAGATTCTTAGCATTTAATTCTTATCTTCCAAAAATCAGAGGATACTTGTCTATTTTCACTGGTTCTCTCTGTGTGACCTTTGGGAAGTCATGTAACTTCACCAAAAGAGGAAAAAAGGAAGATGGGGGAATAATAACAAAGAAATTCTGAACAAAAAAAGCTCAAATCCAAGAAAATTCAGTTAATTGCATTTTCAGTGCCTTTATAACACTAATACTGAAGAACAGGTCTATTGTAAATGAAGCCTCTAACCAGGACAGTATCAGGTCTGATAATTCAAGGACATAATCTGTCCAAAAAAGATTCCAATTGTATAAAAATGTTTGTTTTAGCACTTTTTGTAGTAGTTGAAATAGAATTAAAAGATACATCAATTGATATTGACTGGAGACATTGTAGTGTGTCTACAAGCAATGAAATTAGGGGAGGAAAGAGAGAAGGGAAAGAAAATTAAATATATGAACCAAATTTTAGAACAAATACATAAAAGTAATGGAATATTTTTATGCCATAAGAAATAGAACATGAAGATTACAAAGAAACTTGGGAAACTTTGTATGAACCAACACAGAGTGAAGTAAATGTCACTAGAAGAAGGATTTCCAGGATGCATACCATTGCATAATAATGTGAAGAAAACCAGTGCTGAAAGACTCAATATTTCTAACAAAAAAAATTTTTTAAAAGATGTTATCCCTCATCAGTACAATGGCTTAGTGTGACATCCAAGGATTGATAAAGCATCCCATTTATCCCCAGAGAGATGGTAGAATAGAGGTAAAGAAATATATTTTGTCAGATTTGGTCAATATGTTGATTTGTTTTGCTTAACTATACTTTCCACGATTTCAGTGTGCACTTTGACCTCTTTTTATGGGACATGTGTTCCAATCCATCCATCTCTACATCTCTTTTTTACATAGTGGGGAAATAAATTATGGAGGAAAGAGAGTAATTGGGAAGTGATAGTGATGTAAAAAGAAATCAACAAAACATTTTAAATATACAATATGATGGACTGAATATGCAATATTTTTAAATTAGAAAATCAACAAACTCAAGCATGAAAGAGGAAATCTTGAAAATTAGAGGAGAAATAAGTAAATTGGAAATAAAAGACATGATTTTCCTCTAGAGATAGAAAGAGATAGAGACAGTGAGAGACAGAGACAGAAGAACATAGAGAAACACAGAAAAAGAAAGATCCATGTCATAACAGATTATAAATGGAGTCATTATTATGCTATCTGATAAAATATGGGAAATAAATGCAAGAAATAATAACTGCCTGAAATTATTTTTAGGCACTAAATGTACATCATGGATTTTTTTTTTCATCATCTTAATTCCTTCTTAATGAATGAGGGGGGAAGAGCTATGAAGGGAGAAGAAAAGTGAAATCTAATCCTATTAGATGATCCTTCCCAAATCTTTTGTTTGATGCAATTTGGAGACAGGTGATTATTCGATTTATCTTGTGTGGAATCTTTCCATTTTATTCTTCTCATAGATTGTGTTCTATTCTCCTGGCTAGAGATACAGTGCTGTACATAAAATACATTTAAAAAAAAAAACTCATTTAAAAAGCCCATTACCTTATGCTCATGGCTGCCAGATTTATCCTATTGAATTGAGATTTGCCTGTGGCACTGTTTTGGATCTAATTTGCCACTTTTACAAGGTGAACCTTGCCTCATTTTCCTTTGATGCTGCTTTCATTTATCTAAATGAAAACAGTTCCCCTTAATGCAGAGGTTTGCTTGTTAAGCCATTAATACTGCAGATGGGCACTGAAGCACTCATAAAACAGATGCACACACAAAAAAAATCACAGTAAACATTTATTGTTTCACCCGCAGACACACAAACTCGCCTCAATAAAGCAAGGGCCACTGAGACTTTTTCTTGAAATATGGTGTGGTTATTTTATTTCATTTATTTCCTCAAATAATTGTTTTTCTTCTAAAGGTGTTAAGGTTGAAGGTTTGTGTATTTTAAGTGAATGGAATGAATATTGAAGTATGTGAAAAAGGATCAGAAACATAGTCCAATTTGAGAAACATTCAAGGAAAGGCAAGGATCATGCTTTGTCCATATATGGTTGACTTTTTTCCTCTCTGGAACTTATCTAACTCCAAAGAAAGAGTTTAAGAAAACCAACACTATTCAGAATTTCAGAGAACATATTTCTCAAACAGAAGTCACTCAGAAGTTATTGAGGTGTTTTATTGAGGTGTACTGAGGTTGTTGTTGAGGTGTTGTTGAGGTGAGATTTTTTTCCTTCTTCATTACATATTAAGACACAGGTGAAAATTGTACTATCTGCAAATTGGCAGAACTTTTTCCTATACAGGGAAGATAAAGGAAAGAAATTTTAAATAAATAAACTTGATTAAAATAACACTTTTATAGAGCTTAAAAACAATGAATTCCAAAATAACCAAGTTAATGAAAGTTTTACTGTTCTGGGGATTCAATAAAAAAAAGGTCGCTATTTATTTTTATCAATTTCATTGTTTATTACTTCACTGTCCAACCCAATAAAATCAACTTAATCAACTTAATTTTAATCAGCTTAATTGCATTAGAAGTTTTATTGTTTTAGTTAGGCATTTAAAAATTAAATTTTGCATTTTCAAAGGCAAATCACATGGGTGCAGAAAGAGGACACGTCTACATGCAATTTATATTCTATTGAGAGATACGATATGGACACAGATAAGTAGATTATTTGAGGAAGAAGAAAGCACTCATACTTCAGAGGATCAGGAAAGTAACAAATGGAGGAAGTGACAACTAAGCTAAGTTTTTCAGATTCTAAGACATGGAATAAGAAGATAATATATTCTAGGATGGGCGGACAGCCTGTGTGAAGGCAAAAAGATCAGAAAAGGTATGTCAGGATCATGGCACAGAACATAGAGTACTCGAATTTGCATCCAAATTGTGGAGGACTTGAAATGTCAGGATAAGAAGTTAGCACTTTTTCCCAGCAGTCATAAGCAGCCACTGAAGATGTCTGAGCAAAAAAGAAGGACATGGTCAAATTCATACCCTGGGAAGAATATGTTGGCAGCTACATTGAGGATGGATTGGAGAGGAGAGAGAATAAAAGGAGGAAGATTGATCAGTAGAGGATATTCCAATAATCCAGCTGAAAAGTAATGAGAATTTAGACTAAGATAATAGCAGAATGAGTGATTAGAAGGGGATGAAGGAGAGAAATGTAGAATCAAAATAACTTGACAACTGAATATGGAGGATGAGGAAGAAGCAAAAATCAGAGATACAGAAGCATGATGTGGTGGACAGTATACTTGTTCTGAAGATATAGACGGTTTTAAATATTGCTTCCACTACCTACTGTCAGTGTGATATGAGGTAAGTCATTTCTCTCTGTTCTTCAATCCTAAAATGAAAGTCTCAAAATATATTATTTTAAATGCTGAATTTCAGTTCTAAATCTAGGATACCATAACTCTGAGGTTGTAAAAACTAAGTGATTATAAGACTGGTAGTTTTTCAATTGCAATAAGAAGACTTGGAAAAGCGAATTTAGAGGGACAGTTAATCATTTCCATTTTGGATACAATGAATTTAAAATGCCAACGGAAAATGAAGGACATGTTCTGGAGAATTCAGCAGAGATACTAGAACAAGCAAGTCTCTTCTTGCCAGGTTCTTCAATAATTTCATCACAACCTCTCAGCCTCCATCTCTAGCCTCCAGCTTTACACAGAAGTTGGCAAAAATCATAATTGAAACCATAGAAATTAGGAACATTTAAAAGAAAATACAGAGAAAAAAGAGGATAGTGCCTTGAGAACAGTCTCGGAAGACATTCACCTCAGTAAGTGGGAGATGTATGATGATATACCAAAGGAAACGAATAAGGATAATGAAGAGGTAGGAGGAAAATGCATCACAACTTGCTAAACCATTGTCTGGTTTGTTCCCAGTTCCTTGCTACTACCATAAAACTGCTACTTTGGGATTTTTTTTTATACTACAGTTGACAAGTTCAGCTATTCAATCTTCCCCTTTGAATTCTTTTCCCCATGTCCTATCTCTGTTAGTACCTATATTTTCCAGCCAAATTATTGGGAAATCACATCTGTTAAATCTCATCTGCAAAAGTGGGATGATAACTATAGCATTTCATAGGATTCTTGTGAGGATATAAAAAATGAGTGTGTGTAAAATGTTAGACAAGTCTTGTTTGAATACTAATTGGGGTGGTGGTCCATATATAACTGAAAATGGAGTGAATGGAATGGAATGGATTGTAATCGAAATTGGAGAAATTGATAAACAAAGAAACTAGGGGATTTCAGGGGGCATATTTCCAGGTGTGAAATAAGGATAAAGGCAGAGGTAAAGGCAAAGAGAAATATTGTGATCATGATATAATTACATTATCCTTTAAGAGTGAAACCAATTCTCTGCTACTTGTGCTAATTTTGATTTAACAATTAACACCAAGAAAACATTTCCATCAGTCAGCACCATGCCATCTATATGTGGAACCATCAGTGACAGCAAATGGTGAAGTTTTGAATGCTATGGATAAGTTCTCTTACCTGGGCAGCATATTTTCCAGAGATGTCAACATTGATAATGAGATTAACACACTTATTGCCAAAGCTAGCTCAGTGTTTGGGAGGCTCTGAAGGAAAGCTGGGGAAAGGAGAGGTATCAGACTGACTACCAAACTGAAGATCTATGGAGCCATTGAGCTGACTTCATTATTGTACAGTCTACCAGCACTGTGCCAGGAAACTGAATCACTTCCATTTGATTGTCTTAGGAAAATTCTGAAGATCACCTGGCAGGATAAAATATCAGACACTGAGATCTTTCTTCAAACTAAACTGCCAAGCACAACTCTGTGGGCTGGGTACATTGTTCAAATATCAAATGTACACTTGCCAAAAGATTGTTTTATGGAGAACTCACACAGGGCAAGCACTGGCAAGGTGGTCAGAAAAAGTGATACAAAGATACTCTCAAGGTCTCCCTTAAGAACTTTAATTGTATGACATGGGAGACACTGATACAGGACAGCCCAGCAAGGTGTGCCCTCATCAGAGAAGGTGCTGGGCTCTATGAGCAAAGTAGAATTGAATTAGCCCAGAAGAAATGAGAGATGCACAAGGTTAGGAAATCCACCCCAAATATTCATGGGGACTATTTGTGACAGAGCATTCTGAGCTCAGTCTGAGCAGTCTGAGTCATAGTCAGACACAATGTAACTTGGCTCTAACATAGTGATGCCATTCTGATCAACTTTGAGAATGAAGGAAATCAACCATCCAAGTAGGAACAAGACCACTTTCCCTAAGGAACTTGTGAAAGCAATGTATATATGTCTTTAACATTTACATAAAATATCAAAATCACAAGAACCAAAAAAAAAAAAAAGCCTGATAAAACTCTTTCTGGCATGCAATCTCATTCTGATTTTCCCTCATAAAACAATCAGTTTAATGATTGCTTTTTAATAGCCTCTTCCACATTGTCTATAAAAGAGATTTAAAAAAAAAAATTCTAAGTGTAAGTCATTAGAGATTATGAATATTTTTCTTAATATTAGAGTTTGATTGTAGAATCTTCTCTTGGTTCCTATTGAGACTTTTTTTTAAAAGGAAATTATTTTTGTAACCTTCTCAGCCAGTAATTGAAATATAAAACTGAAAGTATATCTTTTGGGGTGGAGGATAGCAACAGAGAAGAAGCTGAGAGAAAATAGATTCAGGATGAGATAAGGAGATTGAATCCTCTATGGAGGAGGAGAAAGAAGAGGCCCACCCAGATGGAAAACCTTATGAAGAAATAGTGGTTCTATGAAAAATCCCAGAAAGTACATTTTGCGAAAATGATAATGGAAAATAAAAAAAAGTGTTTTCAACAAGAAACATGTGGTTCCATTTGCAGTAATTAAGGTAGAAATAGAAAGAGGGGCGAGAAGTCAATTTAAGAGATTAATAGCGTTGTAGAAAGTTAGGTAAAGAGACTGTAAATAAAAGCAAATTTAATTTGTTTAAGCCTAGATTTAAGAAATCCCTGGAGGATCATTTGAGCCAAATGACAATTACTGCCTAAAGATTTCTCCAGGGATTTCCTTGGAAATGGTATCTATTGGGAATCTTATAAAATAAGACTGACACTGGGGAAATCTCAGTCTCAAACTTCACAGAAAACTTATTTGGAAATGCCATGGGATATGCTTGACTGACTTATATCCATTTGTCTGTAAGAGTTGCCTCATTTCTTATCTACTCTTTTTTTACCCACTACGAATTTCTATGAATTAGCATATATTTTGTTCTGACTTCCACTATTCCTTAGTGATGCAGTGGGATGCTTTTAATTAAGGATTCCTAAATGAAAACTCTAAATAATTTACAATTTTTCCCAGAGCTTAACAACAATATGAATCTCTTGAATTCATGGGCAGACTATATTATTAGCAGTAGCTTTTCCATTTTTTAGTATTGAAATATGCTGATTTTCAAGTTACTCTTATAACTTCTGGAACTTATGCCTGCAATTCTAATTTTGGCAACACCTAGGTCTGAAGTGATCTTAAGGAGAGAAGGAACCAGTCCCCCCTATTTATTCCCTCTCCTTCTTCTCCAAGTTAATAGCAAATATTTTTAAATGGACAATTAAGTGGTAAGAATTATTACCCTATCACTAAAAAAAGTAATTCAATGTATAACTGACATATTCAAGTTTATTGAAGGACAGAGCATAATTATCCATATGATAGAGGAGGATGGACTTGACTGAGATGGATGTTCTTCCTAGGACTGTGAAGAGTTTCTCACCTCCAGCCACCTGTGGAGGGCATTCACAAGTGAATCTTCAGTAGTGATGGTACTTGCAGCAACAACCTTTACCAGTATTGTTTCGTTGGCACAGATTATTTTGAATTGAGTGGCTTTTGAATAGGTAATATCCCCCCTGAAATATTCCCTTATCCTCATTTCTTACCCCTACAGTAAGTAACTGTGAGGTCAGAATTCTGACTTTCCATATAGTGGTTTCTCTTATAAAGTTAAGCTAGGGACCTGATACTTCCAAAGGAAACGGTGAACAATGACTCCTCAGACACAGACATCCACAGACTTCGAGGTGATGGGCACAGTGAGAAGGCTTACCAGATCTGGGTTTCCTCCTTTCTGTATCAAGAGGGACCCACTTCAGTACGAGGTCTTTTTTATCATGGATTTCAGTAATTTTTTATACCTTGCTTCTAAGTTTAAGGTTTTTGCTTTGTATATAGTAAATGTTTAAGAAAAGCTTTTTCATTCATTCATTCTGCCTCTTTTTAACATCCTGTTGGATTTTATCCTATCTCTCAGTAATCAAACTGGCTTCAATTTGGTTTCAGTCTTTACCTATTTCCAGCTCTAGCCCCAGCACCTCATTTACACTGCCTGATCTCTAGCTGATGTTGATGTCTTTGACATGTGCAACTTCCTAAATCCTTCTGACCAAAGCTACTGGCTATTAACTCCTTGTCTCTCCTTGTGTTTCTGCCAGGTTCTGACACAGACTAGAGTTCCTTCTCAACCACATCTTCCTCTCCTCTTTCATAGAACTCAGCATAATCAGTCCCATTACCAAACAGAATTTTCTGCAGTCCCTATTTTGTATTCTCATTCCAAAATAACTCAATCTCCCTGAAGGGAATTTAATAGGAATTTAATAAGAAGGTATTTAATAAACCTCTGGCCCCAGAGAATTAGGAATTTTTGAAATTTCAAAATCCCACCAGTCCCATGGGCCTTTAACAAATAGCCTAGTTCTAGCAAGAATTCTGCCTTTGCTATATAGCACAGTCCACAACGAATTCATTCTCAACTAAGCACTGAAATGTCAAGTTTCTATGCAAGGCCATTAACATAAGTTGAAAAGTAGATAATGCTGAATATTATCTAACAATGGCTAGACTACCACTGTGATTCAAAGAAATCCAAAAGGAAGGACATTCAGGGATAGTCTTTGTGTTTGGACCTCTTAATTTATTTGTCTTATTAAGGCAAAGCTTTATTAATATGACTCAGAAAGATTCAGTATCCTGGGAAATTGTCCCATCATTGCTTTAAATATTCACTTCTTTCAATTCTTTGTATTTGAACCTGGGGATCTTTATGTGCTGAATGCATTTTCTAAATAAATTAAGGAAATTACTGGCATAGTAGGTGGCTCAATTTAACTGATGATAACTTGTTTACGGTGACATCCTACTTTCAAGATAAAACGGTTTTTCCAATTTACAGATGCATCATGCATGGGGAGAATATGATGGTATGAATTAGTATGAAGCAAATATATCAAAGAACAAAAATGATTTAAGTAATTTATGAAAAACAAGATTCAGATTCTTCACGCTTCACTGATGACCATATTGACAGTCCTGTTGCTTGGGGCTTTTGCAATTGTTTATTCATTGACTTGTAGTTGCTGACCAGTTCCTGAGTTTAAATAGAAGAAAAGAAAGATGACAGGATGACGGCTTGAATTCAAGCAAGATCAATGTTAACAGTTAAGATTTTGTTGATACTTGTTTTTATTTTAATGAACTATTCCCCTCCTCCACAATACCACCAAAAGAGAAAGGTTATTTATTTATATATACCCATATATACGTACATGTGTATATATAATGTGTGTCCGTATGTCTATTTAATATACATATAATAGATCAGATACATGTAAAAATGACTTTAGTCCTTTCCATTAAAATAGGAATGTATCTATACGACTATTAAATCTCCTTGATTTGGGTTTAATTTTTTTTCTATTATTCATCTAAACCACTTTTTTTTTTTTTTTTTTTTGTATCATGGACCCCTTTGGCAGCCTGGTAAAATTGATAGATCCCTTTTTAAAGCACTTAGCACAGAGCCTGTCACTGAGTAAAATACTCATTTCTTCCCTTCTCAAAGCAATGCTTTTAAATATAGAGGATAAAATACATAGGATTGCAAAGAAAATCAATTATGTTGGAAATATAGTTATTAAAATATTAAAACATTAAAAATAAGTTTACAGACTTCAAGTTGAGGCCCTGATCTAAGCTGTACAAATAAAATAACAATTTTAATGTAACTTCATTATTTGTGGGGGGGATTTCAATATATTTTTAATATCTGAAATCTCTTAAAGGCCATAAAATCACTTAACTGTTTTTTATATTCAGAATTAATTAGATTTTAATAGATGTATATGTATGCACATAATTTGCAGTTTTACATACATATGTATTATATATATATATATATCAGATAAATCTTATATATATAATTTATTTATATAAATATATAGAGAGATATCTTAGAATTTATATTTGTTGTATTGTTTGGTCATGTATGACTCTTCATGACTCCATATGGTTTTCTTGGCAGAGATACTGGAGCAATCAGCCATTTTCTTCTCCAGCTCATTTTAAAGATGAGCAAACTAAGGCAAACAGGATTAAATGACTTGCTTAGGAGCACATAGCTATTAAATGTCTGAGAATGGATTTGAACCCAGGAAGATGATTCTTCCTGACTCCAGGTGCAGTGTTCTATAGACAATAGTGTGTCCTAGTTTCTCTAAGATGTATATTTAGCTTTTGATCTGGATTCAAATCCTTAACCTCACAATGCTTTAGGCAATTCTCTAAGGCTGGAAGCCACAGAAAAGGAACTGACCTGCTTTGGTAAAGGGAATTAATTTACTTATCCAGAAGTTCCCCTATCTCACAGAAATCTTAGGTCTAGTTCCTCTCGTTATCAAGCCCTCATTCAACCTGATTTAAAATACATTTAGAAGGTGATACATGACTTAAAAGGAATCAGCTGAATGGAACCCTGAAAGTTTTCATTACCTAATAATAATAGCCATTAGCCTTTATAGAAAGCTATGCCTACATAAATATCTCTTAACAATTTTGACATTAATAGGAAAAAAGAGAAAGAAATAACTGTGGTTAAGATACTTCAAATATAATTTTTTTAAACAAAATAACAAAGTTTCTCACATTAAAACTGCTTAAAAAAAAAAAAAAATCTGACCAGTTTGTTAATACTGTTTAGAATGCCACAAAACAGTACAACTTTTCAAACAAAAAATAAATAAATTGAGAAAGTTGTGGTGTTACATATATACAGCCCTAATTTGAAGGCAAGAACTAAAGATATTTTGGCAGGATCTTAGACAGAGAGCTAATGTCCTTTAGAGACAACTGAGTTCAAGCCTTCATTTTGCAGATGAAGAAGCTGAAGCATGAAAAGATGTTGAGATTTGCCCAGGATCATCTAGCTAAGAAATATTTGAAGTGGAATATGGACCCAAGTAATCCAGACTATACAATTGGCATGAACATCTCCCAATAAAGGGCACTCCACAAAGTCAATCCCATCATCCAGATCCTCTTATTAAGGAAATTAGATTAAACAAATAATTAAAGGCTGTGATGACCACAGACAAATGAACATTTAAGTGATTTACTTCTCTTTTCCCTATTCTTAGCCTTCTTTGTGATTGGACCTATTTGCAGAAGATTAAGTTAGGGGGTAGTTGAATCACAGCCTTGTAATAATTTCTCTTCTGAATCCTTTTTCTTTGCCATTCAAAATATTGTTGATGCAACATTTCTTAGCCCTTATTTCCTCCCTTCCGCTTCCAAAAACAGAACCAGGTTTGTTAATCTTTCCAGGTCTAATTGCTCTCTCCAAGCACTGGTGTCGGGCCAAATCTGCTCTTTTTTTACCCCCATCAATAATTATGGGACAAAGTTCACAGCTGGGAATGAAATAAAAAATCATTAAAGCAAATGAAGTGAGGATGGGCAGGTGAGAATAACTCTAAGGAAGGAGAGTTTCACCAAAGACCAGCTTCTTCAAACACCCCTTCCTAACTATTTCTAGAAAATTATGATAATCTTTCTGTAAAAAAAAAATTGTGGCTCACATTTCTAGTCAATATGAAAAAAATGCTCTAAATCAGTATTGATTTGAGAAATGGCAAATTAAAACAACTCTGAGGTACCACCTCACACCTCTCAGATTGGCTTAGATGACAAGAAAAGATAATGATAAGTGTTGGAGAATACTTGGGAAAACTGGGACACTAATGCATCACTAATGCATTGTTAGTGGAGTTGTGAACTGATACAACCATTCTGGATAGCAATTAAGAAGCATGCCCAAATGACTATAAAATTGTGCATACTCTTTGACCCAGCAGTGTCTTTACTGGGTCTCTATCCCAAAGAAATCAGAAACGAGGGGAAATGACCCACATGTGCAAAAATGTTTGTAGCAGCTCTTTTTGTGGTGGCAAAGAATTGGAAAATGAGTGGATGCCCATCAATTGGGAAATTGCTGAATAAATTATATGAAAAAATGGAATACTATTGTTCTATAAAAAATGATAAATAGGGTGATTTAGTAAACCCAGACAGATTTACATGAACTGATGCTGAATGAAGCAGAATCAGGAAAACATTGTACACAGGAACAAGATTGTGAGATGATCAATGATCATAAACTTGGTTCTTCTCACCAATTCATAAGATTGAAGGAATTCCAACACACTTTGGATGGAAAACACCAACCACATACAGAGAGAGAGCTATGGAGATTGGATGTCCATCAATGCATGGTATTTTCACCTTTTTCTTTTCTTTTTTTTTTCGCTTGGTTTTTCCTTTTTATTCTGATTTTCCTCTCCCAACATGACTCTTATGGAAATATGTAAGAAATGAATGTACAGCTATAACCTAAATAAATAAACTTTAATTTAAAAAATAATGACTCTTTCTTGAGGGTCAGTGAAAATTATTAAAATATCTTCATGCCCCTGAAAGACAAGACACACAAAGAAGTCAAGAAGACCTAGAAACAGGTCCTGCCTATAGCAGAAGCTGTTGCATCATCTCTCTTTGCTTCTAGAAATTCCCTGCTGGACGAAGAGTCAGAAAAATTCAGGCTTAATAGTCAGGGCTCACTTCTCTCCTAGCTCCATCCTCAAGCCGAATGGAATTCTAAGTATTTGACTTCCATATTCCAAGTACCAAATGAAAACTCTTGGTTTTGTTTGTAAATTTGGTGGAATAAGGCTAGAAAATCTCTACAATTCCTCCTAGCTTTTGATCTATGATTCTGAATTTCCTATATGTATCAGTGGAAGAACTTTTCCACCCTGGGAGTTACCTACACCAATGAAATTAAAAATCCAAACTTAGATGATAAAGTAGATAAATAAATAAATAAATGAACCAAGTACAGCCTACTAGCATACTGAGAGAATCATCATGATGCCATTATCTAAAAATGTCCAAGAATCACACTGCTTAAAGCAATTAATTCATAGGATCTCAGAATTGGAAGGAACCATCACACATGGAATAAGAGTTCTTTTCCCCATATAAGCAACAAGTAAGACTAAAGTAGCTTTTCATTGTTATAAATCATCTCCAAAGATTAAAATTAAGATAAAAGTAAACATAGCTCATTAAAAAACAAAAGAAAATTTCAAGATACAGTAGTGCCAAAAATAAATTTGCATTGCAGTATACTTTAAAACCCATTAAAGTCCCTTCCCTTTTCCCCTAGGTACAAATGTCTACTGTAATGCGTTATTAGCACAAATTGTATTTAAATTTGCTCTCTTAAAAAACCCCATGCTTTATGTTAGAAGGGGACAGTCTTTAAATGATTAACTATACATTAGTCCCATACCGATTTCAGACACTATTAAGCAATGCAAACAACATCTTGGTGGTTGAGAAATCACCCCAACCACAACTTACCCTACAGAATCCACTCTTTACAATCACTAGAATTGAAAATCACAACTGCTTTGTGGCATGTATAAAAAATAAAACAAGGAAAATCAATTGAGTTGCTAAGATAGTAAGTATGCCTTTGAAATCAATGAAAAACAATATGGGCTTCCTCCATGAAATTTATTTCTCTTTCTCCTTCATCTTAAAAAGGTATAAACATGACCATAGGGATTGATTGATTCAAGCATTTGGGAGAAGACAGATTTTTATTATCTGTAATAAATAAATTCTTAGAAGCAACTGGACATCCTTAGAAGCAACTGCTGGCCCAAGCAGAACTTAAGTTCAAATCCTCTCTCTAACCCATTCTAGCTGTGTGACTCTAGGCAAGTTTCTTAAGTTTTCAGGAAAATTTATAAGTTTCAAAACTTCATATCAACATTTCCTCACTCAAGCCCATTTCCAAGAGAGATCCTTGAACTACTTGCATTTCAGTAGTTAGTACTTAAAGGCTTAATAGTCAGGACTCACTTCTCTCCTAGCTCCATCCTGAAGCTGAAGGGAATTCTAGGAAGCCTGTGTATTTGACTTCCATATTCCAAGTACCAAATGAAAACTCTTGGTTGTAAACAGCACAGTTGTAAAGAGATTTCCCCTAATTCAAGTCACCAATGCTTTATACAGCTTCTCTATTGAAGGAATAATAATAAGTAAACATGGTCATCTAATTCTAGGGGAAGAAAATCAGTAAAAGACATTTTGTTTTTCTTAGCATTGCTGAAAATATTGGAGTCAGGGCTGAAACTGAATTTGGGGGCCTTTGTTAAATCATTTTATAATAAAATACCATATATTCTTTCCTTTCATCTTCCATGCTCAAGATAGACATCCACACACATCTTAAAATATATATGAGAAATGTGTGACTACAAAATCAAATCAAATCAATACCCAAAATATATCAAAATATTATCGTAATTTTAGAGCTGGAGAGAAGCCAACCTTCATTTTGTAGATGAAATTGGTGAAGCCTGGAAAGGTTCAGTCCAAAGTCACAAAGGTAATAAGTAACAGAAAAAGGATTTGAAACATATTCAAAATATAGAAAAATAGCAAAATACAGTGAGACCATAATCTCCTCATCTTTCCTCTTCTCAATGTAGCCTAAAACAGCAGCCTTTCTGGCTTAATATATTATATGTTGACTCAAATGGAGTTTAGAGTCCACTAAAATCTCCAGGCGATTGCTTTTGCAGGTCATTTTACTGTTGTTGTTTTTAGATAAAGTACTAACTAGCCATAGCCTATCCATTAATCTTTTATGTGATTTTATGTAATTTCTTCCTAATAGGTTTAGCCCAACACTCTAGCCTATTAAGATCTTTTGGGATCCTATTTCTGTCATTCATTGAGTTAGCTTTGTGCCATTTGCCATTGACATTACACTACATATATAGAAATAATAAAAGTTATAATTTATAAGGTAGCTCAGTTACAACCCAAAATCTAGGATCTAATTCCATTTCTGTAACTAACTGGTCAAGCTTAGACAAAACACTTCTTCTATCTTCTTCATCTGGAAAGTAAAAACATAAAAGAATTAAGCTAAATTCTGTCAAGATCCAATTCTGGTATTTTGTGGAATTCTTCAGGATGGGGTAGTAAAAATAATATCATAATTGGAATTAAAGGAAATGGGAACAAAGTCTGGCTAAGCTATTTAAAACCTTTGTCTTCTTGGATCAAGTATTTAAGTTTTGTGTCTTGGTTTCTTTTTGTGTTAAATGGATAGGATGAGCTCTAAAATCTTTCCAGCTCTCCAGTCTCTGATAATGACTAAGTTGTTAACTTTAAAAAAAAAAAAAAGGCAAGTAGTTAATCACATTCTACTTTTGTCAAGTAATTTTCTTTTCAAAATCCCCTATCATTTTTCTGTACAAAAAGATCTCATTTGGTCAATCATAACATCTGGCTTCAGTTAATTGAGGAACATTAATTAAGTGCAGTGATACTTTGATTACTTAATTCCCTGGGGATAGAGCACCTTATATTCCAAAATTGGCCACATTAAATTAACAAACAAAAAAAAAAAAAAACTTCATAAATCACAGGACAGAGCGTGGGCGTACTGCAGTGAAATTAAGAGTAATGTTTCTGCTTTGATGGTACTATGCGACAGGTGACAAAAATACCTTGGTCCATAGCTTTCCTCTACCAGGGCACAGTTGAAGATAAACAGAGACTGATCCTAGGGAAGAGTGGGAAGTCAACCAAGGTGGGTTTCAACCCTGCCTGCTGTCTCTTTCTTCATCCTTCCTCTCACTTCTTCCTCCAATCTCTCCTCCACCTTCAGGACCCTCCTGTTTGCTAATCCTCTCTTCAATGTCAAGATACAAAAGAGAAAACACCTTGAAATGGGAACTTAGCTGGGTGACCTTGGAAAAAGACCCTTTTCTCTTATTTTCAGTTTCCAAAAATAAGAGGATTGGTCTCTAATGTCCCTTCTGGCTCTGACCTTGTAGTAAATAAGGAGACATTGAGACATATGGAAGATAAAAAATGGAGACATGAGATTCCATGGATTCTTGTATGGAATAGACATCACATGCCATCTAATCTAATTCCCTCTATTTACAGATTAAAAAACTGAGGCTCAAGAATTAGGTGGTTTGCCCTGGATCACATGGTAAGTTTTAGAGGCAGGATTTGAATCAAAGTGTAGCTAAGTGACTTGAACAGAGCAAAAGAGCTAGTAAATATGTGGCAATTGGGATTAAGTGACTAGCCTAAAGTCACACAGCTAAGAAGTATTAAGTGTCTGAGACCACATTTGAACTCAGGTCCTCCTGATTTCAGGGCTGGTGCTCTAACCACTGGCACCTAGCTTCCCCTCTGGGGGCGTATTTGAATTCAGATCTTCCTGACTCCAGGCTCAGTGCTCTATCCACTACCACCTAGCTGCCCTGGCTATCTTTAGGTCAATTAACAATTTATTTGAGAGAATGCAAACAAAGAGAGCTGTTTAATAAGACTGTGCATATTGCTCCTAGAAAACCAAGCAAAGGAAACTGTACTTTTCCATTGTGCTTCATTAATGAACCTATTTTAATAATTTCCCCACTTTTTTATTCATAGGAATACTAATGAGTATGAAAAAAGCTTGTATAGTTGTTAATGCTTTACTTTTTACTAGCTACCTCTGATTTAGCATATTTAGTCCATTTAAAGTAATTTTAAATGAAAAGTTAATTTCCCTTTTCTTGGAACCATTTATGAATATTATCCTCACCATAAGATGTTTACTTTTATGAATAATATGTTTACAAGAGATTCTATTTAAGTCAGAAGCACTGAAGAAAATAGAGAATGATGAATGGACTTCAAAGAGAGTCAAGGAAATAATTATTATAATAATCATTCCAATCTCCAAGATGTGCCAAAGGGGAGATCCAGGAAATTATCAGTCAGTTAGCTTAACATCAATACTGGAAAAACAGGGGAAGAAATAATGATGGAATTGATCTGAACAAGAACAATTTAATGAGCAACAGGCAACAAGGTTTCAGTGAGAAACCTCACTGAAGGTTTCTTCAGAGAGAAACCTCTCAAATCTGAGAATTTGCAAGAATAAGTCCAAACAGAATGAAGAAATGTTTCTTAACTATTGTATTCTAATTCAAAATATTGGAATAATAGCCACATAAGAGGCTATATAAATATATAGTTCATCAATCTTAGAATCAGGCAGACTAAGGCTTACATTCTGCCTTTGACAGAATATTTCTGAGAACATGGACAAGGTTCTTAATGCTAACAGCCAGTGCCCCTGGGCAACTCTATGTAATGAGAAGTTTCATTGGAGTTGCCAACCTGCATTTATGAAGGAAGTTTCCTCCCTGAAAGTTCCCTTTATTAATGAAATCAGAGGTATATGATAATTTTATCTTGTTTTGGTCTCCTGACCAACACACACACACACACACACACACACACACACACACACACTTTCTTGTCAAAATAGTAACTTTATAAGTAGCTGGTATAAGGAGGCAATATCAGGAAATAAGATTGTAAAGGAGAAGCTGGAAGTTACATACAAATTATCTCAAAGATCAAAGGAGCATAATTTACAGATTGTTATCATACATTGTCCAAAATTTACATACCAGTAATATGTACTGAAACAAGTGAAGCCATCTCAGCCACTGCCATCAAGGTTTTTGGTCCTGTGATATGTAAATTCCAGACAAATTCTAGATTTTCACCTTAAAAACCAACAGAACATCAAAAGGTGCAGATAACTTTGAGATATAACTTTGAAGTTTTACCAACAGCTTTAGATGATTTCGTTCGATAATGAACCAACACCGAAGTGCCATTGCTAGGAATTGGTCTGTTTCTCAAAAAATAAATAAATAAATAAAAAACTGTAGAAAAAAGGATACCTCAAACTCTTATCCCTCTCCACCACCACCAGAGTATTTTTCCATCTCCATAGGGTCCATGTCACTGGTGCTCCCAAGTTTAACTCATGCTTACATGAGTGATATTCCCTCACATTGTCTTCCTTCACTATCCCATTCCCCCATACCTAAACCACTTCATCTGTACATCTGTATTTCTTTCACTGCTCATCTCTGCCTTTATGGCCTCTCTCCCCACCCCCAAATATTTCCATATTTAATTAAAGTGTGATTGTCATCCCATTTCCTACTGCCAATTGTTGTCTTTCCCTGTGAGTATCTTAATAGCCAGGTATGCCTGCCCCCATTTTATAATTTCATAAATGAATTGTCAATTGAGAGATTTTGACCAAAAAATAAAACTAAGATGATCTCATACATGAGCATTTTGGATCATTAATTATGGTCTTACTAAGGAAAGTATATTGTTGAGAGACAGGATAGAAGGGACATACTTAAAAGGAAAAATATGCTGATTATATTTGGACACCAAGCAAATTCCATTTTATGAAAAACTGAATTTGCAACAGAAATCACCCTCCACCTTCTCCTCTCCCCCAGATATCTATATGGGCATCTGAGTGAGTTTTTCATGGAACTATATTCCCCAACAAAATATTTTATGAAACCGTACTATAAAATATATTATGTTCTGTAATAAAAATAAACATTTTACTTGACTCAATTAATTAATATTAAGCCAGCCATTTATCAATACCTCTCGATGGTGAATAATTATACAGATTTATACCCTCATGGCAGCTACTGATAATAAAGTAAAATGCATTCTGAAGTATTCTAGCTTTAGCAAACCAGGGTGTAGCCACTGAAAATGTTATAGTTTTTGGAGCCATGGGTGAGAGTAAATAGCAGAAACACTAAATCAAGTTGAGGGTAAGTGAACTGGAGCGCGTCTACCCCAAACATGTGAAGACTTCCCCTGGCATAATGGGTGGATGAAAACAATTTGTTCCAACTGCTGAAGCAGATGGTATGAGAGTTCTTAGAGCTTAGTTATAAACATTAAAGATGCCAAGATCATCCACTACATCCGGGGCCATCACCAGCAATCTTGATTTTGCTGACTCTGAAAGAGAATACTGAAGCTGATGACTTTGTGCAACTATGTGTCACTTAAATCTGATTCATGCGAGAGTCAAGATTACCCCAAGATGTCATTGGTCCTCTTCAGAAACAAGGGATAAACTAACTAAATATCAGAGACTGAAAATACATGGAACAAATCAGATTCCGTCCAACTACATTCATAAACCCCTGGGTTTCAATCACTGGGAATTATCTCTACTTCTAGAATCATAGAACTTGGCATTGGATATCATATGCTATCTTAAATACCCTCCTCCTCAATAAGTATTCATCCAAACTTTTCTTGAAGATGCTGAACAAGGGAGAAGCTGTCACATTCTAAAACATACCCATTGTGCTTTTTTTCTTATCTGATTCTTAAGAAGATTATTTATCTGGGAAATCTACTTCTCCTTTTTACCTTACAATCATTTTTCCTAGTTCTGGGGCTAAAACAAGACACTCTAATAATCCCTTTTGACATTCCTATGATTTTATTTTCACATTACAGAATACAGTGGATTCTATAGCATAGCTTCATAAAATATTAATCCTCACATTCAATGAAAGAGATATAATGATGTCGAGGATAATTATTGTCTTCTCCCATCTCCCATCAGTTGGGGACACTTCTATGTTGATCAGGGGAACTTCTTCTCTTTTGGAGGGATGATGGCAGGAAATAAGTAATAAATGGAGACAATTAGGAAGACCAGAAGTATTAGCAACATATATATATATATATATATATATATATATATATATATATGGATGCAGAGTCCAGAATGTTGTCTGAATAAACCATTTTGAAAATAGAGAAGCAGTTACCTCCTTCCCTTCCTCCCAAGCACAGCTATATTGCCATATTTTTTTCCTGGTGCATAATTTTCATATTTGTCCTCAAAATTAATTCCTCCTATTCTCCCCATGCATGTTTAACTTTTTTATGTGCAACTTTCTTTTTGAAAATCCAAAATGTAAGAAATTGAGCTTGTCTTATTGTTACTGTAAGTAAATTCCAGAATATGGTACATTAAGACATTATCATCACTGCTCATGTAGATATTCATTACCTTATGAAAAATTATCAATTAAAGATTCTATTGTCTTCAAATAAATTTTCAGCACTTTCTCAAAAATTATCTAGATTTTTAGCTTTTGTTGGAAGGATGAATAATTCCATTATTGCATATGTCATTTTTAAAGCTATTAGGGATTTTATTTTCTCTAAAAAATAATAATAATAATAATCCTTCCTTTCCCAAGTCTTTCCTTTATCTTCATTTTAAATCTAATTCCTTAGTTTTTGTTAGAAAAGGAAATTATATTTTTATTATATGGAATAGTTAACTTCAACTATTTTATTTAAGGTAATGGATAAAAGCAAAAGTTCCTCAATCTAATTTCCTCTTTAGATTTAACAGAGAAAATAGAGAAAACAGAGAAAATATCTAAGGAAGGTAATAATGAATCGTTATGATCCATTATTACCTTCGTTAGATAACGATCCATTATTACCTTCCTTAGATATTTTCTCTGTTTTCCTATGAGATCTCTTTTTCTTGTAATCCTTATGAAAATCTTGACTTGTGCCTCTCCTTTTCATTTGCCATGGCAATGGCAATTTCCCTTGGAAGAGAGAGATCTTAGAGGGCAGGAGCTATCCAATCATCTTTATACCTCTTTCACTGAATTTAGTAAACACTAAATCAATGCACATCAAAATTTAATTGCTTTTAACATTTGATTTCTGTTTAATTAAATTGAATTACTCTTTTACAATTTTATCTTCTTTTCACCTCTACAATTAATATTTAAACAATCCTCAATTTAATTTCTTCTTTAAGGAGAAACTAGTGTCTATCTCACTATTTCAACTTTTTTGGAAAATACTTTATGATTTTTTTCATCTTCAGCACTTTTCAGAATATCTTCAAGGATTCCAGGGTTCTGCTAATCTATATTTATGGATATGATCACCTTGCATCTCTGGAAATTAAGATGATGGGAAGCAGTACAAACTGTCCAATTTGTAGTTAAACAATGATTGTAAATTTTACAAAAATGTTATCATTAACAAATGGGAAAATATGGGGTTGGGAGGAAGCAGGAAGACAGCTGCTCATTCTACTGCATTACCTTTTAATAATATTCTGTGAGTTCAAAAAAGTATGATATACTCATTAAATATTATTTTAAATGCCACTCTGATGCTGCAGTCCATATAATTAGTCATCCTCAGTTCTTCACTTTCATTCATCCCCACATGATCAGTTATCAGAACTTGCTATTTCTAGCAGATCTCTCACATACATCTCTCTATTCACATAAACACCACCCTAGTTCATGCTGCTATTGCCTCTGTCTTCCCTGGTATTGCAATATCTTCCTAGCCTCCACACACCCACCAAAGTGATCTTCCTAAAGAATGGATCTGGCATTCATCCCCTATTCAAATAATTTCTAATATTGTTTTATTATCTTTGGGATTTTTTAGACATGTAATTTCATTGGTAGGGGAACTCTTTCCTCAATTAATATTGATCAATTTCCACTGCCCTGCAAGGCTAAATGGATTTGCCCAAGGTCACATAGCTGCTGAGTGTTTAAGGTAGGATTTCAACTCAAATCTTCCTGATTTGCTCTCCATTTATTATTTCATACCACTTTTTATATGGATCAAATACAAACTCCTCTGTTCAACACTGGTGAAATTGGTAAAATTCACCTATATCATTAAATGTCCATCTTCTTCCCTGAAAGATAATGCTCATTTTAGCTGCATAACTTATTCTCGACTGTCATCCCAGTTCCTTTGCTTTTTGGAATATCAGATTCCAGGACCTTCAATCATTAAGGGGGAAGCTTCTAGGTCCTGGGTAATCCTAATTGTGGCTCTTGAGTATTTAAATTGTTTCTTTCTGGCTGCTTGCAATATCTTTTCAGAAGCTGATCCCTCCATACTTCTCTGGTCTTTGGACAGGTTGATTCCTTCTAAGTACATTGTTGTTTGAACTTCCTGGTCCAGTTATTCTTCTTCACACGTGACATGACATTCATCTCCTATCCCTGTGCCTCTGCACTGGCTAAATCCCAGTCCTAGAACATTTTCCTCTTTTCATCTTCACCTTTAATTACTGGCTTCTTTCAACTCAACTCAAACATTATCTTCTGGTCCCCTCAGTCACTTTTACTTTCCCACCCATGGCTGTGTCCCCTTTGCATAGCACTTGTATGGACTTAGGAATGTTCTTGTTGGCTCTCCCAAGAGATGTCTAGAGAGAAAGAAATCTAGTATAACAGATGCATTCAGGTCCTTTTTTTACCTGTCTGTGAATCAAGGTTTAAAAGTTATTGTCTAGTAAAATGTAAATTTCCAGAGGGCAAAAAAAATCATCTGACCTTTAAGTGGATATCTCTAGAATCTTGCACAGTGCCTGGGGACATAGTAAGCACTTCCTAAATAAATGTTTATTGATTGATTATCCTTTGGATAATATATAATATACCTAATTTTTTAAAAGCATTTTTTTAAATAATTGGTGCATTTGAATACTTGTAAAATGCAAGATACAATTTGTCATTCAAATTTTATAACAAGTGAACTGTCCAAGGTGGATCTGCCCCAGGTCAGACTGATGGAACTTAGCCCAGGGTCAAACTATATATTTGATGCCTAGAGCCTAGCCTGAGAGATGTTTTTAATTGGATTCATTTTCAATTCTGATCATAGGATTGCAAACAAAGTTAGGGACTGGGATCAGGCTAAATGAAAATCCAGGGGTGAAGTAAGAGGTCAGTAACACCAGAAATAAATAAAGCAAAATGAAAGGACTGAGTTTGCTAAGTTGAGCCTATGATGCTTCACTCCAGACTGCAAAAGTCAGTGTTTCCTGCTGCCAAGCAGGGTGCCAGCCTCCCCCACACTCTATCTACCACTCAGGCTTATGAACGGCAGCTGCACTTGCAGGCAGTAACAGGCAATGGAATAAGGGATAATGGAAGAGGCAGCTGCTTGGAACATACTCTATTGCAGAACACCTCTAGGGACCCTGGGTAATATTCTTTATAAAATAGGCAATTAGGTAGCATAATGGACAGAGCACTGGGCCTGGAGTTGGAAAGACCTAAATTCAAATCTAGCCTGAGACACTAGCTATATGAACCTGGTCAAGTCACTTAACCTATGTTTCCTTTAGTTTCCTCATCTGTAAAATAGGGATAATAATATCTATAAACAAACAACTAGGTCATTTTGACTTTTAGCCATTAGATTGTGAGCTCCTTAAGAGCAGGGACTGTCCTTTGCCCTTCTCTGTATCCCAGTGTTTAGCACAGTGCCTGATATGTTGTAGGTGCTTAATAAATATTTATTGACTAACTTGAATGGAGAGTACATGGAGAAAGAAACATAAAATAAAACTAGAAATTTCTGTGGAAGCAAGATAGCAGTAAACTTTAAAAATCCGGGGAAGGTTTTGCATTTTATCCTAGAGGTAAAGAGAGGAAGGAAGGAGAAGAGAGAGGTACTAAAATTTTTGAGGGATAGGGGAACACCAGTCAGCGCTATGTGGCAGGAATCAATCAAGAAGCACATACTAAGGACCTTCTGTGGACCAATGGTAGAAGGAAGAAGACCAATTAGGAGGCTTAAACAACAACAACAAAAAATAAACTGTTATAGAGATTGTATGCATAATACATAACACATAATAAAAGATATGACAGAAATAAAAGTTAACAAGATTTATCAACTAATAGAATTTGATGGAGATACTGAAAAAGGCAGAGTCAAGGAGATCTTTAGGGTCACAAGCCTTGGTGACTGGAAAAAATGGTGGTATATTTGACAGAGCTATTTTAAGAAGTTGAAGAGGAAACAGAATAATTTCTGTTTGTATGTGTTGATTTTGAGTCTTATAGTCACTCAAGAAATTGGTAATGCAGAACTGAGGCTCTACAGAAAGACTCAGTCTCAACATAGAGATTTGTAAGTTATCTGGATAGAAATGATAATTGAACTTATGAGAGCTAATGAGATCATCAGGGAAGAGATTATAACAAGAGACAAGAGATTTAACTGTACCATTTCTCCGGGTAAAGAGATCCATAAACCAATGCAGAATAAATGTCACAAACTAGAATATTTTTCCCTTTTATTATACACTATTACTGAATTTACCTTTTAAAATAAGAAAGCATTATCCCTGTGAAATGATCCAACCATTCTAGAAGCAATTGGAAACTAAATCCAAAGAATACATCAAACTTTGATCTAGCAATACTAACACCAGGTCTATATTTTAAAGAGCCCATAGAAGAGGAAGGGGGAAAAGGACTTACACATATAAACAAATTTAGAGCAGCTCTTTCTGTGGTTCCAAAGAAGTGGAAATTGAGGGGGATGTCTACCAACTGGGAAATGGCTAAACAAGTTGTGATGTATGAATGTAATGGAATACTATTGTGCTAAAAGCAGGATGCTCTCAGAAAAACTTAGAAGGATTACAGGAACTGTCTCAAAGTAAAGTGAGCTGAACCAGAAGAACATTATACACAATAACTACAATATTGTATGATGAACTAATGTGAATGACTTAGCTATTCTCAGTGATACAGTGATCCAAGATAATTCCAAAGAACTCATGATGGAAAATACTATCCAAATCCAGAGAAAGAACTGATGGAATCTGAATGCAGTTTGAAGCATAATGTTTTCTTTATTTATATGTGTGTATGTGTTTCCTTTTGGCCTGTTGCTTCTTGTACAAAATGCCTAATATGGATATATGTTTCATATGATTGCACATATATAACCTATATTATATTGCTTACCATTTTAGGGAGAGATAAGGAAAGAGATAGGGAAAGAAAATTTAGAACTCAAAAAAATTTTAATGAATGCTAAAAAAATTTTACATGCAATTAGGAATTTTTAAAAAAAATGTATAAAAATAAATAAATAAAATTAATGAATAAAAATAAGGAACATTAAATATAAATATTTCAGAGGGGAAAAAAGTTCATTATCATCCAGCTGTCAAGAAAAATTAATGACAACTCTTATTCTTCTCACATTCTAATTTCTATCATAGTTATGTGTTTATTATTTTGAATTACCTTGACAACAAAACTATAAATATTGAAAATAGGAACCATGTATTATTATTCTTTATATTTCTTTGCACCAAAGTAGAAATTCAATATATGGGGGAAGGGAAGAAGTTGACTTGGGGAAAAAAAACTCTTTTCCACATGTATAAATTTCAAATAAGAATTGCTGAGATACAATTAGATGATCCTAAAGTTTTGTGTTTTTGTTTTTTTAATGGGGCTTATTTGGAAAACTCACAGAAGTTGGTAGCCAGCCCTGAAAAACAGGGAGAAATCACTATATTTCATCTTACTAATATGTCGTAATGTGTTGATGCAATAGAAAAAAATCAACTGTTTAAAAAGTCCTATTTATCTGGCTAATGTTTCTATCAATTTCTTGGAATTTCCTTCTCATCTGCATATTTTTGACAGCATAATATCATTTACTCTGAGACCCCACCCTTTTGGGAGAGTACACCCATCATAATTCAGCTTTCTGCAGTAATAGTATCATTGGAACAGAGATGGACTGGAGGTCCAGGGTTGCCTATAAAGAAAAGCTGATAGCGCCAGTGTCAGATTAGTAAACAAGTTTGACTGTTTATTTTGATAGTCACATTGCTGCTATATGGCTTTTCCCCAGTCACACTGCTGCTAAATGGCTTTACCCCATTAGGAGTATACCCTCAACTAAACTGTTTTCAGGAAGATGTTGGGTGATACTGGACCAAACCCTATGACCCCATGAAACAATCTGATGAGTTTAACTGAAAAAAAAAAAGCTGAAAGAATAATTAAATAAAATGTCGGCATCCAATGTTGCATTCTTGATGGAGAAAACCAAATATTTAGCTAGGAAATTATTTTATGGGGAGGAGGAAAAATCCTTTCAAATTACTTACTTTCCCATCATGCTTCAATTTTCTTGGTTGCTGGGAAGGGTGGAAAGGCAAGACCTGGAGAAGAAGGTTATTTGTTTAAAATTTACAATAATATTTAGAGATGGGATATTTAGTACCAGGAAAGTAGCATGGTTTTCTAGAAAAAAAAGCCTTGTAGGAAGAAAATCAAAGATCCAGCATTATATAATTTTAGATCTGGAACTTGGAAATGATCCATTCCAAATCCCCTCTTTTTCCAGATTAGGAAAACAAAGAGCCAGAGAAAGGAAAGATATGCTTAGTCACAAATCTATGACTTTATATTTACTTAAGTTCATTTTGACTTCTTCAATAAATCCTAAGTTGCTGGAGAACAGAAACGTTTTATTTTTAAATGCCTGGCATACAGCAGTCACTTATTAAATGCTGATCTTTGAATGAAAAGTAGAACCTAATCTTTTAGACTTCTATCCCACACTACTCCTTCTTAGGATCTAATACTTGGAGAGACAGAGAAGTCTCTTAACAGGACCCCTCAAAAAGAGAAATGTTTCCTTGCCCTTGAAGCCCAACACACCATATCTCTCAGTCCTTCAAAGCTATGGAAACATATACAGAAGACAGATGGGGTGGGAAATATTGTGAATTATCTTATAATCATGTTGAAAGTGTCTTGAATTTCTTTATGGAAAGGGCTAATATAAATAATGCTAAAACTCCAATCCAAGTCTCTGGCATTTTCAATTTTTCTAAGAATAAAGGAAAATATAAGCCTTCATAATACAGTCTTTTACCTCAGTTTCTGGCAGTTACTGATTTTTTTTAACTTCCTACTCAAAGATCATTTGATAGCTTAGCCTTGTTTCTGAATGCTTCAAGTCTCTAGGGATGCCAATATCTATTCTTGGGGAATTAGAAAATTAATTTGGTCTTACTTTATAACTACTTAGAAGGAGGTAATGTCTCTTCTTTTTCCCCCTCTACACCAATTAGCACTTTGCCTGGGTTTAGCTTTTATTAATTTCTATTATCAAGGAGAGTGAGTGGACTTTTTTGCCCATTACTCTACGAAACTCTCTATCAATTCAAGTTGGCATCTTATCTACAACTTAGTGTCATAATTGATCTCTCCTAGAGCACTGAAAGTTGAGGGACATCCCTAGGGACACTCGGCCAGTGTGAGATGGATGCTAGATTTGGAACTAGGTGTTGCTGGGTTCTAATTATTCATGATTACTTCGGTGTCCACGCTGATGATGTCCCAAGGGAATAAAGGTAACTGGCTTCTGGAACTTTGAAAAGAAATTTATCAATGTGACTTCAGGCTTAAGAAGAGGAAGGGAACAGAAGGTCCCGGCTCTAGCCCGGAAAGTTTCTGCTAGTCCTTAGGCGGGAACAGAGACACGGTGTACCGTAGACATCCCCAGCAGTCCCCGTTAAATGACCCCCGCTAGGTTAGCGGATGTGATTAGATGAAGTGGCTAATTAACGAGGCGTCTCGGGGCTAAAATCGCCTTATGGGACAGTCCTGGAGGGGCTCTCGGAGGAGGAGAGGAGGGGGAGGGGAGGAGGCAATAATCCTAAAGCGAACCCGAGCCGCGCCCCTCGGAAGCCGGCAGCGCTCTGCAGCTACGCCCCTCTATAAAGCCAAGCAACCGTGGCCGCCTGGACAGCCCCTGCCCAGAAGTCCTTCTGGATCAGGCTAGGCAGGGCTGGACTGGACTGGGCAGCGCGGAGCAGAGGGGAGCGGAGCCATCCATCCCTACCCGGGCTCGGTCTATGGAGGGGAGCAGCCCCCTCTGTCCGGCGCCCGCGTGAGGGGGTGAGCCCAGAGTCCCTGCTGCTCATTGCACAATCCCTGCTGCCAGCTCGGCAGCGGGAGCCGCCGCTGTCACCGCCGCGCCGGACGCCTGGAGCTCTGGAGTTTGTCCCTTCGCTCCCCAAGAGTTACTTTGCGAGGCTCGATCTGCTCCGGCGCCGGTACCCGGCAAGCCGCGGGCGCCCCGCGCACCGAGCGCAGCCCAGCCCCCCGGCCCGGGCATTGCCAAGGCTCCGACTTGGTCTCCTGCCTCAGAGCCAGGTAAGGAAGGTGTGGGGTGAAACCGTTTGTTTCTTTTGACCATTTGCCCTCAAGGAGAGGAAAACTCAAATGTATTCTAGATTGTAGAAACAAAGTTGCTTTAAAAAAAAAAATTAACTACGTTGTAAGACTCTGAAAGGAAAAAACAAAGTGTGGCAGAAACTGGGCATGGAGGGTTGAAGCCATTTATCTCACCGCCACCACTACACCCCTCTGCTAATACCTGTTGCCTAACTTTCCCTCTGAGCCCTTCATTTTGTGCTTTAGAATAACGGTCTCGGCGTGTTTTGTTACCTCAGAGAAGGGGTTCTTAATCTGGACAGATCTGTGGATTTCAGGGGGAACCATGAGCTTGGATAAGGGAGAAAAAAAATCTTTATCTTTCACTAACCCTCAATCTGAAATCTAGCATTTCCTTTATTAAAACAAACAAAAAACTAACTCTATTCTGAGATGTCCTTACATAGCTTTCACTGGAAGACCAAAGAGATCTGAGACGAAAATGGTTAAGAATCTCTGCTCTGAGGGAAGCTGTAGCTCAAAGTCCCCCCTCACCCTCACAAGCTTCTAGTTTTTAACATTTCACAAAGTTGGATATGAAAGAGATATATTCTATTTCTCCCTGAGAGATAAGGTGCCATCAGTCAACATGTAGTTACTCAACATCTTCCATATACCAATTTACACTATGCAATAAAACTTAATTTGTATCATTCTTACCTGGACTGTATTTTGCCATCCTTGGATTGGTCTTTTATTCTCTCAGTTTACAACTAGGCCATTAGCATAATTAAGGCATTTATTTATTTGATGGGGGAGGGGTGGATTCTGTTCTGTTTTGTTTTTTTAAGATTGGATCATCCCCGGCTCTCTTAGGCTATTCTTGTAGGTCATATCTCAGCACTGATAAGCCTGGAAGCTTTAACATGCTCTGTTTCTGACCTGAACAAGACTGGTGGAGCTCAGGGGCTCTATATAGGTATTGATGCAAAATTTACCCCTAAGGAATTACTACCTGATTGACAATAGCCCAATGAAGCTCAGCTTCCAAGTCCAAGAGATGTGCTTGCCTCAGTCTCCCCAATAGCTGAGATCACTTCTACCATAGGTAGCCCAAGGCTGATAATTATCAAATAAGTAGTCAATTTTCCAATTTTAATATGGCGGCCCTTTTCTTTGCTCAGCCTAACTCTCCTGACAGTTAGCTATTCGACTTATCTTATTGGACAGATTTTAATACCCACCAGAGCTGTAGTCTATTTCTTAATTTCCTCCACTTGTTTAATGAAAGAATACGATGCAGCATAAAGGACCATGGATGTGGAGACAGAAAACCCAACCCTTCCTGTGTAACCCAACCTTGGACAAGTCTTGTCACCTTGTTTGGCTGTATTTTCCAAAAATAAAATGGAGCAGGATTATAGGGTCCCCAAATGGTCCTTACAAGAAAAGGGGGCTCAAATTTCTTTTCTTTCCCCCACATTTGTGGGGCTTATTCAATTTACTTGACCTACATTACTCACCTATCTAGATTTGCTCATCAGTGGAGTCACCTACATCTTCTTCCATTGTTTTCCTTCAGAAACATTTCCTGCGGGGTGGTATGGTACAGCTCTGGGTCTACAGTTGGGACCAACAGAGTTTAAATCTGGGCTCAGACATTTCATAACTTGGTGACCTCTATCTACCTCAGTTTCCTCATCTGTAAAGTGGAAATAGCAATGCACTTACCTCCCAATGTTGTCATGAGTCTTAAGTGAGATATGCTTTAAAAAAAATGTTACTTAGCCTAGGAACTGGCCATATTAGGTGATATATAAATGTTTATTGCCTTCTTTTGTCCCTTCTCCAACTTCCTGGCAACAACAAGCTTTATCTCTTCCTGAAAGAGATCAACAGCCTCTGTGAGTTTGCCCTCGAAATTACTCTCAGCCACAGCGCTAACAAAGTTTCAAGGTCTACAAAATCAGTTGGGAATCTCTAGACCACATTTCTCTGAACCTATCAGGGTAAATCAGTTCTCTAGATGCCCTTGCTACACAGTGATCATATGTACCTTGATGGTATTTCCCAGTTTCATTTAAATCCATTCTTGTCCTATCTGACAAGTAGATTTTTCCCACTTACAACTTTCAAATTTACCTTAAATGTAATGATTACAAATTGTCATGGTTTCAGTGTTAAATATATCTATTTTTCCTATATGGGAAGGGCTGGTTATGGATTTTATAGTTTCTTTGTAATGAAATTTTATCTTCTAGATGATCTCTTTGGTTGTTTATATCCTTAGGTCTTAAATCAGAACTTCCTCCTACGTCAACTTCATTTATAAGATAGAAGAAATTCATTTCTTATGTGTGTGTGTGTTTATGTATATATAAACACACACACATATATATAAATGTATTGGTTTTATGTGTAATATACACATATGTAATATATATTACATATAAAAACATTACATTTCCTTTCATATTGACTCTCCTAAAATGTATTTTATTCCATGCCAAATGGAGGATTGCCAAAAGCCAAAGGGCCCAGGAATCCTTGGCCTTCACTACTCTACCTTTCAGGCCATCTATATCTGTCTATCCCATGTAACTGCAGTCTATATCATTCCATAAATTCACTGGTAGGTGGTCTTCCTTGAGTTCTCCACGCCCATTGAGATGCATTTGACTATCTAGCTAAGGTGTTCTTAACTTGAAGTCCTATGGATATTTCAGAAGGTCAGTGAACTTGGATAACAGAACTTACTTTTCATAACATCTAACTAAAATCTAGCATTTCTTCAAATTATTTTAAAAGTATTATTCTGCTTTAGGCTTCACCAGTGTTCCAAAGATTTATGATACAAAAAAGGAGGAAGAAGTACTGATCTAAATACTTGTCCATACCCGACCCTTTAATCAATTTCAATCCAACTGCTTTTAACTTTTTATTTGCTTAAAAGGATGGAGATTTTTTGATGCAGTCATTTCCTCAAGTTAGCCAATAAACTTGTTAAAATTTCATGATTCTAAACTTTGGTTTAGATAGATCTTTAATTTTTGTTTCTGGGATTCTATTCCATCTTTAGTTTCACTATGCAAAACATTAGTGAACATTATTTCTGGTTTGGTCCCATGTGGTCTTACACTGATTGAGCCATCCCTTCTACCTTGACAAATGCTACTGCTTTATATTGAAAGCATTCTTCTCTGGAAAACTGAAAACTTTTTCTATCATTGCCTATCCCCATAGATCTGAGATAATTGGAAGAGGAAGAGTCTGATTAGACCAAACGTCCACATAATTTTCTTTTTGAACCCTACCAATGTGGAAAACAGAGATGGCTATATTGTGCTTTCTATTTCTCAAGGATATAGATATGAGGCATAAGACATATTTTGATAGTTCTTAGCCAATTTCTATATTGCAATTCTTATTTTCTGATTGTCGGAAACTAGAAACAGACAAAATCAGAGAGAGACAGAAAGGACAGAAATAGAGAGCCAGAGACAGAGATTCAGAATCTCTGGCCAAGAATACCCAAGAATACCATGGAGATCCTGTGAAGGTTCCAAGGCCAGTTCATGTCTATTTCAATCAGAGCTTTTCTGATAAATTTGCCTGTAAACTCATGGCCATGTGAAAATGCTGCCTTGCCAGCACATCAGAACAAAACCTGGGAAAACTTAACTTCAAGGAAAGTTAGCAAAAGTCAGTGACTTGCGAGATTGTCAGCTTTTTCAAAGGATCTCAAGGTGAATCTCTAGAAAGTCTTTAATATTGACCAAATTCTTCTTTGTGTATTAATGTATTTTTAGGGTTCTGTTTTGCTTTAATCATTTTGTCTCTGTTCCAGTATGGGGCCACAAACAATATATTCTTACAATTTTATGTCCAGCCCGACATTTTTAAAATTTTTGTTGGTGTTTTCTGTTCTTTCCTTTTCTATATAACCTGAATTTCCTTTCACTTCTGTGGATTAGTTTCTAAAATTTAGACTTTCACAACATAAAAATTGCTTGTCAGAATTTAAGATGGATTCCCAAGGATCCTGCTCTAGGACCACTGCTATTATTGACTGATCTTTAAAAATATTTTTCTTTCAAATCATCATGAAAGTGCAAGGAACTTCACAAGCTAGTTGGCCATTCAGTATCAAATCCAATTTTACAGTTGGGAATAGCCATATTTTTTTAAAAAAATTACATCTATATGTGTGTATACAAATATGTACATATATGTATTTTTCTTTTCTAAAGGAATAACTCATAACCATTAGTTGTTATAATTGCAATTGCAATTACATCCCAAAGTGTGTGTGTGTGTGTATATATATATGTATATATATATATATATATATATATATATATATATAGTCCGTTTCACTCAATGGTAGATTTTCATGCAAAATAGTCCCTATTTGAAGTCAAATTGAATCACGGGAGGTGGGGGGGAATGAAGGTCTCAGAGAACAGACAATGGCATATCTTCTCATTAATAACAGAAAGTCAAGAGACTACTAGGACAGAATGTCATCAATATTATCAATGTCATCAAATGTGGTTACTGTATCAGTTGATTTTACTTATTGTTTTTTTTTTTGGCACAAGGAAGAGTTCTGTTTGGAGAGAAGATGAAGTAACTGATAGAAAGACAAAAGACAACAATGAAATATATTTTATTAAATAAATAATATTTATTTTCATATCAAAACTTTATGCTTTATGTTTGCCAATTTCTTAGTAGAATGTAACCATGCCCCTTTAAGATTTTTATTTTACTTTAATGTATCAACTACATTCTCAAATGTTTTGCAAGAAAGAGAGAGAAACCTTTTCTAAAAGAAAAAATGCACATAATTATATATGTTATATATTTATATACATAATATATATTGGTCTTCTGCTAGTAACATTTTCCAGTAAAGAAAACAGGTTGTAATAAGTTGTTTTGTTAGTTTCTTCCAACTTGATAGTTTGGAAGCTGTGTGAGACAGGCATTCTATTCTTTTCCTCAATAGCTATAGATCTCAACTTTTAGTTCAAGGTCTTGATTACAATCTTAAAAGTAATCTAATATTAAAGCTAGAATTCAGATTATAGTGTTTTAAAATTAGGACTTTGAAAATTCACTTCAATCTACGTCTCTATAACACTCTAAGTACTTGGACTGGTAAAAGGCTACATGTTACCTGTGGAAATAATGCTTTATTATTTGTTTCCCCATTACATTTAAACTTTTTTGTAGGGTTTGTGTATGTAATGTCCCCTCCATCCAAATTCAACAATTAAAGGAGAGTCTTAGGTACTTGGGTGATGAATAAAGCAAGTCATAGGCAATATCCAGATGAGTTCTCTCAAATTAGACAAATAATTGTTTAAAAAAAAAGATTTTTAGAACTTTTCTCTAGATACTTAATCCTTTGTTTTAAATCCTTTTAAAATAACCTCATTTTCCCTATTGTATCAGTTAACATAAAATTCTACCAATGAATCATATGCCCATCAGGGTCATTTAACTTCCTTCTAAATTCTGGGTGTGGTGCTAAGCAATGTGGACACAAAAATCCAAAAGTTCTTCAAGGAATTTAAAAGAGAGTTTGCAAAACAGGACATAAGCTTTTATATACATCAATTTGGTACTTGTTACTATTTTCCATGACTTTTATTCAGCAAGAATTTTAACTCCCTGCACCCTCTTGTACATAATCATATATGTATAGCTATATATACATATTGATATGTATCAATTATATATATATATATATATATATATATATACACACACACAAGCACACACACATACCTCTCAAGTTTCTTTATTGGACTTTTCTCTGTACACAATCTATTTTTTAAAATTAGAAACAGTTTCTTACTAGTCCTCTGAGCAAATGGTGGCCCCCATTTAAGGAATGGTCAGGCACTTAACTATTTATATCTCCTCATAAAGACATGTCCCCATACACCGATTTCCTGTGATTTTTATAGGATGCATTGGTACAGGGTGGAAGGCAGACTGTATATCTGATGTCCCAACACTAGCCTTGTTAAATGTAAAAAAGGCTCATCCCCAGGTTGGTCATGGGAAGAGACATTTTCCAGACTTGGGAACTTCTGAGCCTCCCATGCTATGATTCTGAAGAGCTTCCATCTAAACCAAGGCTAACATAATCATATCCAAGGAGACTTGGATGCATACATTGGTGTAGAGTCAAACTTTTAGGAGTGAATTTCAAGTTCTTAATGAAATAATAGTCCTGAGTCTCAAAAGGTAATCAGGATAGACTCAGGAAAGAAAGTGAAATACTCAGGGGAAGTCAAATGTTAGCTCTCATCTTGACCATTCATGTTTTCTACTGCTTGCTTCTACTGTCCTTAGATGGACAAGCTGGAGCCATTTTGCAGGATCAGATTTTGTTCTATAGCTTGGCTCCTGCAAATCAGCCTTACATAAATGGAGATTACTGAAGAATATTATCTGTATGCCAGATAGTAAGTACTAAAGAAACATAAAGTACATAAAGAAACATTGATTTAGCAATCAATGAGCATGTATTAGGCACTGTCTGTATGCTGTGCCCTAGAGATAGATGAAGTAATTCTTATCCACAAGAAGTTTACATTCTAATTGTTGGATATGGGAGGTGGAGAACAAGTACAGTAAATATACACATCATAAACGTAAAGTGAATAAATACAAATATATGTTTATATGTGTATATATACACATGCATATGTGTATATATATAATGTATTATATATATTATAAAACAGTTAAATATAAGGTAGGTTTAGAAAAAAGGGCACTAGTAATAGGAATCAGTAAACTTTTTATTTAGAAGATGACTCTTAGACTTCATCTTAGAAAGATGAGAGGGATTCTATGAGGTTGAGGTGAGAAGGGAGCCCATACCAAGCATGGAGTACAGCGTGACAAAGACAGAGATGGAGGGGGGCTTGTCTTGTGTTTGAGGAAAAGAAGGCTAGTTTGGGTCCACATACATTTCCCTTCTGACCCTGTGTCCTGCCAATTACAGGAGGATCTTGAAGGTGGGTACAGACTATGATTAATAAGGACCAAAGCAGAGTGACCCTCTCTGCCAGGATTCTGGATCTCTAATCTGCTCTCTCTGAAGGCAGCAGAGCATAGCGATAGCTAACTCCTATATAGTGCTCATTATGTGTCAGGCATTAAGCTAAACCTTTTATAATTGTGAACCTCACAACAATCCTGGGACAGAGGTAGGCAGGTCAGCTAATCTCTCTGAGCCTCGGTTGCCTCATCTGTAAAAGTGGAGCCAATTTTAGCACCTACCTCACAAGGTTACACTGAGACTCAAAATAAGATGATGTATATGTCGCTCTTTGCGAACCTTTATGTACTGCAGAAAAAATCACCCATTTTATCATCACACTTTTTTAACTTTAAGGACTTGTCATTTGTTGCTGATGCATTAAACATAGTTTCAGATTGATGAGAAACTAAAATTAGAATGTTCTATTAAGTTACCTTTCACTAATGTCCAACCTCTTTGGATTCAGATTATGTCTTTGTCCCTTGAGTACTTAATCTGGTGATGTTGCCCCAGCCCTTAAAATAGTGGCAGTAAACGGTGTGACAATTATCTGAGGATAGGAAAGCATGTTAAGTAATAACTACTTGGTCACCCAGTGCCCTTTAGTATACTTAGGCATTGAAATAGATAGGAAAGAGATATAGACACTCATCATGCTCTGAAATCCCTACCAAGAGCCTCAGGTTCTAGTTGAATACAATTCGTGATGCCCCAAGTAAGCCTTGTTCTTCCTAGAGCTTTAGAAAGGTCATTCCAGAAAGGGCTTCTTGCAACTACCTGCAGGAGTGAATGGTAGAACTATCTCCTAAATGAACTTGAAAAATGATGAAGTTCTTTGAGTCGTGAATAAATAATAATGCAATAAATAACAAATTAACATAATTTCATAGAATGGTAATATATGAGTTTTAGCATCTTCTGGAGTTAGAGGACCTAGATCTGAATTATTGATCCTCTACTTACTTTCTGTGAGACCTTCAGCAAATTATTTAATTATTTGTGGGTCTTATTATCCAATTCATAAGATGTAGAGGTTGAATTTGATGGCCTCTATGGTATCCTCCAGGTCCCTGTCTTAGATCCTAAATTTCTTGGTGGAAAATAATATTTTGGTAACAAAAATTTAGAAGATGCTACCTATTTTATAGTCAAATGGCCTGTGACATTCTACTTAGGATGCCTAATGTCTTCCTAGGAGTTGGAAGACAGAGTTTGATTATAAGAGGAAACAAAGGTATTTGAAGCTTTAGTAAATTTAGTAAATATTTAAAGGTGCACAGTTAAGCCTGTACCTTATTCAGAAATTGATTCAGTCTCCTAAGTGGACAAAAGGACATAGATCATCAAGTGACAAATATACAGTAATCCCTTTACATGTTTTTTCTCTCTTGAATTTATAACATCACTACCTTCTAACCTGGAAGGAATCATTGGACAACAATGATGTAGGGAGAGTTGAATATCATAAATTGAGTTAAGTATCAGAAACTAACTTAAATGATCATTATTCTTCCAGGATTTTGCCAGAGGAAATCAAGGGATCTGGTAGTTAAAGGTTCAAATCCTGCCTCTATCACAATTGTCACGGTTTTCTATTGACCACAGACAAGAAATCTAAATTTCCATCCCCTTCCCAGGCAATCTAAAACCCTAAATTCTGGATGAGTGGTCAATCTGTATCACTTAAGAGAGTTCCCACACCGAGAGTCCACATGCTACTAAAATCACGAGCTCAAACTAAAGAAATTCATACTTTATAGATTTGAAGGCACATGAAATGTTCTCTGTGAAATTTCTCCAGAACTCTTTCAAAGAAAGAGGCTGAGGAAACGTTGTATTAGAAAATAAAATGTCAATCTGCTATTATTTTCTTTGACTTATAATCATTGTGGCTGAACAAGATTCGTGTTTTAAAATTATACCATATTATTTGTGGCAAATATAGTATGCTTCTCATAGCATTTTTCCCATCTAAGTTGAAGATTTTATCCATAAAAGATAATGAAAGCCAATCTTTAGTCAATCAATGAAATTTACTCATTCTAAGGAAGTGTTTTCCAACTTTTAAAAGTCTTTCAAAAGCTTGAAACAATTTTCGATTGTTTTCTCAATTATTAAAAAAATTTCTCAACTATTCAAAATAAAAATTCATTTTAATTATTTTATAGACAATTTTATTTCTAAATATATGCTTTCCCCCTTCCATATTCAGCAAGCCACAGAGAAAGGGAGAGGGACTGAATCAGACCAGTGATTTCATTGGGATATAAAATTCTAAAATGAAAGGGCTCCTTCTACTTCTATATCAGTACGACTCAAAAGAAAATAAGAAGAAAAAAAAGTAAGAAATTGTTCGTCAAAATTAACCAAAAACATACCAGTTGAGTATGATAGTATAGGAAATGTTTCATACTCATCATGCTTTATCTTAGTAAAGAATGGAGACACATGGAGCAGCTAGATGGCACAATGGGTAAAGCACTAACCCTGAAGTCAGGAGCACCTGAGTTCAAATCTTGTTTCAGATACTTTATGCTTCTTCCTAGCTGTGTGGCCCTGGGCAAGTCACTTAACCCCAATTGCCTCAGCAAATTAAAAAAAAAAAAAGGAGACACATTTTTTGTGTCATTTTGCCATCAGTGATGAGCTTGCTCACTTTAGGGCTTCTGTTCTTTCCATGTGAACACTACAGTTTTGTGTATATTATTTTCTTAATGTGAGCTCTTTTTTTACCATGAGCAAATTGCCAAACTCTGAACATGAGAGCAGTTATACTATCAGTGTCTAATTGGTTGAGAAAATATATAATGACAAAAAATAACTGTGAATTCTGTGATGCTTTTCAAGGTTTTTATTTTGCTCATAATAGAACAAACATAACATTTGATAAATAGAAATGCTTGAGTGTGACATTATTAAATCTATATCAGATATGTTTACAAACCTTTGTATTTTCAAAGTCTTTTTAAAAAATCCATGGTCCCTAAGGATTGTGAAGCATAAAGATGTACTCTGACAGATTACCCCAGGAATAAATTATATAAAAGTTGGAAAAATTGTCTCTGTATTTACTTTTAATGTTACTTTTTTGTGTTCATATTGTGTCCCCTGACTGAATGTAAGTTCTTTGACAGAAGCTTATGTTTAATTTTGTCTTTTGTATTCCCAAGGTATATCCCAGTTTCTGGAATAGGAGGGACTTCATTAATGCTTATTGAATCACTCGAGGCAATGAATTTTGTTTCCAAATTGTTAATAGATAAAAGAAGTCAGTATTAAAAAAAAAAAAAGTAACTATCTGCACAGTGGAGGGAAAATTACATGGTTGACAAAGAGTTTCCTCTTTGGAAATTGAATATATTCACTATCAATCCTTTCATCATATTCTTTAGACACTTCCAATCCAATTCAACAAGCATTAATCACTATAGACAAGAAATGGAAATAGGTTGAGGCAAAAAGGTTTTATCACTACATAACAAATAGCATAAGATGGGACAAAAAACATTTGTTATTATTTACAAAAACTGGGTACAAAAAGTTAAATGAAACCAAATTCTTGCCTTCAAGGAATTTGTACTAGAAAAATGGAAAAAAACCTTGGAACTTTTGACTTTACTGCCCAGAGCAAAATTCAAAACATCAAAACAAACATCAGGGTTAGTTAGGATGCTTTTGTTTTCAGGATGATAAAAAAAATTAATAAGTTTGAGAATTTTTTTTCACTTTTTCACTTTCAATATACCTGGGTTTTTAATAGATAAGGTAAGCTTTGAATAGTTTTTTTTTTCCAAAAAAGATTGCACACTAGCTGTTTCTAAAGAATCCTGGGGCATTTTTAGAATTGACCTTACTTACTTAAACATCCTGGAAGTTGATTTGTAAGGCCATCCAAAATGTTGACTTTGGTTGTTGACCCACTGGAGGACTCTGAACCCCAGCTGATTACCACAGTGCTGTTGATTTAATCCAGTGATGCAATTGAGAATTTAGCTCATAAAGCCAAAGAACCTCTGTTGAAATTCATTTCCAGCAAACAAGGAAGATCCAAATAGCACAATTAACAGAAGATGAAATGTTCTCCCTGATAGTACAGATTTTGTTTATAGATAGATGGATAGATAGATAGATAGATAGATACATGTATCTATATATATCCTTAGTTTTTAGGAGATGAGGAAAGGATGTGAAAATTTGCTTTTAGTTTAAGGTACATTTTTCCTCAAAAAGGTACCAGGTTCACACATGGTTTAACAAGAAACCTAACCTGTTTGATGAATCTTGTTTCCTTCACAACTTGATCTTTCCCCACAAATCTACTCCCTTTATGGTGGGAAGTGGGAGAACATTGGGACAGGAGGAAAAGGAAGGATTAAGATCTCTGATTTCCTTAATTTGAGGAACTCTTGACACATGGAAATTCCCTCCACTGATCCTGCTCAAGTTATTGAAAAATTAAACAAGTTGATATGTGTCCGAGCTAATTAATATGAGTCAGAGGCAGAATTTACTCTGAGGCTTTTTCCCTAGCTACTATATAGCAATGCCAGTTACATTCTCCCTAGGGATTGGTACTGCCATATGGCTCCATAGCTCATAGAGCACTGGGTCTAAAGTTAGGAAGATTAATCATCAAGAGTTCAAATCTCACTTCAGACTACTTGTAATGGCAGTGTGAAACTGGGCAAATTATTTTAGTCTGTCTCAATTTCCTTATCTATAAAATGAAGTAAAGAAAGAAATGGCAAACTACTTCAATATCTTTACCAAGAAAATCCCAATTGGGTAATGGAGACTTAGACATAACTGAACAACAGCAAACCTTTGGTTTATGTCTTTCCCATTACATACAATGGTATGTATATTATTAAATTAGCTGATTTGGATTTGGAATTTTTTTTGTTTTGCTTTTCAAATTAAAGCTTCTTGGTTTTTTTAAAATAATCACGAAAAGTACTACATGTAACCCTGATGAAATCTCTTTATCCATCAAGGTCTTAAGGTCTTAAATGCTTTTCTACTCATGAACCCTTTTCACCTGAGAAATTGTTACATGACCATGAGTTTATAAGTTTATAAGTATATAAAACAGTTCTACTAAATAAAACGTTTACTGCTGATAAATCATAATTTTATGACCCCCAATATTAGTTACACAACCCTATATATGGTTGTAATAAGCAATTTAAAAAGTTTGATCTAGAGACAAGAGAGTTGGAGCAGATGATCTTTGGGTTCCAGCTCTTTCTTAATTCAAACAATTTTACAAACAATTCAGGTTTGTAAAATAATGAAGGGGAAAAGATATAGATTTATATCTGTTGATCCGTCTTTTGTGACAAATTTTCAAATATTGCTAATAAGTAAAGCAAGGAAGAATTTAGCATAAATTTAGAGAAAGTGTTCATTTGTTTCACTGGTTCTCACTTTTTTCAAACTAGTATGAATATACAAATATTATTATAGCTGAATAATAGTTTGAATTTATATAATGCTTGAAAGTTTGCAAAATGGCTTCTGCTTTTATCCTTTAATTAGATATGTGGATAGCTTCCTGACAACTAGTATTGATTTGACTGATGTATTGCTTAGCATCATGAAAGGGATAGTGGATTTAGAATCAAGGGACCTGAGTTTGAAATCAATTCTTGCCATTTATTAGTTGTGAGATTGCAAGCAAGTCACTGCAGCTTTCCAGACTTTGGTTTCCTCCTTTGTAAAATGAGCTTTGACTAGGTGATCTCTCTGGGCTTTTCCACTTCTGAATCCTCTGATCTTAGATTTCTACTTTAAAATTTTTTTTTCAAAATTTAAAATACACTTTTATCATTTTGTTCAGGACTCTATTTTCTCTCTCAATGATGCAATGAAAAAACAGTCCTTGCTATCATCTTTACTACCATAGATAATAGTAGTTTGATTTAATCATCAGCTATTTTTAACCAACAAAATTCCTTTTTTTCCTGATGTGCCATTGTTGACGTTCCTGGTCACCATATTTACACCACTATGATCCCATTAATAGAATGTCAACTTCAATTACTTTTCAGTCACTCATACCTAGTTGTTCAATTACATCTGGCTCCTGGACTAATGGCTGTGTGTTATTCAAGACAAGAAATTAAAAATAAATTTATCTCTGAGTCACTGAAGCATTAAGTGTTTGAAATATCTAAATAATTAGAGGAGGAGGGGGGGGTGATGTGTGTGAATTCTTTCTTTCCAGGCTCTAGAACAATTCTTTATTGGTTCACTCTGCAACTTTTTCAGTATCAAAGTATGATATGGAAAAAAAAAAAAGATTGAAGAATGATGGGCATTTTTGTATTGACTTGCAGCATCCTATAGATGGGAGTGCAGAGCAAATTGTGGCAAATTCACCTAATGGGAAAACTTATTTTTGTTGTTGTTCTATAAAAAGGTCATTCTAAATAACCTATAAACATAATTAAAGTACTTAACCAAACTTAATAGATCCATACCCTAATGGGTAGATAGAGTGCTAGATTTGGAGTCAAGAATACCTCCATTTGAATCCTACCTCAGACACGTACTTGCAGTTATCACCTTTCGTAATAACTCTTCTCAACTCCATAATTTACTCACTAAGGATATGGCTTGTACCTTCTTCACAAAGCTGTTGTGAGTATTTAATAAGGCAGGTAGATCGCACCATAATGCATAAACCTCTAGACCCTGAGTCAGGGAAACTAGTTTAATTCTGACCTCAAAAACTTTCAAATTGTGTGACCCTGGACAAGTCACTTACAAAGTCTGCCTCAGTTTCTTCATTTATAAAAGAGAGAGAGTAAGAGCATCTATCTTACCAGTTTAACATAAAGATAAAATGTGATTAAGGATAAAATGAGATATTTGTATAGGACTTTGTAAACCTAAAAGCATTTATCACATTTTAGGCACCAGAAATTCAAAGACAAACATGAGCTAGTCCCTCCCTGCTTTTAAGGAATTGAACATTCTACTAGGGAATACATCAGACCCAAAAATTAGGAACTCACAAATTACGTGACTTGCCTAAGATCACACAGCTGGTAAGGCTCTTTGGTTGAATTTAAACTCACATTTCCTTACCCTAGGCCCAGAGTTCTCTTCATCGCTATATCTAACCATTATTATTATCAAGATGAGATAATGCATGTAAAAAGTTTGCAGACATTAAAACACTAGACAAACAACAACTACAATTATTCCTATTGTCATTATAAATCTAGTTTTGCAAAGGGCTGATCATAAATGTTTGTTTTGCATAGTTAAGCAATTAGAAATCTTCAAAGAGCTCCCAGCTTCCAAGTTCAGAAGTTCTCTGTTGGGAAGTTTAGAACTGTCAAATAATAAGTATTGCTACTTCTCAAAAGCCAGGTCGTTCCTCTAAATTTGTTTTAAGGTTTGACTGCAAGAACATCCTGGCCTTCTGGATCCACTAATTGCTAGATAGTCTGGCACATGTCACAACAGAAGATAATGTTAATCTTCGGGGTATGTAAAAAGTTAATCCATGTTCCTGGTCCTTTGGCTCATACCCAGAAATTGAAAAAATTCTGAAGCCTTCTCTTAGGCCTTCACTGGATTCTGAATGGGATTTCTGTCACAAATATCCCACAAGTTCACACACGAAGCAAGACCTATGTTGCTAAACATTAGGAGAGGATAGGTCACAAAGAACGTTGTGGATGTTCAGTCTTGTCCAACTCTTTATGATCCCATTTTGGGTTTTCTCTGCAAAGATTCTAAAGTGTTTTGCTATTTCCTTCTCCACTAATTTTACAGATGGGGAAACTGAGGCAATCAGGGTGAAGTGACTGCCCAGGATCATATAGCTAGTGTCTGAGGGCACATTTGAACTGAGAAAGATGAGTCTAGATATTCTTTCCACTGCATCACCTAGCTTCTCCCCCATAAAGAATTAAAATAAATTAAATGTTTTTGTACTTGACTGGGCCCTTTTAAAGATAAATAAGGCAGCCCCAGGTAGAATTTGGAGAAAAACTAAACTTTTTTCTAAGGGTACTATTTAAGTTTGACAAAGATGTTCTTAATGTCTATCCTATGCTAAGTACTGGCTATTCCAATTCAAAATTGAGACAGTCCCTCTCTACCTTTAAGAAATTGAGCATTCTACTAAGGACAGTATAGGGTCATAATCTAGTAAGGATCTGAGATTTGATCTCCTTCCTTACTCCAGCTCCAGAGTTCTGTTCATTTCACCAGGCGTAGGATGGGAAAGCAGGGGATCAATCAAGCTGTTACTTAAGGAAGATCTTCTAGATACTGAGGCAGGGCATCCAGGAATGGAGAGGAGAAGAAAGGATGAAGGAGTCTCAAGCTTAAAGCGTGGAATATAAGAGTAGAAAACCAGAACTTTTTCTCCAAATTAAGTAGAATGTGGCCAGGACATAGGCCACTCTAGGGATTTGAAGGAAAAGGAAAGGAAGTCATAGTTGGGCTCAGGAGCCCTGGGTTCCTTTACATGGGAATAAAAAGATTAACCCTTCATGTGCTTGGAATAAATGGTCTCTATTATGGGCATCGTATTGATAGGCATATCCTTTTAAATATATAATAAAAATTCATGTCAATTTCCCTCTTTTTTTCATTTTTTCTTTTCATTTTTTCTTTCCTCTCATCCTCCATCTCAGAGATGGCCACCATTAGACACAAATATGTGTGTGTACATATGTATGCGTGGGTAAACTAATTCTAAATATACTTTTATTTATCAGTTCTTTCTCTGTATTTATTAAATGCTTACTCTATACCAGGCTATCATTATGTTAAATGTTAGAACAAGAATATTCTTCCTCCAATCCATTAGCCACTCATCTGGAAAAATGCCTTCCTAAAACATAGGTTTGACTGGATCCAGCTCCTGCTTCGACATTATCAGTGACTTCTCATTGTCTTTAGGATAAAATACAAGCTTCCTTGTGATGCTCCAAAAGTTGATGCTCCCCAACTTTTACAGCCTTAATGTCATCTGGCTTCCTTCATCTTGTAGTCATACCAGTTTATAAAACTCTGGCCCAAAATTCACAATTCATTTGTACATTTCAGAGATTTCCTCTTTATGTGCCCCTCTCAGAATCCCTGTCTTTCTTCAAGCTTCAGCTCAGGTGGTCTCTCTTATAAAATTTTCTTCGTAACTTCTTTTATTTCATCCATTGTAGGGATAGAAGAAAAATGAAACAACTTTAGTATATTGTAAAAATTGGAAATTTTCATATCATCACCAAGCAACTTGACGTAGGATTTTTTTTCTTTCAAATCTCAAATATTCTATTGTTGCAAATCTCTAGGGAAGATAATTCCACAGCTCCTTGACAGCCTTACTCTAATATTAAAGAACCCTTAAGCTACATAGAAAGATTCATCACAGAGGAAATTTTTTATTTGATGTATGTAATTAGTTTTAGTTAACTTTATTAATAAAATGTCGCAAATCAATTAGGTTTGCAATAATCAGAAGATGAGGGCCCAAGAGGTGTTACAGCTCTCACAACAGGGAAAGACAGAATTCCGTTTAGTTGAGAGGCAGATGTAATTAGATTTGATCTGAGGGATTCCACTGGTCTGAACTCCTCACTCTCTGTCCTGGGGCACATTACCCTGTCAAAGTGTTGGATGACTCCTCAGAAGAGTTGGATGACATTAAATAGAAAGATTTAAATTTTGTTCTTCTTTCTTACAATGTTTTGCAAACGATGTTCTTCAAACTAAAATAATTGTTTCATCCCATAAATTTTTCACTTCTCTCTTCAATGTATAACAAATGCTCCCCTCAGTTGGATCCTTCAGTTCATTAAGAGGACTGAGGAAGGGGAAATTATTTGTTCTACTCAAGACCTAGACCATGAGCACACTCTAATGTTAACTTCTCCATACAGACACCTGATCCAGTATTCTGCATGCTGGATCATTGGCAGTTTACTTGGAATAAGATCTCAACTGTATCACTAATGTCTATAAAACATGGGGCAAGTGGATTAATTTCTGAGTCCTCAGTTTCCTTATCTGTTAGGCCAGGGGATTAGACCTTCTGAAACCTTTTCTAACATTAAACATTTTATCCTGAATTAGATAGAGGTACCTCCTAAGCAGAAGTGTGCTATTTAATACTTAACAATCATCTCTCAAGGAAAAAAATGTATACATTTAAATTAAAATATAACTTCACTGTTAACATTTGCTGCATCATTCTCTTGAGGCAAATGATAATAATAACTTATTAATTATATTAATAATAATAATTAATCAGTACCTGATTTATGGCATTTTCCCATTTCTTTTCCAAAGGGCAAAGGCTCATATTAAGTATTTAACAATTGGCTCTTACAAGACAATTTGAACTAGCATATTGAACTAGCAATTTTAACACTTCTGCATAAGCATTCATCCAAAAAAGACCTCCATACTTACATAAATCCAGAGCTTTTCTTCTCTGGAGCCTAAGCTTTGGTAAGTTTTTGGCATATTTCTTACTGAATGAACAACTCTATCTGGCTTTGCAGACCCAGTCTCAGGTGTTTTCAAGGTTTGGAGAGTATTATCATCATTAATGCACCATAATTGTTATTGTTCAGCCATTTCAGTCTCCAACTCTTCATGACTCCATTTGAGGTTTTCTTAGAAAAATACTGGAGTGGTTTTGCCATTTCTTTCTCCAACTTATTTTACAGATGAGAAAACTGAGAAAACACGATAAGTGACTTGCCCAAGTCAAACAGCTTGTAAATGTCTGAGGCTGGATTTGAATTCAGGTCTTCCTGATTTCAGACCTGGCTTTCTATCCACTGTGTCATCTAGCTGCCCCTAATGTACCACACAGATTATCCTAAATTTTTCTCAAGTCTAAATTAAACCATAGAAGAGAAATTTTAAGTGCAGAAACCTCCTGAGTGTTCCTCTAAGAACTCTCTAGTGTAGTGTAGTACAACTCTTCCCAAGAAAAATAAGACTTAAGAGACCTTTCTGGAACACTTTGAAATTTTAAAGTACCTAAGCCACCTGCTGAAGTAGGTGCTATTATTCCTATTTTACAGGTGAGTAAACTGAGCCTCAAGTGGCTTACTCAAGGTTGCTTAGCTAATAAGTAGCAACAAAAGGATTTGAATGCAGATTATTCTGCCTTGATCAATTGGATGATCTAGTTTACATCCAATATTGAAAATAACATCTTTATTTCTAGAGAACTATGAGCTCGCAAAGTGCTTTAATAAGCATTATCTCATTTGATCTTCCCATCAACGTTTGAGAGATAGTTGTTCTTTAAAATGAATATTTTTTCCTGTTATTTCATTGATATAGGGAGCTCTGGATGAGGAAAATCTTTCTATGCAGGTTAGGGAATCACTTTCAGAGTTGTCTAGGGCACTGAAAAGTGCATATTAAGGTATTTGGCCAGAGTCACAGACACATGTCAGAGATGGGACATTAATTCAGATTGACAGGACTGGCTCCTTATTCATTGCACCACTCAGCTACCTTGTGAAACCTAGTTGGTCTCTAAAATGTAGAAATTACTTGACATTAATGGATTTAGGGAATGATCAAATAAGTAAAAAAAACTCTACCCTTGTAAAATGCCATGTAAATATATTTTATTATTATAATTATTACAATAGTACATCTAAACACCCAGTTTTAGGAAATGAAAGAAGAGAAAATTTATCCCAAAAAAGCTGAAAAAGATTTGACACTTAGCTGAGTTTAAAACATGGTGACCCTAGATGAGATGTGAATCTCAAATTTAATAGCTATTGATCTGAACAGGATATAGGAAAATGGGCACTTGGTTTTTTATGACAGCAATACAAGTTGCCAATTTTAGAACCCTCAGCTGCCCCTACAAATATTTTATACCTCAAATATAAGACCCATCTCCATGGGCTTAATAGCAGAATTCCTTATCCATAAAAGATCCACCAATGAAATGGTTACCAGAGACTTTTCAATTATTTCCCCCCAGGTTTTAGTGTTATTGTTGTTGGTGTTGTTTTCTTAGACAAATATTTTGAAAATTGGAACTAGCGGGGAACTTAGTGACTTATCCAGTATTCTCATTCTATACAATTGTATACATTGTATATACATTATATATAAAGGATACTGAGTCTCATAGAGATGACATGATGGGCTCTATATTCTATAATGGTCCATAGCTGAAAACTTCTCTACTAAGTTACTAAGGGAGAAACACCTCTTGGAAGATCATTGAAGGTGAATAGATTCTTGGATATACCCATCATCCAAGTGAAATCTGTATGGTGAATATGATGTTAATTTTCTGTTATAGGCAAGGAACACTGAATTTGGATTCAGAAGACCCAGGTAGAAATTAAGATTTTGTTTCTTTCTTCTTTCTTTCTTTCTAATCTTAAGGAAGTTGCTTTTCTTCCTTGAATATGAGTTTCCTCATATTCTAAAATCTAATTTTTAATTTGGGTGACTTTTAAGGTTTCTTCCAACTCTAATGATCCTGGATTGACTGAAATGTACAAGCAATCCAAGTTGTTCATTCATTGACATAAGGACATTTCATTGGTGAAAAATACTTCAAATGCAAATAAATTTTTATAAAATTATTTAGAGAAAGAGTAGAGAAGCTTTTGTCGGGTTGGGTGTCTTTGCCACCCCCCCAAACCCCCATGCTCTCTTCCTTTCCTACTAATCTTCAAGATTTTCTAATGAGGAAAAGGAAACCCAGGCGTATTTAGCAATCTGTGTTTGCAGGTTGGAAACCAGAAAATGAAGACTAATCGTTTCTCTCCTGCTAATTTGATTTCTGCCTCTTTTCTCGTGCCAGCCTAGGCAAGGGGCCCTTAGTTACTGTTTCCTGCAGATGGAGACATGAATAAGAGGAACTGCTGGCTGGTAGGTCTCCCTCCCAAAAGGAGGCCAGCTGGCTCATGGGGCTCAATTACAGACAGCCCCCACCTCTGCAAGAAATAGAAAGTAATTGAGAACACAATGAAAACAACCAACTTTCCATGTACCAACAAGGCAGAGACTCAAGCCCTTGGAAGGTGGTAGAGGCAGCTCTCAGAAAACTCTTGATTCTTCTACATATTTGGGGCCACTGGAAGTTTGGAGAACCATGTTCCACATCAGGCTAAACTGAGGTCAATAAACTCTTAATGAAAATCTAAATCATACGTAATTTTCAATGGAAAGCACAGTTGTATTATAGTGCCGAGGGTCTCAGCTTTTGGACAAAATGGAAATGGGGGTAGACGATGCCTTCAATCCCATCCCTTTCTGAATCTCTACTCTCTTACTTCTCTCCCCCCCCCCCATTTCTTTTCTTTTCTCCCCCTATCCCATAGTCTAACTTGCCTGTTTCTTAACTAGCAATTACATTGGAGAGCCCTATAATTAACCAATTCATAATTAACCAATTCAGACTAACTCCTTAATGACTACTGAGGTTTAATGACCTGCCCCTCCCAGGATTATTTGCATTTTAAAACAAACAGCTTCCTAAACCAAAGGAATGTATCTAATGGTGGAACCTCAGGCATTGAAATAGAACTAAATGGAAAATGTGGCTTTTTCAAAACAAGGAGGGAAAGGGGAGGGTGTCTTTCTAAGCATCCCTCAAATCACTGTCATGAATAAGGTCATCTGAAAAACAAAAAAGCAACAGTTTGAGAGAAATGCACTGCAAGAAAATCTCAAAATTTTCAACTACTATATTTAAAAAAGACATTTTTCCTCTCTCATGCTAAGACCAAAGGATGATAGCCTCTGATAAACTGAGGTTTATCACCAGACAGGCCTTTTCTATCTTTTCCCCATGTTTACTCCCCCTTTGCACATGACAGAGGAATAAGGAAAGAACTAAATATCTCAAGATCAATGGAAAAGGAAAGCAATTAAACCATGGAATTTTATCACTGTAAGAAACTAATTTTAAAAAATTAAGTGAAAGAAGTTATGGTAAAATTCCTTAAGATCCCACATAGGATTTAGATCTAAAAGGAAAGGCACATCTGGCCCAGTCTAAGCTCCTCATTTTATATTAGCCTCCAAATCTACTTTTAGTCATCTGACTCCCAGATCAATTATGTTCTACTACTGGCCTTCATATACATAAAGACACCTGAACAATAAGCAAACGGGCTCAATGATATGGGCTTGGGCACATTGAATGACAGTAAGGGTCAGTACTATTTATATCAAAGGTATCAAACTCTCAGCCCTTGTAGCCCAGCCAAACTTCTGAGCTAGTCCAAACGAGATTAAAATCAATTGAGAGATGCTTAGCAAAATAAATAAAAATGGAATGAAAACTGGTGAGTTTATTTTGTGGTATTTCTGAGTTAATATGCAGTAGCAGGGATCCTTTACTTGAATTTGATGCCATTGTTATATATAATAATAAATGAAATCTGCAGGTTAGGGAAATTATAAACTGAGATATTCCATATGTGATATTTCAGAGTTAGTCAACAAACACTCATTAATCACCTATTGTGTGCCAGATATTGTGCTATGCACCATACCCACTCTTCCATCTTGGAAAAAGAAATAATTGCATTATTGGAATGCAAGTAGTTAGAAATAAAGAGGGAAGGGAAAAAGCAGAAAGCTGATCTCATATAAATCAAGACATCCTGGATCTCTCTCCCTTGTAAATTTGTTAAATTGTACCAAGCAGAAAAGCAGTTTCGAACATTTCTAAAATTGGATAAGATTCTCGTCTCTGAGTGCTGTGTAAAAAGATTCAATTTCCTTTGGATTACATGGCAAGGGAGCCGGGACGGGCTAGGTTTCTATCCCAGTGAAATATTATCCTTGGAAATGAAGCCAGCTCATTTGCTAAAGAGCACTTGTAAATTGTCCTGTTTTACTAAAAGCGACAGACTTTGCAAACTGCCCTGGATCTGCTTGTCCTCCTAGAGGTATTAATGGCAGAAACTTCAGGTAATGCCTTTTAACCAGAAAGAAACCTTTTAGTTTTATACCTTGCCTGGCAACGGATGTAGCTAGAGCCGCTTAACAGGGAGTATGGTAGTAATTGGGAATTCATGAAATCATATGACAGGCTCTGAAATAAGACTCGGGCTCTGACAGCCTTAATGTCTCATATTTTTAGCATTGCATTTACTTGTGAAAAAAGCAGACATTTATAACAAAGTCTAGTCTATAGGAAGTTCTTTGATCATAGAAACATATTGAAAGTCAGAAGTGGACTTAAAGATCATCTGGTCAATCCCATAGGAACTTGAGGCACAGAGAGTGTAAGTGACTTGCCCAGCTTTACATCGCTAGTTAGCATTGGAGAAAGAATTTAACTTAAAGCTTCCTGACTTCAAGTCCATCTAGCTGCCTCAAGTAACAAAGCTGGGCTTTGGACAAAAGCTACATCTGACTACATCATTACCTGGGAAATGTGGATACACACTGGACCTAAAGCTAGGTAGACCTGAGACAATTACTACTTGCACCACCCTGGGCTGGTCACATCAATCCTTTGTGCCTCAGTTTCTTCATCTGTAAAACTGGCAAGTTGAATTGAGTGGCCTGTGAGACTTTTTCTAGTTCTAAATCTATGAACTTGCTCAATAAAGTCCAGTATTTGCCTGTGACCTCTGAGAACAAATACAAGCTCTTCTCTTTGATTTTTAAGTGCTCTCACAGCCAGACTCCAATCTGCCTTTTCCCTCATTATATTTTCTTCTCCTTTACCCTCAACAATCCAGTCAAACTGACCTCAGTCTCCCATTTCCATGGGAGCCTGTCATCCATACTGAAAATGCACTCTCTCCTCACTTGCATCTCTTAGGAGCCCTCATTCCTTGAGAAGTCAATTCAAGCTCTATATGTTACCTAAAATCTTCCCTGTGTCCCTCAGCAGTCAGTCCCCCTCCCCATTTAACTTGTGTTCATTTCATATATAGCATGTATTTACTTATACATGTGATGTTCTCCCAATATATAGTCCCCCTTCTCATTTAACATGTTTTATTTCACATCAATCATGTATTTACTTTTACATGTGATATTCCCCCAATGTATTTTTAGACACTATTCCATTTGGGGGGGTTTCTGTATCCCTAGTACCCAACGAATACTTGATTGAACCTAGATCTTCAGCCCCCAAGTGCAGAGCTCTTTCCACTGCCTCATTCGTCATTTCTATTGATGAACTCTCCTATATCCTATGACTTTCTGCTGGTCTCTGATCTTGGAAACCGGATCCACCATATTCTAATTTGAGCCCGATTGGGCCAACAGGGGATGAAATCATTCAGGCTCTTCTAGCTCCATTACTCTAGCAGAAGCTAGCTATTGCAGGATACTCATTAAAATCAGACTATAAGCCCTGATAAGATTGCCTTTGAGGGCTAAATAGATGGATTCTTAACTGGTGAAGTGGCTGTTATGTAAAAGGTCAACTGCGACCTCTAGTGGCCCCTACATTAAGCTGCCTTGACCAAATCCCTAAGGTCCCACTCTAACAATATGGGATCATAAAATTTCAAAGCTAGAAAGGAAGAAGCTATCCTTGGAAAACTAGTATCTGCACCAGAATGCCCTCTACATTCAAGGCGATTCATCAAGAATATACTCAGAGTCATTCATTTTGATTCTTCCTCAAACATCCTGACCAGTCAATTCATCAAACTACTCCTCCTCCTCCACTTTACCTGTCACAAAGATGGCCATACCCTTGAGCTTGCTATCCCTGGCCAAATGGACAACTTCCACATTCAAGAATTCTGAAATCCCCTTATCTAAAATAGGAAGGAGAAAGTGCATTGTCAGTATGGAGGACAGGGTCCCATGGAAATGATACTAAATTGACTTCTCATCTCCCTCTCTCTCTTATAAAACCCTACTTTGTACAATGGCTCCCCTCCCAATTCTTTGACCCTTCAGTTCTTTCCCAGGCCACCTTCTTTGCACTAACCATTCTCTTTTCTTTTTCCCCATCTTGATCTCTTTGTGAACCAGTCATCTTGGTACTGGCTTCCTTTCTTAAATCCCTTGTCATTTTGTCCATTATACCTAAGCTTGAGTCACTCCCACAATTTACCTTCTTCCCTCCATCACTGCTACCCACATGCAGCTGACAGAAAGTCATATTCTTACTGAATCCACCACAAATTTATGCTATAAATCCAAAACTAAGTCCTAATTTGTTGGCCAATGGTTTTGCAGTCCTATCTGATTTTTTGTGACCCATTTGGGGTTTTCTTGGGAAAGATACTGGGGTGATTTGGCATTTCTTTCTCCAGTTCCTTTTGCAGATGAGGCAGACAGGGCTGAGTAACTTGCCTAGGCAGTGTCTGAGGACAGATTTGAACCCACAAAAATGAAACTTTCTGACTCGAGGCCTGATTTTTTTATCCATAGTACTATTTTGTTACCTTGATGTTCCTTTCTACAACTCCTTTATCAACTCATTGTTCCACTCTCCACAGCGATTCTTATAAACATTTCATCCCTCCCTAAACATCTCATGCTTCTTCCTTCCCCATCCCCTCGAGAAAACTGCCTCATAGTTTACAGGAAAAAAATTGAGACCATTGACCATGAACTCCTTCTTATTTTTCTTCCTCATCTTATGTTATTCATATACCTTTTGCCATTTTCTCTTCCTTCACCCTTGAAGATCAGAAAAGGTTTTTTAAAAACTTCATTGATGGGGAGTGGAAATCAGCATCACAGAATTTGAGAATTGAATGGGCCCTCAAGGCCTGTCTAGTCTAATCACTACATGAAAGGAATCCTCACTGTAATGGACTCAACAAGTAGTGGCCATATTTTGTAAATCCTTCATATTCTTAATAATTAAGGAAATGAAAATTAAAGCAATTGTGGAGTTCCTTTTACTTGTTTTCAAATTTTGACCATTGACCAGAAGACTAGAAAGAGACTGGCTAAAAGGCAAAAAGAAAAAGACAGAGTAGAGATCAACATAGTACTTAAAATCAAAGTAGATAATAGAGAGAGGGAGAATTAGGATTAGGAATAGCTTTATTTGAATTCTCTCAGGCCTAAAACTCAATGGCACAAGCAATTCAGAGATAAACAAAGGCTTCAAATCCTGGCCTCCATTGAACTAGAGTATTCCAAATTAATAATTTACAGACCCAGATATACACATATTTGACTGGGTTAATTTTTTTATTAAATATTTATTTTAATCCCTTTTTCCCCTCCAAAAAATAATACATATTTAGACATCTAAAAGAAGGTTCTGTTAAGTGAGTAGATAAATAAGACACTGATTTGACACTGATTCAAAGACTACCAGTCCTCTCTGTATCCAACTGTGTATCATGATTCACTCCTTTGGGCTAAGGCAATGTCCTGAGCAAGTCCATGTTAAAAAAAAACAAAATACACGTATTTGTGTTTTCCCTGACCTGAGAGTTATCTCCAACACAAGCATAAAGTATTCTCAGCATAAAAGCAGACTATGAGATTAACCAGGCCTATTGGAGAATTTACTAAAGAATAGGATTCTGGGGGGAAATGGAAAGGATATGGATATTTGGTGTGATGTAAAGAAGCTAGAAAGAGCCGATATCTGGAGTCAGAGATCTATTTAAAAAGCGTCCCCAATACAAAGAGCATTTCTTAGTGGAGAGTTGTAGGGAAAATGAGAACACTAGGTACCACAATTAGGGGTAGAAAAGATACATTAAAATGAGAAGCTATACTGTTAAATTTAGCCTTCTTCATGGTTTTGTGATGTGTTTAGTCTCTAAAATTATATCAGGCTTCTGAAAAGCAAGTTTTTAAGGGGAATCATTTTTAATCCAATCTAAAATAAATTGTAAGAGAAAAATTTATAGCACCTCAACAAAAGCTAAACAAACACACAAAAACCCTATTAAAAAGTAAAATGAATGTCTGTATTATGTAAACCTAGAATTAACTAAAATTAACTTTCAGTTTTTTTTTTCTTTTGTTAGCATTAAGGAAAAAATCTCTATAATTAATAAATTACACAGAAGCTTTAAATCACACTAAAAAACTGCAATATGTAGGCGTCAGTATTTTTCACTTGCAATTTTAAAGAAAACATTTATCAATGCACAAATACATTTTTCTTCATTTGCCTGGGAAAGTTCAAAGAGAAAATAGTCTAGTCTAACAAAAATAAAACAAAAAACACCAAATAAATTTCTGGAATCTATTTCATCACTGACCATTGATTTATAGGTTATAAAAGTCTGAATGGAGAAATGCCCAGCAATAAAAGAAACGAAGTGAAAAGAGATGTAACTAAGTCTCTCTCCTAAAGGAAACTTTTCTATATCATTCTCATCAAGTTCCTAAAGAATGCCATACTTTTGTTCCCTAAAGAGATTTTTTTTTTAATTTAAAACATCAAATTATATATTTTCAGTTTGAGGGTGACACAAATAAGGATTTGGTTGGTAGGGAATGTTTTTAAAATAGGTAATACAGACCTCTAGTGGTTGAAATAGTAATTTGAAAGAAAAAAACTATATATTCCCAGTTTCTGATTTTAAAAAGAAATAACTTTTACATTTAAAGATTATTTTTTCCACATAAATGTATTGGGAAGAAAATTCCTTTCTTTATCTTTGACTCTTTTTCATCCTTTTAGAATAGTGTCCCTACTTATCCTGAAATGAGGAAGATTTTCCCAGTAACCTCATCAATCTTATTACTCAATTTGGAGGGCAGGCGGGGAAGAGGATAAGAATCTATTTTAGTTGGGGGGTTTTGGTGGAATTCCGTATGTTTATAACTTTCTTATGGTCCAAGCTTAATGGCATCATAAAATGAAACAGAATATACATGTATGTGCATATATATACAGATAAATAAAATAAACTGAGAGCATAATAATAAATCAAGCAGAAAAATATCCAAACATTTTTCAAGAGAAAGCTATTATAACTCATTTAGCTAGAGAAATTCTCATTGTCGGTTTGAAATTTGAAAAACAGAGTCCAAAAGCCTATCATAGAGTTGTCATAAAGACATCTCACAGACTTTGATGATTTGGTTTCATTTTTTTAAAATCCAGCTTGGTAAACTGTATCCAGAGAGAAGTATACAAATTATCATTATGGTCCAGGATGGGCAGTAATTTCAATGGCTCTGTTCAGGCATGACTTAGATGAAATAATTAATTATGTATGGTATTTAATGATATACAAGTAATTAGTCTAAGTAGCTCATGCCTACATGGACTAAATAAACCCACAATCTCAAAGAAATATTTGCTCTTAAGATGTGACTCTCCCCCACACCCCCAAAATGCTACCTACTAAGTTGGGACTTTAATGAATATCAGGCTAAAAGTAGATTTTTACTAAACACACAATCTCAAAGAAATATATGCTCTTAAGATGTGATTCTTCCCCACACCCCCAAAATGTTACCTAGTAAGTTGGGACTTTAATAAATGTCAAGCTAGAACTATATTTTTACCTGTTTCTCCTTTTTCTTTTTAAATGTTAATTTGATTATCTGTTAAACAGCTTCCATCTTGCTATTTCTTTGGGCAAACTTCCTCTATTAATGTTTGTAATGTGTTTTTTTTTCAATTTCACAGTCCCATCGCTGACACAAAATGGCTGTGTCACCCTGAGCAAATCATTTAACCCTCCTAAGCTATAGGCAATTTTCTAAGACGAGAAGGAGAGAAGATAGAACTCTGTGCTGATAGATGGCATTTCCTCACCTGGAAATTCCCCTGCCAATGAAATCACAAGTCCGGTTCCTGTGCTTATCCTTTGAAGGATGTTATGAAAATTGGCTGATATAGTTGTGGGATGCTTTGACTCCTCCAAATACAAATGAGATTTTGTGGAAAGAGAATACAGCACATTGACAGTAATCACACTCTGGGTTCGGCTTCCAGGATGGGAGCTGTCTGTGGCTGTAAGAGGGATATAGGTATTTCTTTGCCAAAGAGAAATCAGAGCATTTAGAGGTCCATGAGATTAGCTGGACCAAAAGAAGCAATTATAAATGTGCAGCATTTGTTAGATGCAAGTAGGAAATAAAGTCTCAGGAAAACTGGAGTTCAAAACTTGCCCTGGAAACTTTTTGGCTGTGGGACTCTGGGAAAGACTCTGTGTGCCCCCGTTCTCTCATCTGTAATGTGGGAGTAATAATAGCACGCACCTCCCAGGGTGGTTGGGAAGATAAAATAGGATAATATTTGTAAAGAGCTTAGCAAAATGTTAAATAAATGTGAGCTGTTATTATTATTTGGCCTGGAAAAGACCTTTAGAGATGATTGATTCTCTTAATCTTACAGATGAGGAAAATGAGATCCAAAGAGCTTTGCCCAATTCACCCAGCTAGCAAGCAGCATACCTGAGGCTCAAACCTAAGTCTCTTCTCTAAACCAGTGTTCTTTCTATTAAATGAGGCAAGAATCCACAGGCTCTCAGGGTAAAGAGGCTTCTGAGGGAAAGGAAAAGTCCTGTAAGTAGAGCAATTTGTTTAGAGACGGAAGATATGAATGCACATTTGGGCTCAATCATAGGTTCATAGATTCGCTCTTAGGTCATGTAATCCAGCCTCCTTTTACATAGGAACAAATGAAAGCCCCAAAACATTGTCAGCAAAAACCACCCAGGTGGTAAATAGAAGGGAACAGATTTGAGCCCATGGCCTCGGACCCTAAATCTTGTGGCCCCCACTGGACCCCATTTACTTAATCTTGAGGCCTCTGTAATCTCATCTATCAAAGAAGGGGAGTGGAGTGGTCAGAGATGTCAGCCACGCTGTGAGCCAAAACACTTTGGGGTGGGCTTGATTCCGGTGAAAATATAATGGGGGGACATTTAACAAAATAAATAAATAAAAACACAATAAAATATAGTTAATATTATATTTTAAAACTAAATCAATATGTGCCTGTAAATTTCTAGATTAGTGACCTCCACTTTTATTTGACTAAATGATACACAACTATTTGGCCATTGGACTAAATTATGAGAATTCATTTTCACTTTCTAAATCAATGATCCTGTGATTGAGATTTCTTCCCTAAAATATCCTATCTCAAAAAGAAGGTATTTCACTTCTTCCTATGTAGCAGGATCATCAAAGCATTCTATAAAAGTATAAAATTCTGTCTCCATCTCTATCTCTATTTCTCTCTTCTCTCTCGATTTCTCTTTCCCTCTGTCTCTGTGTGTCTCTGCCTCTGTCTCTCTCTGTCTCTCTGGATATATGTCTCTCTCTCTTTCCTTCCCTCCAATCCTCCTTCCCTCTCTGTCTCTGTCTCTGTCTTTATCTTTCTTTCTCTTCTTCCCTTTCTCCCTCCCTCCCTTTTTCTCTGTATCTTTCTCTCTTTCTCGTTCTCTTGTCTTTCTCTCTGTTTCTGTTTCTGTCTCTCTGTCTGTGTATGTACCTTTCTCCCTTTCCTTCCCTCCATCCATTCTTCACTCTCTTGTCTCTTTTTGTCTCTCTGTCCCTGTCTCTCTCTTTTATGTCTCTCTGTCCCTCTTTCTGTCCCTCCCTCCTTCCCTCCTTCCCTTCCCCCCCTTTCTTTCTCTCTCTCTTTCTTTCCCCCTCACTCACTCTTCCACTACACAAGCCCAGATGCTCCTTCACTCAATCACAAATACCCACGCATTCTGTCAGTCTCATACAGCCAATCTGCTTTCTCTACCACAACAGGTTCTTGCCTATTGATTACTGGGTGGGGGGAGAGAAGGAGGGTAAATAAACAGTAATCAGAGCTTCCACACAATCCCTACAGCCTTCCTACCCCTGTTGTCTTGCATGTTCCAAAGTCAAGATTTAAGCCCCAGGTCCTATTATTTATTGGGTGTGTGATTTCGGGAAAAGCAATTTCCCACTGGGACTCAGTTTTCTCTTCTGAAAAATAAAGGGGTTTGACCGAGCCATCCACAACAAAAGATATCATTGTGTTAGCACATATCTACTTACATTCACTGTATCCATTTTAGCTCCTAATCTTATTTAAAGAAACATTTCATTCTTTAATGACCCTTGTAAATGGAGAATATTTTCTCAAAACAGGTATAAGAGTGTCTCATGAGTCCTCATCATAAACAAATTTAGTTGTAGTGCTCCTGAGAAAGAGGGCAGTGGGGAGTTTTGCAAAATAATTAGAGATGAGACAACGGGATGTATTGGAAAGGAATGGGTCCTGAGACCTATTTATGGAATCTAGAGCTGGAAGCAAGCTTTGGGATCACCTGGTCTAAGCCCTTTTTCATTTTTTGTTTTGTTTTGTAAGTTCAAACCTTTAAGAGTACTCCCTCTCCTGATTGACAAATCATCTCTTCCTCTACCATTTATATTCTTAGAGAAGAGGCACCTAGGAAATGACAGAGCTCTGGACCTGGAATCAGGAAAACCAGGGTTCAAATCCTGCATTAGATTTGCTTGCTGTGTGACTTTGGGCTAGTCATTTAACCACTGTCTACCTCGGTTTCCCCATTTATAAAATGGAGAAAAAAATAATAAATGCCTTCTAGGATGTTGTGAGGATCAGATGAGATATTTATAACATGTTTTGCAAACCTTAAAATATCCTATAACTGATTGTTCTTATCATTGTTATCATCTCATCACTACTATTCCTACTACTTCTATTCTTCTTCCTACTCCTCCTCCTACTTTTACTACTACTGCTACTATTAATACTACCACTACTATTACTACTACTACTAGTATTATTATTACTACTATTACTGTTATTACTACTGCTGCTACTACTACTACTATCATTACTGCTACTACTACTACTACTACTACTACTACTATTACTATTGCTGCTATTACTACTATTACTGTTATTACTGCTCCTACTAATACTAATACTAATATTGTTACTGCTACTACTATTACTACTACTAATAATAATAATGATAATAATACTATTAAAGAGTTGGCATGAAACTAAAAGGTTTCATGATATAGCCAAAATTACACATTTAGCAAGTCAAAAAGACCTAAGTCCAAATCTAGCCTCAGACATTTACTAGTTGTGTGACTCTGGGCAAGTCACTTAACCCTGTCTGCCTCAGTTTCCTCATCTTTAAAATGAGCAGGAGAAGGAAATGGCAAAAAGCTCCTCCCAAGAAACCCCAAAATTGTTGATTTTTGTCCTAGCATAATACCTAGTACACAAGAGCTATTTTGACAATGCTGAATAATTGATTAAAATACTGAAGTAATCCAGGTGATTCCCTGACTGAAGACTCCTAGTGGATTTCTGCCCACCAACGGGATATATGAAACATTGGAAAAGCATTTTCTGCAGAGAAAAAGAGATATCAGAAAAAGTCAAAGAGACTTGGTTAAAGTTTTTCATATTGAGTCTCATTTAATCAGAATACATTCCGTGGTCTCCCACATTTCCTAATCAGCTTTTTTTTTTAATTCTAGCACAGTACCTTGAGAGAATTCTAAAGTGACTTCATAAAACTCCCTGAACAAGCCATTTTTAAGCTGTGAAATAACAATCCATTACAATTCCTCTCTGAAGAATTGTTGAGTGACTTACCCACTCTGGGCTTTAGTTTCCTTATTTGTTAAATGACAGTGTTCAGCTTGATGAGTCCCAAGGTCTCTATCAACTCCAGAGCTTTGAATCCTCTAGAGTGTATCTATTTCTGTGATTCTGTGATCTACAGTAGAGTAGCTCCAGAAACACCAAATATACACAATATCTTCTGGAGAAGCAACTTGGTCTAATAAGCAACCAGACAAGGAATATGCCTGGGGAATTAGAAGTCTTATAATCCCTTCCTAGATCTCTTATTTGCTCCTACCATACTCCAAGTGGCTTAATTCAGTCTCAGTTTTCCATTCTTAGTTTCCCACTAGATAGAATTTAAATCAGGATTTTTTATCTAGTGCATTGAGTAGCACAAGAATAAAATCTCATGTAAAAGCCAAAAGATAATCACGAATATTTTGGACTCTTCTGCTTTTCGATGGCTAGAGCTGGGATCCTAATCATCAGCAAAGCCTGAGTTACACAAGTGGTTCTTAAACTTTTGTTCTCAGTATCTTTATATTATTTTTAAAAATTACTGAGAATCTGTCCAAAGAGTTTTTATTTATGTGGGTTATATTTATAGATATTTACCAAACTAGAAATAAAAACTAATGTTGAATTTGTAGATCCTCTGAAAGAGTTTCAGAGACTCCTCCCCCTCAGGATTCTCTGGACCACTTTCTTGAGAACAACTGATAAGACTACAGGTCAAAGAACTGGAAGACACCTTAGAGATCATTTTGTGTTCTATTTCACAGGTGGGATAATTGGATCAGATTTACCTATGGTCACATGCATAGTAAGTGACCAAATTAGAAATGGAACCCAAGATCTCTGACTCCAAATGGAATAGTATTTCCCTATATCACACTGATAATAAACATATTAAGTCAGAGAAGAGAGAGGATAAAGGAAGTTTAGAATCAGTGGCATGCTAGTAAATGTTTAACAATCAGCTCACAAAAATGAATCCACAACACACTTTTAAATTTAATATGCCCATAAAACACTTTTTAAAAAATTTAACTTTAAATATAATACTTTCTCCATCACTTTCTTAAATCTAAACAAAACAACAAAATGATAAATCAAGCCTCATTTTGTAACATTTGTCGATTTTTCAGTTGTAAATGTTAACACTGAAAATTTAATTATAACCAGTAGGAATTGGCTCCATGAAGGCCCTAGTCAGAGAGGGTTCCCATGGAGCAAGGATTTGAAAGGACATTTTGGATTTGGAATAGAGATGAGGAGTCTGAAACTTAGAAAGGTAACAAACAACAGAGTTAGGTCTGACATGTTGACAACTTAAATTTTGCAAATTAGAGATCATCTGGTTCAACCCTTTCATTTTATATAGATAAGTAAACTGTAGGGAAGAAAGGGGGTAACTTACAGTCAGGCCATTTAGATTTAAAGAGCAATGTCAAGGGCTCTGATACAAAATATAGGGTTTTTTCCTTTCATATTTGCAATGCCTTTTTCTCCCTAAGCCCTCATAGTCACTTAACCTACCTACCCAGTTTCACCTTCTACATCTGCTAGGACAAATGAGCTACACACTTTCTGCATCTCCTTATAGCTCTAAGCTCTAGATAGTCCCATAAAATATCCAGTTAACTAGTGAAAGATTCTGAGAGTTGGAACATTCCTCAAGGATTACCTACTCCAAACTAGAAGGAATTCCATGTGGCCATCCAGTCCATCTAAGGAACTCCACTGAAAAATCAAACATCTTCTGATATAACTCATTCAACTTTTATTGGACCAGTTCTAAGTGTAAGAAAATTGATTATAAATTTGTCTCTCTTCAATTTCTCTCCACCCCTCTGAGCTCTTGATTGTTTCTTCTTAGAGCAATCAGAATAAGTCTTTCATATAAAAGCCCTTCAAATATTTTCAATTCAAACCAATAACTCAATTCAATAAACATTTATCAAATACCTACTATATGTCAGGCATTGTACTAAATCCCAGAGAAACAAAAAGAAGTAAGAGACAAACTTTGCTTTCAGCGAACTGTCACTCCCACCCAACTTCCAACTTTCCAGGATAAAAATCTTTGTTTTTCTTTCTTTTTTTTTTTTTTAAGAAGACATTTCACTTCCTCAATAGTTTGGTAACTTCCCACTTGTCTTATCAGGCTTTCTAAAACCACAGTGCACAGTGTAGAGATGGAAAGAACAGGTTCATAAATGAGTAAGAGAGAAAAAAACAAACAAAACAAAACCCACTGTTCCTAGCAACACTCTGAATTTTCCTTCTTGGCTGGAACAGAGCAACAGTTGAGATTTTGAAACTGAAAAGAGTTGCAGAATGCTTTGTGCCAAAATACTTGTTTATAAAACTGAAGTGTGTTAGATAAAACAGTTCAGCAGCCTTTATCATTTGACATTTCTGCTGGCTAAAAGAAAACTATCGAATATTCTGGAATATGATCCCCTCCTTATGTCTGCTTTAAGAAGGTAGACTTATTATTTTGAGGACAAGAAGATAGTCAACTCAGTAATTGGAATAACAAAAGAATAAAACTAATATTTTTATAGAAGAAAGGGGGGAAAATGATTATTAAATAGAGTGCTGAATTTTAACAGCTCTATCGCTAATAGTAAAAGATATTTTAGATAGATAGATAGATAGACAAATAGACAGATGGATAAGTAAGTAAATAGATGGATAGCTGGACATACAGACAGACAGAGAAAGAAAGAGACAGTGAGAGAGATACAAGAGAGACAGAATCAGAGACAGAGAAATAGATGCTGGATAGATAAGTAGATAGATGATAGATTAATAGATGGATGGATGGATGGATAGATAGATGAATAAATAGTTGGATATATAGACAGAGAAAGAGAGATGGAGAGATACAGAGAGATAGAATCAGAGACAGAAATAGATGGGTGGATAGATAAATATATAAATGATAAACGGATAGATGGATGAATGGATAGATGGGTGGATGGATAGATAGACAGCTAGATAGATTGCTAGACAGATAGATAGATAGATAGACGATAGTTTCCCTAGGCAGACAGATAGAGACAGAGATAGTTCAGTGAATGTGAGAGTATTAGGAAAAGAGAAAATAACTGTGCAGGGAGGAAAGGGAGATACAGGAGAAAGCAGCATTTGGGAGAGAGAACAGAATGTTCAAAAACATGCCCTGCTTGTCCTCAAGGATTTGTTGCTTTAGGAGAACTCCATTGCTTCACTGTACAAAAAGCATTCATCGCCATTTTGAGGAAGAGAGGAATTCCTCTCCTTTTATATTCAGGAGGAAACTAGAGGATACTGCTACCAGAAAGGAAAGGTCCCCATTCTGTTTGGTTTTTCCTGCTCATCAGAAGACCAATATGAGGAATATATTTTAATTTCAAATCTGAGGTGTGACATCTGGTAACTCATTTATTGCTAATGAAGTTTTCACAGGAAGCAGCAGCCCTTAATTCTTCATCATGTTTTTCAGTTGGCAAAGTGTTGTTTACCTTTTTATGGGCCCAGCATCCGTGCCTCTTACTGCACGTAGTTTAATTAGAAAGCGCACAAGTCCAACGTAGGAAATGAATGGAGTGGCAAATAACAATGCAAAGAAAGGGCTGAACCCCTCATTATAATCAATGGCTTATTATCATCATTGTCACTTGTAATTTATGTTTTAAGACTTAGAGAGAGTCTTACTCTTACAATCACTTTTGTCCCTGCTGAACCATCTTCTCCATTCCTCTGGGATTCCTCTCCCCTTCCTTATCTCAACCAACATCATGATTCTCCCATCATCCCCTAAAAAGTCAAAACTTATTCTCTTTTTTTTTTTTTTTTTTTGTCCCAAAGTTCTAGAATTTTTATTTTTATTTATTTATTTATTTATTTTTAAATTTAATAGCCTTTTATTTACAGGATATATACATGGGTAACTTTACAGCATTAACAATTGTCAAACCTCTTGTTCCAATTTTTCACCTCTTACCCCCCCACCCCCTCCCCTAAATGGCAGGATGACCAGTAGGTTAAATATATTAAAATATAAATTAGATACACAATAAGTATACATGACCAAAACGTTATTTTGCTGTACAAAAAGAATCAGACTCTGAAATATTGTACAATTAGCTTGTGAAGGAAATCAAAAATGCAGGTGTGCATAAATATAGGGATTGGGAATTCAATGTAATGGTTTTTAGTCATCTCCCAGAGTTCTTTTTCTGGGTATAGCTAGTTCAGTTCATTACTGCTCCATTAGAAATGATTTGGTTGATCTCGTTGCTGAGGATGGTCAGGTCCATCAGAACTGGTCATCATATAGTATTGTTGTTGAAGTATATAATGATCTCCTGGTCCTGCTCATTTCACTCAGCATCAGTTCGTGTAAGTCTCTCCAGGCCTTTCTGAAATCATCCTGTTGGTCATTTCTTACAGAACAGTAATATTCCATAATTTTCATATACCACAATTTATTCAGCCATTCTCCAACTGATGGACATCCATTCAGTTTCCAGTTTCTAGCCACTACAAAAAGGGCTGCCACAAACATTCGTGCACATACAGGTCCCTTTCCCTTCTTTATAATCTCTTTGGGATATAATCCCAGTAGTAACACTGCTGGATCAAAGGGTATGCACAGTTTGATAACTTTTTGAGCATAGTTCCAAACTACTCTCCAAAATGGTTGGATTCGTTCACAACTCCACCAACAATGAATCAATGTCCCAGTTTTCCCACATCCCCTCCAACAATCATCATTATTTTTTTCCTGTCATCTTAGCCAATCTGACAGGTGTGTAGTGGTATCTTAGAGTTGTCTTAATTTGCATTTCTCTGATTAATAATGACTTGGAGCATCTTTTCATATGACTAGAAATAGCAAAACTTATTCTCAGAGATGATTTGACATAGATCAGTTTTATACCTTGCTGTGAATTTAACTCAGTGTTAAATCAAAAGAGCAATAGAGAGGATATCATCAGAAAGATGTGTGACTGGAAAGAACAATGGGCTCATCTCAGGGTGAGAATAAGGAACTTGTCAAGTGTGACGCTGATATCCATGAATTGTCAAGAAAATTGAGGAGAGGCCTTCCTGCTGAATGGTGAATTAATGGGAGCATATAGACCTAAATCACATAGGATGGGCAAGTACAGATAGATTGGGTCTGCACTCTTGAAGAGGACATTCAGTCATAAAGCTGTAGCTAGAAATGTTTGCTCCCAAGGTTAAAAGCCTTAGCCCTGTCTGAATTACAGCCCTACCCAAATGGTTTGAGTCCGTTAGAGTATTGGAGTGACCTTTCCCAGAGATCATTTGACTTGTGTGAAGGCTTCGCTTTATTCTTGGAATTAATTCCATTTAATGGAATTTAAGCATCATCAAGAATCTAGAGTAAGTACGTTTTTTGGAGAATTGGGGAGACATTCCTCACTATTCTTGAAATTATGTTGTGTAGATAGCAGACTATAAATTGTTTCTGATCTAGGAATTAGGAATTAGGAAGGAGGATGAGCAGATCCTTTAAAAATAAATTCTCAAGAACTATCTTTAGTTGCTATTTCATCCTGACATAAAAGTTAGTGTTGTTGGATATACTCCAACTTATCCAACTTATGCCTTTCTGGCTTCTTCAAAGTTTCACTCAGATGTTCACTTTTTCAACAGAAAAGGTATAAGTTGTAACTTATAAGATTTTAGTATTAAACCACCTTGTAATTCCTCAAATCATTTTGTGATATTTCTCAATGAGATTTAAGTTTACGTTATTTTCTTTCAGCTTAGCAAACAGGTGTTTTTTAATCATGGAAATATGTTCTCAAGCCTTCAGAGAATTAGAATTATTTCAATATATACTTTGATTTTACTGCTTTACAGTTTTTGGTGACTATTATCTTTTACCAACTTCACTTAATCCTCAGAACAACTCTGTGAAACAGTGAGGGAATTAAGGGGTAGGTACAGGTGTTAATGTTCCCATATTAGTTAATATTTTCTAGTTTGGAGGAAAATGTGGGATATAGCATAGACAATCCTTGTCTATTTCTTAAAGATAGAATAAAGCTTAAGATCCCTGTCTATTAAATCACAGCAAACCATTTTTTCTGGTTCTCAGACCCAATTTATACAGTAAATTTAGACTAAAATACACAGGCATTTAAAAAAAATGAAAAAGCATTATCCTTACTGAACATGAGGGGCTCAATATTTGAATTGCTTGGGATTTTTTCTTCTTCTTTTAGGTGTGGTGTTGGAGACATAAATCAGATAATAAAATCCTATTATCAATGTCATATGTTTTCAGTCCTATAATGAAGGTCATTATAGCACTTAATGCTCTAAAACAAAATTCCTTCTAGCCTTAAAAACCATTAATAAGGATGATGATATAGGAAGTAAAATCAGCTTTTTGTTTTTTTTTTTTTACTGAAAGCAAAACCAGTTGCCTGGCTTCTCATCTCAGAAGCACAGTATAATTAAAGAGATAGGCTTTGGATTTGGAATCTCAGAGGACCTAGTTTAGAATCCAGGCTCTGCAACTTACCACCTAAAGACCTCCATTTTCTTCTCTGATATTTTCTGCGACCTTGAGATTTTATTTCTAAAAATAAACTACATCCTGGAACTTTACAAGTTTCTTTTTTTACTTTAGAAAGTCTATTTTTCCATATGTTTAAAGAGCACATCTCTGTGTTGTTCTTTTTCTATGGAAAAAGGTTTCAGGTAGGAAACTTGGCCAGTGTCATCCATCTGGTAGCAGAGGCCAGAACCCACATGGCTTCATTTCTGCCCCAATGCCCATTCCTAAAATAAAACCATGCTAATGACTCTTCCCTTGGTGTTAGAATGAAAAAGGAATTAGAAATAGCATATGGATTAAACACTGAGTCTCTCCCTTTACAACTGTTTCTCTGGACCAAAGAGAAGATAAACATAAGCATAAATATAATCATATAAAAGATCTCATATAAAATCATAATAATATTATCACAATTGTTAATGCTGTTTATTACGTTATTAGCAAGTGCCTGCCTAATAAACTTGTCCTAGACATCCCTTCATGGAAAATCCGGAATAAGAGAACCGATATTTCTTTCAAATTGACCTTCTGAGAGGGTGGTATTTCTTAGTGATTTCCCCTAAATATTTTAGGATTTTGTACTTCCTTAAGCAAAAGAGCTTCCTGAAACTACACCTCTTCCATAGAGCTTTTAAGCCCAAGAATGTCACCAAGTTGTAAAGGAAGGAAGCCCTGAGTGTCAGATTAATCACTGGAATGATGCTCATCGGCTGACAGAAATGCTGAATGGCCTGAATGCTTTCATAACTCTAATTTGGGGACTATGAGGAAAGACAGTGAAGTATTTGGGGATCTCACAGGTCAAGAATCACATTTCTATCCATTTCTTTTAGCTCCAATGATTTATTTCTTACAAGAGGATGTCCTAGATTTCCATTCTCAGCTTCACCTTTGCTGTTACTCTTATACATGCATGTACACACACATACATCCCCCCAAAATCCTTCCCCTGCTTTCTCAATTTAGCATGACCTGAATGTTTCACACTCAAACCAAGACTTTAAAGATATTGTTGAGACATGTTAGACTCAATCTGCCTTCCTCACCCCCTGATACAGACATAGTTTATTTTTCCTTTTGAGGAAAAGAAAAATGGTGACAAAAATAACTGAGAGTTTGGAGGAGTAAGGAGAATGAGAGGAGGGAGGAAATATCATGTGGGTGTAGGGGTTGGGGGAGGAGAGGAGGCATCCATAACAATTGAGGTGCTTAAACTATAATTTACAATAAGTAGGAGTTACTGGAATTGAGAGGAATTTAATTGTAGTCATTGACAAAAGTTTTGTACTACATTTAATTAGATATTCCAGTCTTGATATAATTCTTAAGAAGCTGAAATTTGGTGTTGACTTTTCACTGAAATTCATCAGCATAACTCTAAAGCTGAAGAAAAATAAGGCTTTAGTAAAATTGCTCATGGAAAAGATTTGCTCGGGAGTTCTTGTGTCTGTTTGATATCTCTTGGGTCACGGCCAAAGGTGGCTTGGAGAGAGAACAGAGAGCCTAGAAAAACAGTTCCTCTCTCTTCATCCTCCCAACCGATTATGCCAGTCATAAGCTGAACTAAGGGTATGAGCCCAGTGGAGGACACGCTCACATGTTGAGCCCACAAGCCACTGGGTCTTCTTCCATGGAACTAATAAGAGCTGACATGTGTGTGATGCTATTAAGATTTGTGCCATGGGATCACAGACTCAGGTCATTTATTCCAGCTCCATCACTCAATAAATGAGACCCAGAAATGTCAAACTGCCTACCCAAGGTTCACATAGTTAAGTATAGGATTTGAACCCATGGGAAAAAAAAAACAGAATCTGTTCCTTTGGGCTGCATTGTTCCTCTTCCCTATATTTGAACCTCATGACAGCTCCATGATAGAAGTGCTACAGAGAGCTTTATTTCCATTTTGCAGCTGGATAAAATAGACCCATAGGGTCATATAGCTCGTAAGTCTTGGAGTTTTTTATTCCAAGGCCAGCCCTATACCCGTTGGGCCACACTGCCTCAATCAAGATTACATGGAAACAGTGGGGCATTAATGACTGTAAGAAATCATGTACACTGGATCCATGCCAGGGCTAGTATATGACATTCACTTTCCACTATAAAATGACAGGATTACACTTAGTTCATCTCTCCAGCTCTCTTCCATATGGTTCTTTTCTCTTCATAATTAGGAGATAGTAAGCCTTTATTACCTGCCAGGAACTGTGCTAAGTACTAAATGTATCTTCCACAAGTCCCTTCCCTCAAGAAGCTTACATCCCAATAAGGGAATCTAACATATAAAGGGGAACTGGCAAGAGGAAAAAGCTTGCAAGGACCTAAACCCAAAGATAAACTATCACTGCCTTCAAGAAGCTTATATTCTAATTGAGGAATTTTTTTTCTCCATCACGTTTATTGCTCTATATGGCTTTTCAATGGACCAAATAAAAAGTTCAACTCAAAAGTTAATACCTTACTACTGTGATATATTTGTTCTAGGACTAAATAGGGGAAAAAATTGACAGTCAATTATTATAAAATATACTCACTTGGACTTTTAAAGTTTTCTATTTATTATTATAAAAATGTGGGATAGGGTTTTCCCCCTTTGGAAGGCAAACTCATTAAAAAGGAGCTTGTAATGAACAATTTAATTAGATTGGTTTTTAACTTGCCTATAAGCTAAAGAAGGTATTAATATTCTAATCAAAAGTCTTGGAGGAAAAAAATCTTTTTAATGAGAAATTTTTTATGTATTTTGTTTACTTTTTTAAATCCTGGGAAGCCTTAAAAGAATGCAAGATAACTCCTAAGGAAAAATTATGTCACTAAAAGTCACTCCCCAGTGTTTGCAGCAGGTTGATAATTCTCACCTGATATATTGTAAATTTATTCAGCTGCTTAGAGTCACTTTGCCCCCATGCTTTGAAAGGACAAAACTGTGATATTTTTAGTCTTTTAGTTACGACAGAAAGAGCTAGATGGTGAGGCTACAATCACAGAAACATTATTTTATGTATCACTTATTTTGTGACTGGTGACCATTCTGACAGGTGAATGGTCTATTTAAAAATAATGATTTAAGAATTTGAATAGGGGAAAAAGGAGACTAAAATAAAGAGCTATGTTTTTCAGTCCCCTGATGATGCAGGCTGTTGTGAAGCTATGGAAGTACACAAAAACATAACTGTTTTTTGTCTGCCCATGTGTTCATGCTTAATATTCTTAACCGGGGTCCATGAACTTGATGACTGTATTTCACTATTATTAGTTTCCTCTGTGATCTTTGTATTTTATTTTATGCATTTAAAAAATTCATTCATTTATAAATTTCAACCAAATTGTGAAAAGAATCCATAAAATAAAAAAGTATTAAGAAGTCCCAGAAGAAAGAAAAAAAAATAGGATGGTACTCATCTTAGGGGGCTACAAACAGACTTTTCTGGGCTCTCCAATGGGATCAGGGATTCAGAGTTGAAAGAAAGCATTCCATTGATCAAGGAGTAGTAATTGATGGATAGGGTGAGGGAATCCTTCCTTGTTGCAATTCTAACTTTGAAACCTTACTCCCCAATTTTAGGTCATATTTCAGCTTCCACCCCATCTGAACCCCCTTCATGTTTCAGAGAATAGGGGCTTTACCCTTTGGACTATTGCAACTGTCTGGGACATTGAGGAGTTGAATGGCTCACTCAGAGTCACACAGTCAGAATGTTGCAGGGACAAGATTTGATCCCAGGTTATCTTGATTCCCAATCCAACTCTCCATCTGCCACTGGCTTAATCATTTCAGTTATGTCCAATTCTCAAACCCATCTAATGTTTTCTTGATAAAGATACTAGAGCATTTTGCCATTTTCCTCACCAGCTCATTTTACAGATGAGGAAACTGAGGCACACAGGGTGAAGTGACTTAGTCAGGGTCACACAGCTAGTAAGTGTCTGAGGCCAGATTTGAACTCAGGAATATGAGTCTTCCTGCCTCCAGGCTCAACACTCTGTCTGCCACATCATACTACATCTCATAAGGGAATACTTCAAGCTTGGTGGTATCTCCCTAGTTCTAGCAGAGTGCTATAAAAACAGTCACTGATTTTTTTTCAGAGTGGTGATCTTTTAAAGTACAAGTTAAAACAGCATCATGAAGCAATAGAATCAGTACAAACAGTGAGATGTGACTAGAAATGACAAGGCTAATCCCACACATAAATTAGTCTCCTCGATTCATGGTCTTGCTGTTGCATTTATAAAAACCAATATTGCATTAACAGATGGGCAATTTTTGTTTCCCCTCTGCCTCTCCACCCTCCCCCTCCCTGCCTCTAAAAGATAAATTTACCAAACCTGCACACATTTGAGAGAAACAAATTTTGATTTGTATAAGGCTTTCAACTAATAATGATGGGGAAGGATAGCCAAAATGAGAACTCCTGCTACTTTAGAGTACTAGCTACCCTATCCAATGGTTCTCAAGCTACTAAGTTTTTTTTAATATAATAAAATATTATAAAAATGTCAAAAAAATATATATATATGTATATATATATATGTATGTATTTATAAAAGATTTAGGCTACTTAGGTCGTATCCCCAGAATTGGCCTGGAATGAACCAGGACCTAGCCCACAGTGGGTATTAAATAAAATGCCAATTGATTAATACCCAGTCCTTCTTCAGAATACCTTTTCCCTGAAGTTTGTCACTTCTCATCAATATCAACCATTTCCCATGATATTTCCTGTTGAACTCTTTCATTAAAAGAACCTCATTGATTTCCTGGTGTATCACAAGTAGAGATAAATAATCTGGGTTATTTTTTGAGTTTTATTCACAGCATCACAAATTAAGAAGTAAAAAAGATCCTAGAGATATGAGGATCATGATTCTAGATTGGAAGGAACCCAAAGGTCATCTAACCTATTCTCTTTGTCTTTTGAGATAAAATAAAAAAACTATGACCCAAAGAAAAGATGATTTGTGCAGGTTCCCAAAAGTAGTATATAGTAAAGTTGGGGACTCCAACCTAAGACTTCTGATTTCAAATCCAGAGTGTTTTCAATGATATCATGATTATTTTTTGGCATCTCTTTTTCCAAGATTATAAGAACTATCTCAATTTCTTATACTGTGGTTTTAGTCCCTTGCTGTCACTACTAATGGTAGTAGTAATAATAGTGGTAGTAGTAGTAATAGTAATAGTAGTAGTAGTAGTAGTAGTAATAGTAGCAGCAGCAGCAGCAGCAGCAGCACCAGTAGTAGTAGTAATGATAGTAGTAGCAGCAGCAGCAGCAGCAACAGCAGCAGCAGCAGCAGTAGTAGTAGTAGTGGTAGTAGTAGTAGCAGCAGCAGCAGCAGCAGCAGCAGTAGTAGTAGTAGTAGTAGTAGTAGTAGTAGTGGTAGTGGTAGTAATAGTTGCAGCAGTAGTAGTACTAGTGCTGGTGATGGTGGTAATAGCAATAATAGTTGTAATAGTAGTAGTATTAGGACTAGTAGTAATAACACTGATCATTTATATAGTATTTTAAGGTTTGCCTTAAGAGATATAGTATCTCATTTCATCATGACAGAAATCCTGTGAATAAAGTGTCAACATGAACAATTTGGAATATATGAGACTTTATTCCTTAGCTTCCTTAGGATATACAACCAACAGTGGGTTTGGGCATTTTAGTTGTTATTACAAAATAAAGCACAATTCCAATTTTCTTTCCAGAATAATTGGACCAATTCTTATCTTCCTGCAATTCCTATAGCATCAATTAGTCCCATATTTTGATAAATTTGCTGGGCATCAATTGAAACCTTGAAGTTGTTTTGGTGTGCATTTCCCTTATTATTAGCTATCTGGAACCATCTTCTTAAGGTTTTTGTCAATTATTATCTATTTTTTTAGAATTATTTGTTCTTATCCTTTGACCATTTGTGTTACTTTTCAATGAATATACTTAACACTGTCAAGAGAAGAGACTGCATATCCAGTTTGAACATTGCCTAAGAAGTCAATAATGTACCAGTAAAAAAAAAAAAAAAAAAAAAAAAAAAAGCAAAGAAATGGGACAGCTTGATTTGCTTTTATAGTATCTCACTTTTCCTAGACCTTTTTTCCTTCTAAAGCTGATTTGTTTTCTTCTAGAAAGAGATGACATTTCACTAAAAATTTTACATAAAAAGCTTTATATCAATTCACAATTTCCATTAATACAATACATAGTTATTTTCTTAGCAATGGGATTAAGAATGAGCTGCAAGGGGGCAGCTAAGTGGTACAGTGGATATAGCACCAGCCCTGAAGTCAGGAGGACCTGAATTCAAATCTTGTCTCAGACACTTAACATGTCCTAGCAGTGTGACCTTGGGCAAGTCACTTAACCCCAATTGCCTCAGCAAAAAAAAAAAAAAGAGAGAGAGAGAGAGAGAGAGAGAGAGAGAGAGAGAGAGAGAGAGAGAGAGAGAGAGAGAGAAAGAGAGAGAGAGAGCTGCAAATCTGAGTTAGTAGATAAGTAACAGGGAATTACTTCAGGTAAATAAGGGTTACATGATTTGCCTTGGGTCACCCAATTGCTGAGTGTCAGAGAAGAGATTTGAACTTCTGATCCTAAAGTTAACATTATTCACAAATTGTGTGTGTGTGTGTGTGTGTGACACATATATATAAAAGAATACTGATTTTGGAGTCAGGAAAATTATTTCTGCTGGTAACCATGAGCATAACTCATTCTTGCCTCAGTTTCCTCATCAGTAAAAGGAAGAAATAATGTTGGAAACTAAGTAAAAATAAAATATTAGTCATTCACTTCTTTTTCTCTTTTTTTTTTCTTTTTCTAAAGATGAAGCTGGAATAGCACCTGAAATCGATCTCCCACCCAGAAGATCAAAATGAATCTAAATTCTTCCACCCAAGAGACTATTAAAAGAATCCAAGATGATTGCCCCAAATCAGGAAGGCACAGCTACATATTCATCATGGTCCCTACTTTGTACAGCATTATCTTTGTGGTGGGGATCTTTGGCAACAGTTTGGTGGTGATTGTCATTTACTTTTACATGAAACTGAAGACGGTAGCCAGCGTTTTCCTAATGAATTTGGCCCTGGCTGACTTGTGCTTCTTGTTGACTTTGCCCCTCTGGGCTGTCTACACCGCCATGGAGTACCGCTGGCCTTTTGGAAACTGCTTGTGTAAGATCGCGTCTGCCGGCATCAGTTTCAATCTCTACGCCAGCGTCTTCCTTCTCACCTCCCTGAGCATCGACCGCTACCTGGCTATTGTCCACCCCATGAAGTCCCGCCTTCGGCGCACCATGCTCATGGCCAAAGTGACCTGCATCGTGATCTGGCTCCTCGCCGGCCTGGCCAGCCTGCCCGTTGTGATTCATCGCAATGTCTTTTTCATCGAGAATACCAATGTCACGGTCTGCGCTTTTTATTACAAAAGCCACAATTCTACCCTTCTGGTGGGGCTGGGGCTAAGCAAAAATATTCTGGGCTTCTTGATCCCTTTTCTGGTGATTCTGACAAGCTACACTCTGATTTGGAAGACCCTGAAAAAGGCTTACGAGATTCAGAAAAACCGGCCGAGAAATGATGACATTTTCAAAATCATTATGGCAATAGTCCTCTTCTTCTTCTTTTCCTGGATTCCACACCAAATATTCACCTTTCTGGACGTACTGATTCAGCTGGGGATCATAAAGGACTGCAAAATCATAGATATCGTGGATACGGCAATGCCCATAACCATCTGCATAGCATATTTTAACAACTGCCTGAATCCTCTCTTCTATGGCTTTTTGGGAAAGAAGTTTAAAAAATATTTTCTCCAGCTCCTGAAATACATACCACCCAGTTTCAGATCTAATTCCACCCTAACGACAAAAATGAGCTCTCTTTCCTATCGGACATCAGATAACTTAAGTTTATCTGCTAAAAAGTCAGTTGCGTGTTTTGAGGTTGAGTGATAGGCTTAAAATATAGTGCTGGTGGGATCATATGAGAAAAAAAATGGGGTAATACTCTACATCTTTATTGAATATTACCAGTTTCTCCAACTCCAACAGAAACATGCAACATGTTGATTGATGTGAACAGTCTTTCTAAACCTCTGAACAAAATTGTTCATTACTTCTACAACAAACAGAAAGAAATTTGAGAAATAGCATGTCCTGGAGGATAGAATTTTGAACTTGGTATTAAAAAAAAGATCTTAGTCACTGCATAGCCATGGCAAAAATCACTTGCCTTTTATGAACCTGAGATTCCTCATCCAAAAAAAATGAGATTACATAAAATGTAATCCCTTCCATCTCTAAATTTTTGATCCAAAGAAATAAATCTTTTCAAACCAAACTGAACATCATTCTCCAACAGGTAGAATACTGGGTATGTAGAAAGATATCAAAATATGAGTCAACCATACATTGACTTTTCACGAATTTGTTGGCAAAGTAAAATTCTATTGTTTCCTCCTCTTATATGCTTTTTGTTTTCCTCCCCCTCTGCTTTTATTATTATGAGGAACTTTTTGTATGGAAATTACCTCTACCAATGTAGATGAGCAACTTGTCTGTAACTCATGTTTGAGAGCTCTCTGGAAATACTTAGAAGTGATTTGTTCCTGTGTCATAGGACTCTGTCATCTACACTACTACCCCCAAAATGTAAATGAGACTTGGAATAGGCTGTGATGCTTCAAAAGACCCAAGCAAGAAAGGAGAGCAGGGTTAAATATTGCCACACTCAATTTTTAACATGTGGTATTTGGGTTCCTGTTTGGATTAAATAGCATTTAGTGTTGATTTGTAAGTGGAACGCCAAATTTTCTTTTCAAGGGTAAGAAATCTTTTGTGAAGCTCAGCTAGTGCGTCTTGCAGATTTGTCACTACCAATGCAATTCTAGGTAAACTACATCTTTGTGTAAAAACGTGGTACAGTGTTCATGTATAAAAGATCAACTACTCCTGTGTATTAAAGTACTATTCTGATACTGGACAGAAAATGGCTGTGTTCCCTGTAATACTTGTTTTGTATCTGAAAATAAAAATGAGAAACCTGTCCATTCTAGTACAAATTCCAGATCCCTTTCCAAACCTAGGTGTTTTGTCTGCATGCTATTGTTTATTGAATTTTACCAGTTTTTCCAACTGTTTGCTATTGTTCAGTTAAAATAGGACACAGCTATAACTATTGTAAAATGGAACAATTTCATTTTCAAGTATTTTATCTTTATTATTTTAACATATTAATCTTTAAAGTTAAACACAACTGTGAATAAGTATGTATATAATTTACACTTAATTATATCTATATTAATATAGCTTATTAGTACTATGGCAACTGCCATATATATGCTTTCATGTGAACATTATACACATATGCACATACCATCATTGGAAAGCATCAGACAGTAGCTGGTTATCTACACTGGAAAATATGAGCACCAACATATTATATACCTTCTCGAATATTCTAAATAGTTTTCATGTAACACTTAAAACCATCTTTTAGTGTTAAAATGTTCTCTTCTATTCGAGTTGCTTCTTTATGTTTTTTTTTAAACAGCATTTTGTGACCAAATATCAGAACATATCTTTTTATTTAATAAAAAACATCATCAACTAACTCAAGTCTGTTGCCATATTTTCTGTCAACCAAAATCAGTCATCACTGATGGAAAAAACCTAACACCATCTTAGAATGCAAATGTATCAACATTAAATCATATGGCATCAGTTTGTGACAGTTCTCATTTTTGTTCACACTACTACTTTAATATATATCAGTCTAAGAAAATTCTAATCTTTAGTACCTTCTGGCATGTCATTTACCACAGAGTCATTCAGATCATAGTAGACTGTTTAAAATGTCCTTCCTGTTGTTAGCACATCTCATTTTGAGTATTTCATCATTTTTTCTGAAGGTAGGTCAGTCCAAAAATAACCTTATTGATTTTAGACAACAGAGTGAGTGACTGGGAGGCAGTGTAAAGTATGTATATTTTATGTAGGAATAGATTTAGCCTTTATTCTTTAATATCTGAGACCTCTTAAAGACCAGAAAATCACTTATTTAGCTTTTTTCTATTAAAATTACCAAGGGACTTTTATAAAGTTTATAGGTATGTAGAGTCTCAGAATCTATATATTTATATGTAGTTTCATAAGCATGAGACGACAGCATTGTGATAATAAAGTTGGTCTTAGAATGGAAAAACAAGGAAAGGAATGAACATTAACATTATGGCTAAAAAGCTGGTCTTATAATGGAAGAACAGTGGAAAGGAATAAACATTTATTAAGCACCTACTACTTGTAAAGCTCTGTACTAAGCATTTACAACAATTATCTCACTTAATTTTCACATCAACCTCCTGAGGTAAATGCTTTTATCATCCCCATTTTACAGTTAAAAACTGAAGCAAATGGTGACTGACTGACTTGCCAGGAAAGAGACAAGTATAGATTCAAGCTCTGTCTCTAGGTCTTTGACAGAGCAAATCACTTAACCTCTCCGTTTTGTAGAAAACTCTATAAGATTATAAATTGCAGAAAAGATTCCAATCTAGGTTCATCAAGAGAGTTTTCCTTGCCTAGAATTTTTTCTTTTATCAGTGACATCATAAGGCTTAATATTGGTTTTATTCAGCATTGATGCTATTGCCGAGGAATTGTATATTAGAGTTTGTGAAAAGGCATATTTGGTACTTTTTCCTCCTACCCCTCAGGAGGAAATTGTATTGATTAAATCTTAATTATTCCTTCTTTACAGTGAAATTCCAAAAATGGCTTAATATTCAAATTCTTCTGGATTTGCCATAATGATTTATTAAGTCATTATGAGGAACTCTAATCTATCCTTTTCTGGAAGCTTTGAAATGTAAATGAACTTTTTAAAAAATCTTTTTTCCCCCAATCAAATTAACTGAATAAATTGTCTTATATTTCTTCTTTATTGGGTTTTGGTGGATAAGTGAGGGACAATGGGAATCAAGATCTGTGATCCATGTGGGTGGGCAGTTCCCAGTGTGGAACTTCACCAGTGCAGAAAGGAAGATTCATCTGTATCTCAGTCATCATGAAGTTTCATAGGGAAACTCTGAAAGTTAAAGCCTGTGGTCAGACAGCCAAGGTGTGTTAAGAGGCAGACTCAAACCTGGGTTGTCTTAGCTATTAACCATCCTTCTGGTTTGGCTTGGTTTTCTTGGAGTACTTGAAAGTTTCTGTGGCCATGAATGGGACTGAAAAAAAAATTAGACTTTATGGTCTCAAATGAAATTCAAGATGAAGATTTTTGACAGTATATGGGTATCAAAGGAGCTTCTTGGGTTATCCTGACAAAGACAAAATAAATGTCATTTAAGGCATTCTGGAGCAGTTAGGTGCACAAAGCAGAGCTTAGAGTCAGGAAAATTCATCTTCCTGAGGTCAAATATGACCTCAGATACTAGTTGTGTGACACTGAAGGAATCATTTTACCCAGTTTGTCTCAGTTTCCTCATCTGTAAAATGGGTTGGAGAAGGAAATGACAAAACACTTCTTTGCCAAGAAAACCCTAAAATGGGGTCATAAAAAGGTAGACACAACTGAAAAATGAACAACAGGATAGGGATAATTGTCTTGTGAATGCTACAAGTAATCAATGTCAAGGCAGGGGAAATGAAGGAAAGATGGTCCAATGGAGTTTTCAAGGAGAGTTTCACAGATAAAGTTGTACAGGAGGCACACAAAAGATTTTGCTTCAAGTATATGGAGAGAGTCTCCTGTGGTTCCTCTTTGAAAATTAACATTTTCCATGCATATAACTTTTAAAATATGACCACTGATTTTACAGCAAGCAAGACACACAAAACTTGTGAAACCAGTAAAAAAAATACATTTATTTTTAAACAACCAGCATAGTCACCATTTTTGGATTTACCCTGTGTACTAATAATGGAAAAATCCAGAGCGATATAAAGTGTATGAATTTTTTTGGAGTTTTCACTAAAATAGATCACTGACTAATACATAATTTCATGGCATATACATCTGATTAGTGAATATTGACAGAATGGATACTTAATATACAAAAGTCTTTTATAAACTGCCCCCTTCCTGTCTTTCCCTTGTTCTTACACCTTAAAACACCAATACATTCTGCAATCCATTGACCCTGGCCTTTTTAATGGTCTTCCCACTCCCTCCATCTCCCATCTCTGTATTAGTGTTCTTGGCTAGCCATCTTCCCTAAAGTTCTTTCCCTCCTCATCTTGACTTCCTGGATTCTGTGGCTTTCTTCAGGTCCTAATTAAAAATCTCATCATCTTCAGAAGGACATCATCTCTTCCTACTTTTACATGAATTGCTTTAATTGAAGAGTGTGGATGCTTTTCTCAGTGTTTTTCTCAACTTGGAAGGAATAGATTATTATTTTATTGATTTTAATGATTTATTATTTACTGTCAAGGCCTCCTTTATAGTAATAGAATTTTTAAAGAAATGATTAGATTAGTTATTAATTTATTCTAAAATTTTCTAAAATATAATCTTTGTCTAAAACCTCAGTTTTCAAGAAGTTATATTCTCAACATGTGGTCTAAGGACTTTTCAGGGGGGTTTTCAAAATAATACTAACACATTAAATTTTCATATAGTAAATATCAAGTAATATAACACATATTAACAAAACCTGTCTTTGGGAGCCCTCAAGAACTTTTAAGAGTGTAAAATGCTCCTGGACCCCCAAAATTGGGGAATTATTTATTCCTCATGGTAAAAACTGGGAATTCTGGAATTCACTAAATGTTCCACAGTTAATATTCTGTGAATTCATATTCATAGTCCATCACTTAAGACTCGAATTTTATTCCAGATCAGAGGTTTATTTTAAGTAGCTATGTAAAAATGAAATTATAAACAATCTAAATTTAGAGAGTATAAGATTTTCATCTATGTAACGTTGTTGGAATGTTGTCTACTTAAAGGCTAAGTACCAAAAGGAAGGGTCATGTCCTCCCATAGACCACAGTCCAGAGACTTAAGTTTTCAGAAGTAACAATTAGAAAAACAGAAAAATAAGAAATAATCTCATGAATTAAACTAAAAGAATGTTGACAGAGAAGTGATAAACAGCTGAAAATGGATTTGTTTATGGAAAAGGAAGGCTTTATGATGCTAAATCAGGAGCAAGCTGTTATCAAATATTTCAAAGAGTAACCTCTTTCTTAATTTCTTAAGAAATTTTAATCAATACCATTTCCAAAGTTGATATTGATAACAGTTATACAGAGGCTACAATATCACCACAAGGTACACATATTTAGCAACTGACTAATACCTGACAGAACCTAAAGTTATATATGGGTGAGAAATTTCCTATTTTTCATGGACTGAGAAATAAATCTTCATACTACCAATGCAGACTTCAAAATAGTCTTGAAAACTTTTAGAACCAAAGGATTAACACAAATAGAACTATTGCCCACGATTCTCAGTTGTTGCTATTGTTGTTCAGTCATTTATTTATCTCTGGTTTTTTGTGACCCCACTGTCATAATAGCAAATCATAAAAATTTAAGGACAACAATCATTTTTACTCATAATCTCCATACTAGACAAGGTGGAAAATTTTCAGAATAGAGTGTCCTGGCTGAGGTTCCCAAAATCTTGTGGGAATAGAACCAGGTGCACATCACCTCTGTTGGCCTGTTATCAGAGCTGTACAACAGTTTTCAGTGAGCCTACAAATGTTGTATTTACACTTTTATGCAATAAATAAAGACAATCATTTTACCTACCTGTGCACTAAACCACAGAACATAGAAGAGGGAATAAAGCAATACAGTTATTGTTTTAGGACCCTTTCCCCTCCCACTCAACAGTATTTTAATTTTTCCCAATCACATATATAGTTATCAGCATTCATTTTTATAAGATTTTGGGTTCCAATTTTTGTCTTCCTCCTTCACCATCACTCTCCCCAAGACGGCAAGAAATCTGATATAGGTTACAATTGCACAATTATATTAAACATTTTTACATTAGACATGTTGTGGAAAAAAGAATTAGGACAAAAGGGAAGGAATACAAAAAATAACAAAAATTAAAATAATATGCTTCAATCTTTATTCACATTCCAGAGTTCTTTTTCTGGATGCAAATAGCATTTTCCATTACCAGTCTTTTGGCAATTGCCTTAGGTTATTGTGTTGCTGAGAACTAAGTCTAGTTAATTGTTACACTATGTTGCTGTTATTACTATACAGTGTTCTCTTGGTTCTGCTCACTTCACTCCATATCAGTTAATGTAAATCTTTCCAGATTTTTCTGGCACCCACCTGCTCATCATTTCTTAAAGCACAAAAGTATTTCATTACATTCATATATCACAATTTGGTCAACCGTTCCCCAATTGATGAGCATCCTCTCCATTTTTAATTCCTTGTTATCACAAAAATTTTTTGTATATGTAGGTCCATTTCCATTTTTTATAATCTCTTTGGGATACAGATCTGGTAGTGGTATTATTGGATCAGAAAGTATGTACAATTTTATAGCCCTTTGAGCATAGTTCCAAATTGTTTTCCACAACGGTTGAATCAGTTCACAATTCTACCAACAATGCCCAAGTGTTCCACTTTTCCCATTTCCTCTACAACATTGATCATTTTCCTCTTCTGTAATATTAGTCAATCTGACAGTATAAGGTAGTACCTCAAAATGGTTTTGATTTGCATTTCTTTAATCAATAGAGATTTAGATCATTTTTTCATATAACTACATATCTCATTTCTTCATCTGAATACTGTCTGTTCATATCCTTTGACCACTTACCAATTGGGGAATGGCTAATTATATTCTTATAAATTTGGCTCAGTTCTCTATATATTTTAGAAATAAGGGTTTTATCAAAAACACTAATAGTAAAAATTGCTTTTTACCTTTCTACTTCCTTTTTTATCTTGGTTGCAAAACTTTTTTTTAATTTAATGTCATCAAAATTACCCAGGACCCTTTCTATCTGAACTCCATTAAATGAAGACAATTCTATGAAATAACAATAATAGTTTATATAGTGCTCTAAAGTTTACAAAGTGTTTTGCCATGTTTTCACTGGAACTGCACAACAACTCTGTGAATTAGGTACTACAGGAATTATGACCACTTGACAGATAAGAAAACAGACTCAGAGAGTGTAAGTCACACAGCTAATACATGTCAAGGTGGCAGGAATAGCTTGTTCTGAGTCTCAGTTCACTAAAAACTCTATCTAGAAAAGTCAACTTGTATAAATATCTCTATGCTTGGAGAACAAAGTGTTCAAGTTGGCGCAACAGCTATATAACCTTCAGAGTATATGAGAGATGAGCTTTTTATTAATTCCCCAAAAAAGGCTTTGTACTTAACCCAGAAGTATTTTGTTTTCAGCCAAAATAAACAAAGAAAAAGTTTTTTTTTTTAATAATGAAAAACAAAGTTTTGATTCTTTAAAAATTCAAAAGATAACTATTTTGAAAGTACATTAAGAGTAAAATAAAACCTATATCTTCTTGACTTAACCTTCCATTGTTTTCAATAATGCATACATTGTGCTTGATATGAGGAATATAGTAATTTTGTCATAGGGAGCGCCTGTCTCCCTTCAGATGAGTCAGTCTGCCAGCTGCTAGGAAGATGGGGGCCTTTCACACCCCTCAAGATTCTTGGTTCTGCTTTGGGAGAACAAGACAAGATAAATGTTGCCCAAATATGATTTTGGTTCTGCTCTTTTACTTGTCTTTAGATCTTAGTGAAGGAAAGCTCATATAAAACCAAATGACCGTCTTTGAATCTATAGCATTGTAAATTTAGAGTCAGAAAAGACATAAGAGAAGAAAGGCAGATTTCCCAAATCTGTAGGTTTAACAAGATTGGGGAGGGGAGGGAAATAATCTCCTAGGAATTTCTAACAATGTTTTACAAAACATTTCAGAGTTAAAGGACTTTTTGCCAAGACTATGGTCCATGTAATAGCAGAAAAAGTCCTTTCCCCCACCTCCTTCTCAGGATGAAAACACTTTGGTTACAAGCATAGCTTGGAGATTTGCTAGCTGAGAAGCTGGGAAAGTCATATATAGCCTCTCTGAGGCTCAGTTTCTTATCTCTACAAAAGACATAATACACTATCTACCATATAGGATCATTGTGAAGGAAATGCTATGTGAGTTATTGTATTATTTCATTTTAAATAACTCCATTTTCCCTGAATTTGGACTAGACTATTTTATGACACAAGCATTATTTAATTCATATTTAAGGAATAGGCACATATATACAAATATAATAACTCACATTTCTACCCAAAATAAAGGTTCTTGTTATTGTTCAGTCATGTACAATTCTTTGGGACTCCATTTGAGTGGGTTGGGTTTTTTTGACAAAGATACTGGAGTGGTTTACCATTTTACAGCTCATTTTACAGATGAGGAAACAGACAAACAAGATTAAGTGACTTGCACGTTCACATAGTCAGTGTCTGGGGCCAGATTAGAACTCAGGAAGATGAGTCTCCTTGACTCTAAGCCCAGTGCTCCAGTCCTTTTTCTTCATAACAAATGAGTTAAGTAGTGCTATTAACCCCATTTTATAGTTGGGATAAGTAAAGTTCATTGAGTTCAGTGACTACCTCAATTTAGCTGGAAGATGTCTTTCAGGCTTTCTGTCTCCAAATCCAGGAGTCTTCACATTTCTATTACCCTATACCACCTCTGAGACAGACAGAAAAACAGAGGGAGAAAGAGAGAGGAGAGAGAGAGAAAGAGAGACAGAGACAGAGAGGAGAGAAAGAGAGAAGAGAGAGAGAGGAGAGAGAGAAAGAAGAGAGAGAGAGAAAGAGAGAGAGAGAAAGAGAGAGAGAGGAGAGACACAGAGAGAGACTGAGAGACAGAGAGACAGAGAGACAGAGAGAGGGGAGAGACAGAGATAGACAGAAATGGAAAGATAAAATAAAGCAAATGCGTAGATACAAATATGTATATATAGATATACATATGTATATACATATACAAATATATATATATACAAATATATATATACAATGTAATCCTATGTAAATCACTGTGTATATTACAATACATGTATGCACATATGTTCTATGTACATATATTTGTATATACCCATGCAATATATGGATATGTGGTATTTATTATTACATGCATATTACAAATACATATAAGTATATGTGGTGTTCTTGTTCTTTAAAATAATATAAGAGTTCTCTCTGGGAGCAGGTTTCTTGGGGAGGTTTTCTGGAGGCAGCCTTAGTTTCAGTTAAAAGTAAATAATCACCCAAACGTAGCCAGGTGATAAAAAGTTCAAATGTTTATTTTCTCCTTCCAAAATAGCCCGGGTAGCTTTAATAGAGGCCTCAGCTTTCCTTGGTTCCAAGAGCTCTTGCAGCTTTGTCCTTTGCCTTTGCCTCTGCTTTCTTCAGCCTCCAGCCAGCACCAAGGTGGAAATTGTAATGAATCTCTCTTGCCTTCGAGAGAGAGGGCTTGTGGGCTTCCTCCCAGAGTGCTCCTCTCCAACCCCAATGTTCCAAAGTAACCTCCTCCAAGCTCTAAGAGCTTTCTCTATATATATGATCTCCCAAAGGTTGACTCCTCCGGAGGAAGGGATTAAGGGAGGTGTGAATTTGGATATCTCATACTAAATCCTGAAATCTCCCAAATGTGTGAACTCCAATGAGTACTTAAATACTTCTTACTTATATGAGCTCTCTAAAGGAGTGAACACAAGCATTGTTTCTATCAGTTGTACTTAGTACTTTGTTTCAAGTTCTGGCCCATAACATCTCTTCATAGGATCAGATTAATCATACTGAACCATGCTAAATTAGATAATTATTGTCTCTATCAACTCTAATGACTTAACACTTTGTAAAGATTCCAACAAGTGTATATACATAAATAAGAAGCATCGTAGTATAGTGGATTACCATATATAACAGAAATCCCAGAATCTGGAGTTGGAAAATATTGTAGTGATCATCTACTGCAGAGATTCTTAGCATAGGAACCACAGAACTTGAAGGGGCCCTTTGGAAAACTTCAGGGGATCCATGAATTTTAATAGAAATAATGACCTTAAAAGAATTTGTATATCTTGGCATTTATCTTTCATCCAGCATGATATGAACCTATCTATGAGCACAAGAAATGTACATTTTATGTAATTTGTTTTTATTGTTGTTATTTTCCTCAGTTATATGTAAAACAATTTGAGGGGATTTTATACACACACACACACACACACACACACACACACATTTACTTTTTACATATTTCTACATGAACCATGTTGGGAGAGAAAAAATGGGACAAAAGGGAAAAACCACAAGGGAAAAAAACTGAAAAAAACTGAAAATGGTATGTATTGACTTACATTAAGTCTCCACAGTTCTCTTTCTGCATGCAGATGGTATTTTCCATCCAAAGTTTATGATGACACACAAACCCCCCATTTTGACCCTCAGTAGTGAGATATACCAGACCTTGAAGTCAGAGGACGTGAGATTAAAGGATGACTCTTCCTGTCTATGTGACATTGGGCAAGTCATGTTGCCCTGGTCTTCACATTTCCACATCTGTAAAATGAGGAGTCAGACTCTATGACCCTCAAAGTGCAGCTCTAATGCTGTGATCTGATGACACTTTCAGTGTTTTTTTCCCCAATATCAAGCTTTGTTCTCCATATTCAATAGGAAAGCAGGCTGCTAAACACTCAGAGAGAGAGACTTCTAAGGCTTTATGCAAACAGTAGACTTCTTTGCATATCTGTGTCAATTCTTGAGGTATAAACCAATACAACCCCCCTCTTACTGCAGATTTAAAGAGATTTCTAAATATCTGCAAAAAGTCACATCAGAAAATCTATGAGCTAGAGATGCTGTAACAGTTTGGACATGTATACTTATTTTGTATTTAATTTATACTTTAATATATTTAACAAATATTGGTCATCCTGCCATCTAGGGGAGGGAGTGGGAGCAAGGAAGGGAAAAATTGGAACAAAAGGTTGGCAATTGTCAATGCTGTAAAATTACCCATGCATATAACTTGTAAATAAAAAGCTATTAAAAATAAAAAATAAAATAAAAGAGTAAAAATAATAAATGAAAATAAAAATAGAGATGCTGGAGGTGGGCATTTCTTCTATCTAAGCTTATACAAATGACCATAACCAGGAATTCATGCACTTAGAAGAAACCGATCAAGGTAAGCCCAGGCAAGTGACATGAAAGGTACGGTCCTTTGGAGGTAAGGGGGTTGAGATAAGAATAACACATTGTGCAAAGGGACAGAGACAGACCCCAATATTTTAAAATATTAAATTTACCTAAATAATTGAGGCTGAATAGCTTAAATTGCTCTAAGAGTTTTGAAACATCCTGTATATTCTAAAAGAAACATTCAATTCTGATGAAATCACAAAGGTTTTAAGGACTTTAAATATTAACTCAAAATTTGAAAAACAAGTATTAAGCCCATTGTGGAGTATACCACCAGAAATAAATGTGTCATATATGTGACAAAAAAGATCCATGTATATTTTAGGTAGTTCTCTGGCTTACTCTCCCCCCCTCCAAAACTCAGGAAACTTCAGGATACCACTGAATGTTTTCACCAATTCTCCTCAAAAGCACAGAATTTTTAAACCTTGAGGAAGGAAAATGTTATTTTTAGATCTAAGAAAACATATGCAATTCTCATGGAAGTTCATGGAAGATGTCAGACGTTGCCAAGAAACAACCTTTCCCCACAGATTTAGATAGCCTTGGTTTCTTATAGCCATGTACTAAATATAGGGGTCCCAGTAGATTCTATATCTCATAGCTCCATCTTCTGAGACTTTCTGCCCAGAAATGTTTGGGGATTTGCTAAAATCACACAAAATACTAAGTGGCAGAACCAGAACTCAGTATGAGGTCTTTCAATCCTAATCCAGTCTTTTTCATCATGTTATGATAATATTCACATATATAAATATGTAGATATGGCTATCAAATATATATATGTTTATTCATTGTTATTTTCCAGATGCACACATGATAAAAATATGTATATTCATCCATATATTGTGCACATGTGAGTGTGCATATGTATATGTGAATATTATCATGGTATAATACAAAGGATTGGATTAGGAGTCAAAGGACCTGAGATATAAAGATATATATATATATAGAGAGAGAGAGAGAGAGATAGATATATATATAACTAGATCAAATTTTTTTCAATTGTAGGTTTATATAAGTAAATGAGGGCATCACAAAAAAATTTCACAACGGTAAAGAGTATCTGCAAAATAAACATGTACATCCATGTCATTAGTATACAAATTTGCTTTTGTCTTTAATAATAAATTATGAAGAAATTTATTTTAAACAATTCTTTGGTGTAAATATAATGGCAAAATTATATTTATGCCATTATATTTATGTAAATTTCTTCATAATTTATTATCAGGAAATGTTTGATTTGCAAACCTACTTTATGTACATATATACCTGTATAGGAATATGCTACATAGCTATAGTATATACTATCTATATATAAATATAGATAGTATATATAGGGTCATGTAACAATTTCTGAGACAAAAAGGGGTCACAAGCAGAAAAAGTTTAAGAAGGCTTGATCTAGATAGATATGTAGATAGACATGTGTATGTATATATGTGTGTGTAAACATACATATATCTTGCTAACTATTTTCCAGATTTATACATGCTAAAACATAGTATTTTTTTCACTTATCACATAAATTAGCTAGCATCAGTGGCACAAAAAGCTGTACAACAAGAAAACCTCAAAGTACCATCTACTCAAATTATTTCTTCTTTCTACTTAAGTGAGTTTCAATTTACACATAACCACTGAATGCATTATTTTAATAAATTATAAATAAATGCTATAAGCTAGATTTGGTTAGAAGATCCCAATTGCCAAGACTAAGACTACATCCTAATAAAATCAGCATATTATGAAGATGTACAAAGTGTTTTCCATAGCTCTTTGTTCAAACCTCAGCACAAGGCATTTTCACATTATCCTAAATGCATATGGGCTGCATTCCCGATAGAAATTTCAGATTGTTTCTGTCCTTGAAAGTTGGGGTCCTTAATGGAAACCCCTAATTGACCCTTTGCAGTATTGCACTGATTTTACATTTATTGTAATTTGATTTTGGATGAGCTCATATTATGCCTAGCAAATAAAAAAGACTACAACTGTTACAGTAATTAGTTAAATGCTCTAGTCCATCATGTGGCCAAGAATTTAGATGGCACTTACTAAATTCGAAAGGGGGAAAAATGTCTAAATGAATTTTTAATGTCAGATTTTTTACCTTCTTGAAGCCAAATGGAATAGTGTTCTATTGGAACAAAAGTTCAAAGAGATGATAGTTTTGGTGAGATCCCTGTTTATGCTTTTACCTTAACCAGTCAAAACTAAAGGCTAAAGGTTTAAACTAAATGAACATAAAACTCTCAGAAAAAGTCTTTGAGAAGAAAAATGTGATTGGAGCAGAGAGAACAGTTTAGTAAGTTGCTCCATTAAAGCATTACCCTAAAAAAGAAAGGAGATTTTAAAGATAGAGGGCAAAGGCATGGTAGGAAGGAAGGAAGCCTGATTTCCTTTGTGATATCTGACGTTTTGAAATGTTCTGAGACTTCCTAAAGTTGGGATTTTATTGGGATGAGTGCTTCTCCCAACAACAGAGTGAGAAGCAATTTGCTGCTAAAAAAGACCATTGGAGCTGGAACTAAAGCATATGAGTTCAAATAGTCCTACCACACATGCTAAATCATCATTTTCATTTTAAAAAGCACATTATAAAAACTATGTTTGATGCTTGTTGGTTTACATGGTAAATGATTTAAAAAATATTGATACATTTTACCACAGATACATTCTTATGTGGATAGTAATTAGCAATAGAGTGATTTGTATACATTAATGACTATACTATCACAGCATGATGGTAAGGGCTAGATTACCAGGTAGATGATTTAATATTGAATTCCAATTCTGCAATTTACTACTCATATGACTCTGGGCAAGCCACATATGCTCTGTTTGCCTCAGTTTCCTCAACTATAAAATTGGGAGATGAAATAGTGTCTACCTTTCAGAGCTGTTGTAAAGATAAAATACAATATTTTCAAAGTGCTCAGGACAATGTCTGACACATAGTAATTAATTATGTCCTTCCTTCTTCTTTCCAAATCTGTAAACTGATTAAATTGTAAGCTCCTTGAGGACAGGGACTGTCTTTTGCCTCTTTTTTCCCCTGAGGCAATTGGGGTTAAGTGACTTGCCCAGGGTCACACAGCTAGGAAGTTTTAAGTATCTGAGACCAGATTTGAACTCAGGTCCTCCTGACTTCAGCACTGGTGCTCTATCCACTACACCATCTAGCTGCCCCCCCCCCTTGCCTTTTTAAAATCTTTAAAACTCAGTACAGTGTCTGGCACAACAGATGCTTAATAAATGTGACTAATGATTTACTGATCTCTTTAAGATCTCTTTTGAATCTTTGAAGGAATCCCCCTATGATTTAGTAAATAGACTTTAAGAACTGACATGGCTGAAAAATTCCATCACCCACCAAGAAATCTTGGTGATGAACCTCTTCCAAACTCAGCCAGGTTCTCAAAGGACAAATACAAGTGAGCCACATCTGAAGTATTCCCATCAAGATGGGAAGATCTGTACTGCTAGAAGGGTCTTAGAACTTGAGGTTACCAGAAGAGGACTTTAGTGGACATTTAAAATTAATTATAAAAAGTCAATGAGCAGAGGTACCTGTGGATACCATCTTGGACACCATCTACTTTGTCCTTGACTTAATGTCCCTTTTCAAGAGATAGACATATGGGTTGCAGTGACTCTATAACTACTTTCTATTTCTGACTATGTATTTTGAGCTGTTGGCAAGTTTTTATTTTTCTTCTTAATTAGGCTCCTTCCCAGCAACTGTTCTGATGCATTGTAGGACACCAAATTTGTAAGTGTTGTTAATAATAACTGTTAATAATGATGATTAAGCATGGAAAAATTTAGGGAGCACCTATTAACACATCATTTCTAGTCAACTCGGTATTAACCAATTCTTCATATCAGACATTATACATAAACTTATTTTGCTTTACTATGAACTTTCTTCATCTTACCATCAGAGATGTACTTTCTCTTTACCTAATCTGGGTACACAAGACATAACTTATTATTAGGATCATAATTTTAGCGCTGAAAGGGAGCTTCTACTTTGACCCCCTTCATTTTATAGATAAATAAGCCAAAATCCACAAGGGTAGAGACCACCTTCCCCAAGGGAGGTCAATCCCCAAATTCACAAAGATCAAAAATGGCAGAGCTGAGATTTCAAACCAAGTCCTTTGTTTTCAGAGCCAGCACACTTGCCACTGCACCATACTTCCTTCTCTGACTTCTCAGCCGATGCTTCCCCTCAGCTCAGTATTCAAGTCATTTTCATGTTCTGATCATCTCGTTGTCCACAAAAAATCCATTTCAAGGAATATTTGCTTTATTTTTCTTGAATTCATCAAAGATTTCTGAAAAACTGAGGTATTATGAATCCTGGACTAAAATATATCTCAAAGGGGACCTAGAGATAATTTAATCCAACAATCAGTAAATATTTATTAAGCAGCTACTATGTGTCAGGCACTATACTAAGTGGTGAGGGTACAAAAAAAGGCAAAAAACAATCTCTGTCCTTGAGGACTTTACAATCTAGTTGAACAAACAAGATGCAACCAAATATATACAAAGTATTTATGTATAGGATAAATAGGAAATAATTCACAGATATAATATGCTAAAATTAAGAGAAATTAGGGGAGACTGAGCAAAAGATGAGATTTTAGTTGAGACCTAAAAGAACCTGAAGGTCAGTGGATGGATTAAAAAGAATTCAAAATACAAAGGGATAGTCTTAATGAAACAGTTATGCTTCATTTTACAAATGAGGAAACTGAAACATTGAAAATGGCTTGCCCAGAGTCACAGTATCCAGTGTAGTTGAGTCAGAATCCAAGATCAGGTTATCCACACCTAATCCCATGCTTTCCAGCATACCTCAAAAGAGTAACAGTTATTAAAATAGATGTAACTATTGTTTTCTTCTTTGGGGGGGGGTAGTACATAGGCTAGAAAACACTGTGATATTATTGCTGTTAATAGGTCCTTGCACTTGGCTGAGATGAAAAGGTAAGTCCCTTGAAGGCAGGTAATGACTTTTGCCTCTTTTTGTATCTCCAGAGCTTAGCATAGTGCCTGGTACCTAGCAGATGTTTAGTAAATGTGTATTGATTGATTTACCATGTCTTGTTCTCTTACACATCCTTACATTTGAGTAACTTGACCAAAGTTCAAGTGTTATGATGTTATGTTCTTGCTTAATCTTCAGAGATAATACCATATCTAGACTAAATTGAATTGAAGGATCAAGAAAAACATCCATCATTTCTCCAGTTTGTCTACGATGCAGTTTTCTTTCTCTGGTCTAACCAAATCCTTTGTTGTTCCCACAAAAACAAGAAAGAGAGAAGACAAAGGGTTAAGATAACCCCTCCTTTGTGTGATTTTCTCAGATCAAAGCAAATACACATGGTGCTTTTGCTTTCTTCTGAACAACATTCAGAGCTTTTGAAGATTGTTTAAATATGTGAATTTAAATAACAATTTTTAATACTCTGGGGTAAATTAAGGATTTCTGCTTTATTACTCAGAAAAGACATCTTCATTTAAGTACTGGGTTATATCTTTGTTATGATCATAGATTCAGAGCAGGGAGGAAGCTTAAAAGGCCATTTAATCCAGATATTCTTAACCTAAAACTCATGAACTCTTTAAATAGAAAATAGATAGACGAAAGATGGATGGATGGATGGACAGGCAGACAGATAGATGGACAGTAGATGGATGGATGGACAGACAGACAAATGATAGATAGATAAATGTATTTCAACAGAATTGGCTTCCTTGGTAATACATATTTTATTTTATTCATTTAAAAGAATTATTTTGCTTAGGGACCCATAGATTTTGTCAGACAGTCACGGGGGTATATGAACCCCTAAAAAGATGATCTAATCTAGTCCAGTCCTTTTATTTTACAGATGAAAAAACTAAGCCCTAGAGAATTAAAATAACCTGCCAATCAAAACAATAAATATTAAGCACCTATTACGTGCTGGGCATTATGCTAAATTTTGGGAATACAACTGTTAAAGGAAATATGGGTAGTAAGTGGCAGACAGAACTATTATTCCCATTTGATAGATAGATAATAGAGTTTAAATGACTTGCCTATGTTCTGATTGTTTTCTCCCAGTATGATTCATGAAGAAACATGTATTTTAAAAATTAATATACATGTATAATTAAATAAAAAATAAAACAATAAGAAAAATAAATGACTTGCTGGTTCATACTTGCCAGATGCAAGATTTTAATGCAGATCTTTTGGAGAATGAGTACAACACTCCATCCACTAGGCTACTCTGTCCTCCCACTGGCATAAAGCACTAGGGACACTGCCATAAAAGCAAGCCCATAGGATGGCATGCCAGACTATGGTTATTCATCTAAGAAGTATTCCAATGTGGGGATCCCAATTTGTGCTAAAAAACTGAAGTTTCCTACTTCATGTCACTTTACAGATCTGTGATTTCATCCATGGAAATCCAAACCTAGATCATGATCCCTCCATGATGTAGTGAATGATAGTTTCTGTGGCCATGTATCCTCCTCCAGCCACTTTGGCAGTGAGACTCTGAACTTGGGTTGGCTTTTAGAATGGGAGAAGAGAAAACTTGCAGGGGCTATGGGCCTACATATTAGGGAGGATTCTGGAAGGGAAAAGGGGAAAAGTTTTCAAGTCACTCAAAAGCCATTGAGTCCAGTCCATTCATTCTACAAAACACAGGATCAAAAATTTAGAGCTAAAAGTGACTCAGACCATCTAATCCAACCTCTGGTACTTTGGGGAGAAAGAAAAACCACAGGAAATCCCTTCATAATGAGGATTTATTTAAAATGCAAAACTTCAGAGGATGTCCCGAGATAGTATACATTTGGCTTACTGTCCCTGAGTCTTATTGTCCGCAATGCTATTAAATACTTAGGGTGCTGTCTCTTTCTTTCTGTCCTATAACTAAACTCCTTGACATGTGTTGTATTCACAATTAGAGAATATAGTTCTATAAGAACAGAAACTGACTCTTTTTTCCTATTTGTATCCATAATACTTAGCACAACTTGGCATACAGCAAGCATTTAATAAATGTTTTTTTAATCCATTTCTACATTTTTCTGTTTGTATTCCATGCAATAAGTATTAAACTTCACCATAATGACCTTAATACTTTAAGTGCTTTAGTCATCTCTAAGATTCAAAGATGCTCTGTATATTCTATTTAATAAGGCAGGAAATTGAGTTAATATATAATAGGAAGATTTTTAACAAAAGTTGGACCCTGCAGCTTTCCAGAAAATTCAATGAAACAAAACATTCTAATCTTCAAGTGTTAAAATTTGTTGAGCTTTTGGTATATTATAAATTTGCTTAGAATCTCATATATAAAATAGAATAGTAAATTATATGACCCCTTCATTCATTTCCAGCTGTGAAACAAAAATATTTAGAGTTTTAAATCTATATAATCCTATTTGCATACATATATACACATATATACATGAAAGTACATATACAATCACATACAAATATATACACAAATATATATGAGCATTTTTGTATATATATATATATATATATATATATATATATATATATATACACATTTGTTTGTTTGTTTGTTTTACAGAATATAGAAGCAATTAGTTGCCACAATGGATAGCATGCTTGGTCCTGGAGTCAGGAGGACTTGAGTTCAAATTTTACCTCAGACCTTTACTAGCTGTGTGATCCTGGGCAAATCCTATTTGTCTCAGTTTCCTCATCTGTAAAATAAGCTGGAAAAGGACATGGCAAACTAGTATCTTTGCCAAGAAATTCCAAATTGGATCACAAAGAGTTGAACACATCTGAAAAAAAAAAAACACTAAACAACAAAATTGTAATACATTTGCACACAGACTCAGTAAATATTTGTTGATTTGAATTAGTAATTAAAAATCATGCCAACTGTTGATGTCACTTTAGACCAGCCAACATTTTCACAGCTGTGGATTTCCATTTTTTAAATCCATGAATAAGAATTTTTTGCTAAATATGTTTGCTTATCTACTTAGTAAACTGAAACAGTTTTAAATTTTTTCCAGTCCTTAAAATACATAAATTTTAAGTAATGTTTTATACTTTAAAATTTTTTCCTAAAAAAATTTTTCCCAAAAAATTTTTTCATTGCATTAAGTATTCAATTTCATACACTATCTAGTGCTTGAAATTACATAATATTTACTTGCCTTCTCAATGGGTGGTGGAGAGGAAGGAAAGGGGAAAATATGGGAATCAAAAATTTTAAAATGAATGCTAAAAATTGCTTTTACATATAATTGAAAAAAATAAAATACTAGATAAATTTAATAGATAGGAAACAATATAATCCATCTTACATATTTTTTTATTTTTTGGTTGATTTACTGGATTTGCCAAATCCTGAGTGGGCAGGTGTAGATATACCTGAATTATCTATACATATGTTTGTTTAGGAACAAATTTAATTGGGAACACATCTGCATTTTCCCAAGCAGTGACACACAGTGGAATGAGCATTAGAATACGACTAAGAGTTTAGAATTCTAGCATGGGTTTTGTCATCCATGGTGACCTTCTCTGGGCCTCATTTTCTCAAATAATGAAATGAGAGAGTTAGATTAAATCAGAGGTTCTTAACATTTTTATCATGAACTCCTCTGATATGCTAGTGAAGTCTATGGATCCCTTCTCAGAATAATGTGGATTTTAAAATATATATAACATGAAATCCATAGGAATACAAAAAATCAATTATATTAAAATATGGTTGTTGAAAACATTTTTAAATTCATAGTTAAAAAAATCCCTGGACTAGATCATCTCTAAGGTCCTTTCAGTTCTAAAATTTCATACTCACTGGGACCTTGTTCCTTGTCTGCAATATAATGTTCCCCAAAACTTTTCAACCTATTATCATGCCTGTCTTGCTTGAAAAAAGAGGGACCAAAAACTTTCCTACTCTTATTTGTCAAGTCAACATTAGTCTAACCATCTGTTCATCTTTCCCATTCATTAACCATTAACCCCTCCACACACACACACACACACACACACACACACACACACACACACACATCATTTACCTTTTCAACTCTCCAGCAGCAGCAGCATCTTCAGCAAAAATTAACAAAAGGGAGAAATGGCAAAGTACCATAAAGATCTTTTATCAAGATGTCCCTAAATACTTGTTGGACACTTGCGTAATTTTTTTTCTCCTTCTTTCCCATGTATGAAGAGAGCTTTTCTCCAAAGAATAGTAAAAATATTCTCTTCTAGGCTCTGTGAAAAAACCTCTGGCTGGACTTGGGTGAGATAAAGTAATGGTGGCAAAGGAAAATAGTAGAACCTTGAACAGGGAGCCTAAACTGAAGATTTTGCTAAATAAATTCTGTCTGGGTTTTTTTAATCTCTACCTGTAAATGAGATTAAGACTAGGAGCTACCTAATTATTAAATATTCAGTTTGCTTTAGGAATAATTATAACACTTTATGATAATACCACTCAATCCATCAAACAGCATTTACTAAAAGTCTGACTTCCCTGATGCAGGGACTTGAAGACAAAAGAAAAGTCTTTTTGGCCCCAAGGAGCTTATATTCTATAGGAGAGATCTGCACATGTCTAAGTCTATAGAGGACCAATAAAAAATAAATATAACAGGTTGGGAAGAGAGGATGCTAACAGGGATTGTATATATGCACAATATAGATTGGCTATATCTATATAGCCAGATTGGCTAAACCACAGAACGCAAGAAGGGGAGTAATGTATAATGAGTCAAGAACAGGAGGCAAGAGCCAGGCTGTAAAGTTCTTTTAAAAGCCAAATAAATGAGTATATATTTTGATGCAAGAATCAATTGGGTTTTATGATGTAATGTCAGATCTGCACTTAAGGAAAATCACATCAAAGCTAAGTGAAAGTCAGAATGGAATAGGAAGAAACTTGAGGCCAGAAATCTAAGCAGGAAGCTGTTTAGATAGCTTAAGTGAGAGGTGATGAGAGATTGAATTAAATTGGTGGCTGTGAAGGTGGAAAGAAGGGGACAGATGTAAAAAGTACTTTAGAGATAGAAATGGCAAGGTTTAACAACTTATCTAGATATATGAACTGAATGGTTGTGACCTCCAGCCACAGAAACTCCATGTCTGGATGAGAAGGCAGGAAGAAATCCGAAAATGCTGTGAAAATTCCCAACTTAAACAGAATGGATCCCTGGATTCAGTACATGGGATGGCTTCACAAATTCAGATGACAAACCAAGCATCATCCTTTAACTAGTTCCCCAAAAAACCTGTGATCTGCCGAAATACATCAAATGTGCAAATGCAACTTATATAAACACTATTTTCATATATATGCATATATGTTTAGAGATAGATATATATTCACTAGTTTTGTGACCAGTAAAATGCAAATTCTATTTTAAGCATTACAGATTTCAGAGTAGGTTTTTGTCCTCATGTATTTTCTTAAACAAAGGATACTCATGGTACAGCTACCATCTTGTGGAGGGGAGTGAAATTTTTTTTCCTGTTTAAAAAAGGATCCCTTTGGTCAAAAGATGGAGAACCAATTTCAGGCACAGTCTCAGGGAAGAGAAAATACCAATACCTAAAAAAATGGCAGACGAGCCTTCGTGGAGATTTCTTATGTTCTAGGTATCTAGGCTATTATGTCTTCTCATTTGTCATCGTCAGATGGAAGCGTCCAAAAGTCCTCTCCTTTTATATTTTTGTCAAACGTAAGCTTCTAAAAGATATTAACTATCCCTGAATCCCTAGTTCAGTGTTTGGTACATGATAGAGGTTTTATAAATGTTTGTTCAATTTCTATCACTGAACATTTTGAAATAATACTCAAGTAATTTATGTGGGGTCCTTTTCAAATGCAGACTCTTAGAGGGCTATTTCCTTTGCTCTTTCCTCCCTGGTACCTAATATGGAGCTTAAGAAATGTTTGCTGAATTTAATTCATTCCATTAATAACCATTTAAATATGGCACGGTGTAACTTAGCTGTTAAAACTTGCCCAAACTTTACTGCTAACAGGAAACTCTTTTGAAGAGAATTATATCCCAATTCCCAACATTGGATGGATTCAGCTGTTTATAGCTTGTCAAATAAGCTAACTAAAAAATAATGAAAAATAAAATTTAAAAAACCACCGAGATTTGCTCTCTTATAACACTAAACATTCAGAATTTTCAAACCTGCAAAACAGTTCCAATCCCAGAGGCCCCGCTCCCGCAGCTGCTTCCCCGACATGGCTTCTAGGGTGTCTGTAATATCGTTCTGACTCATCAAGCATCTCTGAAGTGCCTCAACCTTCATTCTTGCCATCTTAAATGGCATTGCTTTAAGGAACCACTTGTAATTTCTTGCCAGCTAAATGAGAACATCCTGACGGCGTGCTGCCTGGAAGACTCAGTCTGAGCGGCAACGCACAGTTACAAGAAGGCTGGGGCTTTAGAGATGGTAGGAAAGTGCTTTATTTCATTCCGGGGTTTCATCTCCCCTCAAATGCATATGGACTTACAGCAAGCACCCGGCAATAGCGCACGTATAGGGTCATTGAATATCCTGCAGTGTACTTCTTAATTAAAACCAGCATCACAAAATATGATTGCTTAAGTGCCAAAAACCTGGCCTGCTTAATGGCCAATCAGGGTACTACACGATCATTAAATCAATTTCCAGGCTTTTTTTTTTTTTCCTAAGGTGAATACAATTGGGCTTTAAATGTCCTTACCGCACCAACCCCCCCCCCCTTCCCCTTCCAGCCTCCCCAGTACAATCCTGCTGCCTTTCTCAGCTCTGCAACTTCCATTTCACTTTCATCATCAGAAATTAACCCTATGCGGGAGGATCCGGCATTTGATTTGATTTGATTTTTGGTACCAGGCTACACGCAGCACCCGGGAGTGAAGAATAATTTGAGTTAACGACACATCCACTGTTGCTTAGTAACCCGAGCTGATGGATAAAGCCATAAATTGCAAAATTTCATAGAAACATAAAAACTTTTACTGGCACTTAAGCATATTTTTCCCTGATTGAGGCAGAATTCATGCAACAATTACACAAGCCCCGACAAAGGCTGGTAATGATTAGCCTTCAAGAGCTGCTGTTACTCCCTGACAGTTCCAGAGCTGTTTTTGTTTGTTTCAGGAAGGCAAGCATCAAATCCTTTATGGACTATCCACACTGCCAAGGCAGAATAGAGCCTGGTAATTAGCCAGTGTCAGCATTTTAACTAAAGCGCCTGCTAAAGAATTGAGGACTTATGTAATAATTTACAATCCTAATTAATTCCTGTCAACCCAAAGCAGTTGTTTTAAAAGTAGCAATACATCCTTGAGAGCCCTGCCCCTCCTATTATGTCACACAAAGGTGGCAAACTGGGAACGGGGTGTGTGTGGGGAGGGGGGGGTGCATCCTGGAGGACATGCTAGCTGAAGCTAGCCCCCAAAAGATAAAAGTAAGAAGGCAGGAAGGTAATTTTCATTTGCTCTAACAAATGCTTTTAATGAAGTCTTCTTAGCTCTCTCTGCCAACAATACAGAATTCTGTTCTCCCAGAACCCAATGTATAATCTTTTCTATGTTAATAGCAAGTAACCTATAAGCTGAATTTAGTATAGGCTTTAAAAGAAAAACAAGCCTTACATAGTAAAAATCTGCAGTTTCACACACAATCCTCTTTTTTTCTATTCCACTCTTTATAAGAAAATGCCTGTTTTATTTGATCTCTTCAGTTTGAAATTTTTAAAAAAATGTTAACAACTCACATTTATGGACTGTCAGCCTGCAATGTGTTTTATATCCATTTTTTAAATTGATCTATCAGACAACCTTTTGGATATTCTTAGTCCCATTTTATAGATGGGAAGGGTGAGAATTAAAAGGGCAAAGTCACTTAATAAGGTCTTCAGGTGGGACTAACTGTAGCACAGATCTTACTGATTGCAGGTCCAACACACTCCCTCCACCATCTGCCTCTCAAAAGAGCTCATAGGATAAAAAGATGGAGCTGGGCTCACATCTCACTCAGCTCTATACTGTGATCCCAATAAATCACTTCACACCTATTATCCTCAACTTTGATATCTGTAAAATGGAACAAATACATACCACACAGAGTTGTTATAATTCTCAAATAAAAAAACCATTGTAAAGTACTTTGCAAACCTCATAAATGTTCATTGTTAGTAATTTGCAACTAACTATGTAATCCTGGGTAAATTACTTAATCTCTCAATGCTGACAATGATCTATAGAATAGTTTCTCATATGCATTGGTAGAGGGAGTTTCCTAAATCATTCAAATCAATGATCAAAGCAACCTAAAAAATGGAGCTTGTGGCTTCAGGGTTCAAATCTGATTTTTTTTTTAATGCTTAATACCTGTGTAAACCTACATAAGTAACTTAACCTCCTCACGCCTATTTCCTCATTTTACAATGAAAGAGTTGGATCAGATGCCTCTAAAACCCTTCCACCTAAAGGACCATCATTTTGGGGTCTTATGACATCATTCATATTAATAGTTAAGTTGTAACATATCAGAACTACTACAACTTAATGACCAGTGCTTTATTCATCATCATAAATAGAAGTTATAGACTACCCATAGGAAATGTGGACTTCCACTTATCCCATCCTGGTTCAAAACTGTGTTGATACACACACACACACACACACACACACACACACACACACCATGGTGAACACTATCATTTTAATTCCTAGCCACTGGACCATATAGTAACATATGCTGTGACTGAATTATCCAGGACTGAGAGATTCCTACTACAAAGACAATGAAAGAACAAATGCTTTCACCCTTTCTCAGCTTTTCCTTCTCAAGCTCTACCTAGAAAGAAAATAATTTGCTTATAATCATTTAACAAAAAACACCAAAATGAACTCTGAGTGCTTCTTGAGGGGGAAGGGTTTTGGGGGTTATTTAGTTCAACATTACAGATAAAGATTTATAGAGGTGTTAACCATAAGAAATCAGATTTAAGCCCGGACCCACAAGCGTTGGCATTTTTTTAGGTTGTTTTCTTGTAACAGGACTCTAGGAAACCCACTAGGAAATATGCTCTACTGAGACTTATCCTACCAATATAATTGTTTTGTTGCTGGATTTTTTTGGAATGGGATAAAGCAAGGTCTAATGGATTCTCTCTTCTCTAACATATAGTCAATCTCTTGCTTGGTTAGCATTCTTATACTAATATGGCAGCTTCTAGTACCCAGCAGAGAACTGGTGGCTATAGGAGAAGATGAAACTAAATGAAATCCAAAGCAGAAAGATAAGTAGACTTGTTTCCAAATACAGCAAATCCAGGTAAGAAAATCTATCTTCTAATAAAATCCTAGAACCAGGGAAACCTATGAGTTGTTTCATTGAAATATGTTTTTGAGTCAAATGGTTAGTAATCCCCTATTAACAGGCTGCATGACCATGAACAAGTCATTTCCCTCATTAAAAAATGAAGATGTTGGATGAGATGAATTCTGAAAATCCTCCTCCCTCTGATCTCTTCAGATGCTAAATTAAGTCCTTATAGTTAGTAAAGTCCCATGAAGGCAGGAGGAGAATATGGAAATACAATAACATGTGGCTTCCTGCTTTCTTATATTCTCATTAGAATGATCCAGGAGAGATGATATAGAGAGATAAAATGAGCTAATACATGTAATGTTCTTTATAAACCCCACTCTATCACATCCTAACTGTGTGACACTGGACAAGTCACTTAAGACACTAAGACACAAGACACTTCTCCCCAAGATGTTCTGCAAGCTGCAGTGTTAGATTGCTAGAGTTTCCTTACTTGGGAGTTCTCTCTACCAGTCAGTTCCCAGATCCTTTCACTATTCCCATCTGTCCATGTGTTGTATCTTCCCAGGAGAATATAACCTTCTGAGGGAAGGGAGTGTTAGGTTCTAGCACCTGCTGGCACAGAGGCCATATTTAACAAATATTTGTTGAATTAAACTGAATACTCTCTTACATACAATGAAAGCGTCTCATTTTTTTCAAGATTGCCAAAGGTTTGGAGCATGACTCTGCCTACCATATACATACATAAAAACAATAATTAATTTTGAAAGGATGCTGAAGCTCTAGATGTAAAACCTCTTTTATTAAGGCTCTCTTTTGAAGAAAACAACATCAAAACTCAATGGAGAAGGCAGTAATTCATGGGAGAGTTCCCTAACAACAGTGTAAGGATAGAAAAGAATCAATTTTCCCCAAAATGCTAGCTTATTATTGCTCAGTGAAATTGCCAAAACAAAAAATTTAACATGAGGACACTTAAAATATAGAAAATAGACCATCTAACATGTAAAAGGGGGCAAGAGAATTCCCAATAGTTACATTAAATTTATGCCTTTTTTATGAATTCAAGTAATGGATGGGCTTTATGAACAGGGGAAAGATGTACCATTATACCTGGCCCCAGATCTCAGCTCTGCTCCTTACATTATCTTTAACAAATCATTGAATATTTCTGGGCCTCAGACTATTCATTTGAAAAAAAAAAGAGGTTGGATTAGATAGTCTCTAAATCCATAATCTACCTATCTTTATCTAATCAGGTAAGGATGTATCTCTCTCTCTCTCTCTCTCTCTCTCTCTCTCTCTCTCTCTCTCTGTGTGTGTGTGTGTGTGTGTGTGTGTGTGTGTGTCAGTGAGTGTGTGTATATATATATATATATATATATATATATATATACACACAGAGATGTATATACAGATAAATAGATAGATATCAGTATGAAAATGCCATCTAGGAAATGTACTGACTTGACAGTGATGGGCAAGCTAAGTAAAATAACAGTAAAATGATTTTTAACAAACTAATAAAATAATAGTGAAATAAAGTTTAACACAACATTAGAAAAGAAAGTCACTAAGCTGAACTGACAAGTAACCAAGAGCATTACAAGTTTTAAGTGAAGGGGGGGGAACTAAATAAACCTTAATTCTAAAAGAAAGCCATTTTTGCAATTCAGTTCTGAAAAACTCAGCTTCTCTCACTGGACACCTCTGCCCAATAAATTTATCTGAGGAGCTAGGGAAAGGTCAACCGTTCTGTACTTTTATTTTCAATAGAGATTATTCTTTATCTTTCTGTGCTTTTAAAAGTGTTTCTTTTCTATTATTGGTTTTGGGGGGGAAAGCTTAATTCCTTGCTTTCCATTCATATGAATATGTCAGGGCCATTTCTGTGCATTGTTGAGAATTGGGGCATTGGAAACAAGCCAACCTTCCTCAATTTATGCTTTAAATGACTCTTTATAAGAGTGCATTAGAAGGTTCCTACCTTTTAAGCAAGATGCAGCAGACAGTGTCATTAAATCAGATTGTTCTAGGGCTTATAATGGAAGAACCATTAACAGGTAACTTCAGAGGACGGGGGAGAAGAGAGAAGTGATCTTTTTTCTTCCCCCTTTCACTTGAAATAGTTGTTTCTAAAATTTCATGGAAGGCTGTAAAGTGATTTTCAACTTGAAGATACAGAAAGTAAAAGAGGCCAAAGTACTCTCCATCTATTTTCAGTTATTGAGACATGCCATACTGAGGCCGCCAGAGTCAGCCAGAATGATCTGAGACCTGGGGGATCATAATGGAAATAACTTATAGTAAAATGTATTCCCTATAGGTTTAAATGCAAAATGAGAACCTAACTTTTTATTGCTAGTTAAATGAAATGTGCAGTCTTTTTCCCCTTTTAAGGTCAAGTATGCAGTATTTTGGAAAACAAACCATAAAAACATGATTAGGGAGAGAAAAGGAAGTCATTATTTTCTTCAGTCATAAAGAATGCAGCATCATTCTATCAATCTAATGTATCTTTGTAACAGCCGTGGCAGCATGTGGCAGTGCTTAAATTGCAAATACAGTATTTAAGAAAAAGCTTGGATTAAAAGAGCACCGGATGAGCTGGGGAATATTCAAATGGATTAGATTATCTAGACAAATCCCATTGCCTTCTCTAATACCTACTTAACATTGTATATTGACGGGCTAGCTGCTTATAGTGATGCTTACATAGATAGATAGATAGATAGATAGATAGATAGATAGATGTGTAATGTATGTGTGTGACTAAAGAAGCATAAATTTATATATGTGTGTGTGTGTGTATAGAAAAAGAAGTTAATAGATGAGAAATAAGAATAAATGATAAATAGATGGATACATAGCTACATAGATGGGTTGATGGGAAGATGAATGGATGAACAGAAAGACAGGAAGAATGATAGGTGGAGAGAGAGAAACAGATAGATCAATAGATTGATCAATTGATAGATATAGAGAGATAGATGATAGATACATAGTTGGATTGATGAATGGATAAAGGGATAGATGGACAGACAGATAAATAGGTAAGTAGAGACAGACATAGGTGATGGATGGATGAATGGACATATGTATGTATAGATGAATACATAAATGGATTAATAGATGATGGATGGATAGTTGGACAGACAGATATACAGATAGGCAGACATATAGACAAGTAGATAGAGAGAGAAAGAAAGATGGACAGAAACAGACAGACAAAGAGATAGAGAACCAGACTGTTGATTTCTTCAGTGCAAAGAATAGAAATTTAATTTCTTCCATTTCTGCCAATCAACAAATTTGAACTCTTGCAGGGGTCCTCAAACTACGGCCCACGGGCCAGATGTAGCAGCCCTCACCCAGGGCTATGAAGTTTCTTTATTTAAAGTCCCACAAAACAAAGTTTTTGGCCCTCCAATAGTCTGAGGGACAGTGAACTGGCCCCCTATTTAAAAAGTTTGAGGACTCCTGTATTAGAGATTAAGTAACTGGTCCATGGACAGAAAGCTAGAATGTGATAGCTTTTTCTCAATAGATAGATAAGGACATGTGGAAGTAGGAGAACCTAGGTTCAAATCCTGATTTCAACTCTTTCTAGCTGTATAACTGTGGGGTGATTTTTTTAATTGTTCTGATCTATGGCACCCACTTTTATAAAATGGGAATATTACTAGCTCATACATCACAGGGTTTTTTTTTCGAGATTGACATGAAATGAGGCTTATAAAGCATTTTGAAAATCTTTAAAGGCTTATAAGAGTGTTCAACATAATTATTATGTATCACAAATAATATATAAACCTTAGTTTTCCTGACTGGCTAACCCTGAAATCAGGAAAACTAAAGTTTATATATTACTTCAGGCATTTATTGGCTGTGTGACCCTGGACTAGTCACTTAACTCAGTTTGCCTCAGTTTCCTCATCTGTAAAATGAGCTGGAGAAGTAAATGGCAAACCACTTTAGTATCTTTGCCAAGAAAACCCCAAATGGGGTCACAGGGAGTTGGACACATTTGAAATAACAAAAACAAACTTTGTTTATTCATTAATTAATTCTCTCCTAAGGACACTCCTAAATAGGCAGAAAATCTTATATATTACCTATATATACTTTGTGGCTTTGAACCTATTGAACTCTGTGTGTGAGTGTGGGGGTGGGTGTGTGTATGTATGTGTGTGCACTTGCACATCTGTATTAATGACCAACAGTATAGAAACGTCTGCAATGACGTTTCTGACCCTGAAAAAAAAAAATCATTTAACTTCTCCTACCCTCATTTTACTTATCTGTAAAATGGCACTAATCTTTGTACTTATTGAATAAGATCATAATAAAGATCAAAGGATATGATATATATGAAATTCTCTGAAAACTTTATAGGGTCTAGAAATCATAATTTTATTTTTTATTTTATTTTAAAGTTAATTTATTCCACCTCCTCCTTCCTACTTCATAATATACACCAGGATTTAATTATAGCTATAAAATGGAAAAACTTTAAAAAATAATATGAATGCATTTTTGTTGTTGTTGTTTTTAATGAAGTTTTCTCATTTCATTCAGTGAGTGAGATTTTGAAAAGTAGGATAATCCTGCTTTGAAATGAATGCCCTGGGAATATATCCTGTGTTTAATTCAAAGGGAAGGCAAATTACCAAAATGGAAATTCAAGCTCTCCATTTTGTCCCTTTTTCTATGCATGGAGCTTCCATTCATATCAAAGAGAATTTGTAATAAGGAGAAAGAAATACCCCAAAAAATGAATGGATTCCAAATAAATCCATTAATTCATGCCCTGAAGTAAACTCTACTTTTCCTCTACAGTGAGGCAATGCTCACCAAATGAGTTCAATTCATGTAGCTCCATAGCTTGGCAACCTCATTTAGGAAAGTAATTGAGCCTTAAAAGACACCTAAGTAACAGGGACCAGAACAGGAACAGAATTTCTCTGATGGTGTCTCCTCAGTGAGACTGGAGATCTTGCTTCCAGGAGGACCACGATGACAAATTAGAGACACGGTGGAAAGACTGGAGCACATATTCTGTCTACTAGCACGTGGTGAAGGAAGCCTTTTTGATAGACTGCGTAGCCAAATCTGGCCCAATCTTTTAAAGGCCCTTAGGAAGCTTCAATCCTTCTTTTTCACCGCCTTCTTTTAATTTAACTTTTTCAGTGAGAGACAATCCTATAATATAAGACCAAGGGTCAAGGGACTTCTCCTTTTCCATGTGGCCATTAAAGTGAACCTTGAGGATATGGACTTTGGTCAGGAGAACAAACTTCTGGCATTTGAGTTTCTGGGTAATCCAGAATCAATGCCCCAAGGAGTACGGAGTAACCGTTGGCTATGACCACTGGGACTCGCTCCCTTTGGAACTGAGATTAGGATTTATCTGACACTGATGTCACATTTGGCAATGGGGACCAATACTTTGTAGGAATCTAGTTGAATGGAAGCACACTCTCACCAGAGACCACGATGAGATAAAGAATGAAGCTCCAAGAGTTTGGAAGGAAAATTTGAGGTTTGGGAAGTAAACAACCCTTTGTGAAAATCCATGGGATGTTAATACTTTATGGGACTAACATTGAAGGGAAAGAACAATCAACTGGCCATTGAGTCTAGGTTGGTAAAGAAAAACTCTCAAAATTCATCAGTGGGTTCCTTCAACATTGAGGAGAAGATAGAGTAGACCTTGCTTTAGCAGAGAATACTCATTAAATGGAAAATATATATATTCTGGGGCTGGTGATTTTGGTGAGGGAAAAGTCATGCTTTTGTTTCCACATGTTATATTTTGACATGCAGCCTCTAGACAGCATCCCCACAGGTCAGCTATTTTATAAACCTAAATAAAACTGTCCCAGGACAGGCATTATGGTATAATATGAAGTCAACAGCCTTTGGGGTCAAAGTAATTTCTCAGGTCAGATATTCAGCTCCTCTAAGCTTCAGCTTCCTTATTAACTTCCTCATCTTTTCTTTTCTTTTTTTCTCCCTGAGATAATTGGGGTTAAGTGACTTGCCCAGGATCACACAGCCAGGAAGTGTTAAGTGTCTGAGTAACTTCTTTAAGGGAGCTTGGCAAATTAATTTGGCTTCAGAACCAGGGAGATCTGGTTCTTGCTAGATACCTTCCATCTTGGATACTTACTGGCTTTGTGATTCAGAATATGTCTCTTAGTGCTCTTAGACAGTTAAGCTTCAGAAAAGGTACCAACCTAGCTTGGCCCAGGGCATGTCCTTAAGTGGAAATTCCCTCTGTCTGTGAAATTTAAAAAAAAAAGCCCATAGCTTCATTTGGAATCAGTTTTCTCTAATTTTTTTTATCTCTAATAAATAACAAAGATGATAGCACTGATACAGCACCTATGTGCCAAGAACTGTACTAAGCACTTTACAATTATCTCATTTGATCCCACAACAATCTTGGAAGGTAGGAACTTTTATTATCGTCCTTTTTTTACAGATGAGGCAAACAAGTTAAATAACTTGACCAGGATCACAAAGCTATTAAGTGCCTGAGGCAAGATTTGAACTAAGACTACTTAATACCAGATACAAGGTTATCAATTGTACTACCTGGCTACCTCTTTTCTCAGATGAAAAGTTCTGAGAGTTTTGGATTCTCTATTCTGATGCAACAGAAAGAGCTCTAAGTCAAGAATCAAAGATCCTGGGTTCAAATCTCATTTCTGATCTGACTACATTCATTGTGTCATCCTGGACAAATCACTTAATTCTGCTTTCCTCAGTTATTCATGTGAAATGGCAAACCACTCCAGTATCCTTGCTGAGAAAACTCCAAAAATGAGTCACAAAGACTTGGTCATGACTCAACAACAGCCCTATAAGGGCATAAAGTTGTAATGTATAATTCAATGTATAAGTTACAGAAGTTCAAAGTTGGAAGGGACCTCAGCAAGTGAGCCAAATGCACATCTCTCTCTTCAGAAAAACAACAACCACCAAAAAAACCCAACACTCTGGAACTGTTGTACCACAGTTTCCCTGAATTATTCTGCCTCAGTCCCCTTGGTTGCAACCCCCCTTCCCCTGACCATTAGAACTAATATAACTTATTGCCAGCTACTCTAGGGTCATAAACTGTAAATATTTAACCTCAGATAAGGGGGAGATCTTCTATTTCAGACATCCTGGCTCCTGGCCTTCCCAACTTATCAGAATGCCCAATGCTCTCTGTCTTCTTTGTTTACCTTTATCACTAAGTTCTATAAAGAATTTCTGGAATCTCACATTCGATCTGATCCAGTCAATTAATTAAACTCTCCAATAAACAAAATATTAAAAACTCTTTAATCTCTATCTTGCCTCAGTTTCTCCAGCATTACAGAACAAATTACAAATGGACATCCACTCTTTGTTTAAAAATTTCCAAAGGCGATCCCACCACTACTGGGTTAGTAAATGGAAATCTTCTCTTATTATCTCACATAGGAGCCCTCCACAAAAGTCCTACTCTGATGGTACATAACAGTGTAGAGGTAAAACTGAGCTCTTGCCAATAGAGCAAAAGTTTTTGCAAGATCCTCTCAAGTTTTGTTTTTTTTTAGTGTAGTCAGGATGATAGACCCTATAGCTTAGTGAAGAACATGATGACATCACCTATAAACTTATTATTAGGTGATGATTTCTTTAGGGTAACACAACCCTATAAAAATAACTTTAAATTACAGTTCCTGGAAGAACTTATTAATATCTCACACCATATGTCCTATCTGTAAAGGAAATACAAGTAATAGAAATGCTTCCTGTGCAAATATTGCAAATGTTCTCTAAATAGAAAATTATGTGGCAAGAAGGGCTAATTTTTCTGCCCAAATTTAATTCCTAAAAGAATAACCCATTATGACACTTAGCTTTTGTTTTATGAAGATCAGGAATAATTTAAATACAAAACAATATTAAATAGTTTAAATTTGTTTTTCCTTTGAAGGTCTCCGAGTCAAACAGCTTTTAGAAAAGAGAAAATCTTATTCAGTCAACCACATTAATTAAACAAAAACAAAAACAACATTAAACAGATAAAAAACAAAATTCCTCTTACACCTCAATGAAAGATCCCAAGTAGTCCCCAACCTCCTTTCAAGTTTTTGACTACAGTCTCTAATTCTGTCTTGATAATATTGTGTGTGTAGCCAAAAGTAGAGTAACATATAATATTATTTTAAAGGCATTTTCTAAAACTATATCATTCCCCCTGAGAATGATTGCCATGTCTGTTATACATAAAATTGTCAGTATGCCTCTGTCATGCAAATCAGGCATATAAGCATTCAATTACCCAATTTACATGCACAAAATGCAGGTTTTCAGAATGGATGCAGTAACAGAATCACATACAACTTGATAAAGCTTGGAAGAATCATTCCAGGTAGAATTGTCTTCATGATTACTGACAGTCTTGGGTATGGGTGGTTCCACACCAAACTGACACATCTCTTTTCTTTGCTTTTTTTTTCACTTTGCATAATTTTTCTTTTTAAATTAACTTAAAAACCTATATTTATCAGCTAAATACTTAGCTTAGGAAAGAAGGGAGGGAGGGAAGGAAGGAGGAAGAAAGGAAGGAAGGAAGAGAGGGAGGAAAGGAGGAAGGAAGGAAAGGAGGGAGGGAGGAAGGGAAGGAGGGATGTAGGGAGAGAGGAAGGAAGGGAGGAAGGGAGCTTCCCATTAACAATCAATCCAAGTATTTGCTAAAGGTGTGAAGTAAAAATAATAGCTACAAAACATTTCTCTCATAAAACAGCAGAGTACTCTTTTATAAATCTGCCCAGTGCCCATGGTGGATAGGGAATAGAATGGTAGTGAGGAACATAAATATAACAATCATGTGACAAAGAAAACTTACACTTCAGGGTAGTTCAGGGTCTAGAGATTTCACATGGAATTTTCACACAACTCACTTTGGATACAGCATTTTTCCTGGCCCAGTTGTTCAGCAGGTTTTCCAAGTCTATTCTTCATAATCTCTTCTCTAAAGCAAGGAGTCATACTCTTCAAAGATACTTCCTCTATCAGGTGATTCATTACTTCTGTGTCCTGATCAATCTGATGAATATTTTTTTTTCCTGACTAGATGGAGTGGCTGAGTAGCTTTCCTTCAAAGTTACATTATTGATTTGGGTTAGGAGAGAGAGAAAAATCCTTTTATATACACACACACACACACACACACACACACACACACACACACACACACATTGGTCTCCTCTACCAGCAGCTCTTGCACTCTTTCACTCTAAAACTGCTAAAATTCATCCAGAGCTGAGTTATATCAAGGTCCCACACATACACTAAACAAATAAAAATTTTAATTAAAAAAATCAAAGCCTCCAGAGTTGTGGTTTATTTGTTTCTCAGCCAACGGCCTTGTTCCTTTCCTGATTCAATCAGAAAAGCATTAGTACCTTATAAAGGAAAAGAAGTAAAGCCATTTTTAGAGTTAGCCTAATAATTTACAAACATGGGAAGGCAGGGCCAAGGCTGCAGAATAAAGGCAGAGACTTGCCCAAACTCTCCTCCAAACTCCTCCAAACATCTTTGAATAAGGATTTTAAGCAAATTTTAGAGCACCAGAACCCACAAAAAGATAGAGTGGGACAATTTTTCAGCTGAAGACAACTTAGAAGGTCAGCAGGAAAGGTCTGTTGCACCAGGAGGGATAGGAGCACAGTCATGGGACAAATTGTTCCAGCACAGCCCCATTCCCAGCAAACCAGGAGTGGTCTTAGGGCCTGTAAATCAGTCCTGGCAGCAGAGGTTTCCAGATCCCTCAGCCCACAGTCACCAAGGATGATCTGGAAGGTTGTCAGGAAAGGTTTGCATCACTAGGGTATGAGCAAACCAGAAGCCACTGAGTCCACAGCAGCAGCAGTTCTTCCAGAAGTCTCAGCCCACAGGAAAGGGAAGCAAACAGCTGGTCCGAGGAAGATTACAGGGTTTTGTCTGGTGGCACTGAAACAGGACTCTATGTTGCTTTGCCCTTACTCAGATCCATGTTGCAGTAATGGATCCCTCAAAACAGATGCAGGCTTAAAAAAAAAGTTATTCCCCAATTGATAAATGATTAAAAGATATGATCTATACCTAAAGGGCGCTAAAATTAGACATACCTGTTGACCTACAATTCCACTACTAGGCATGTATCGCAAAAGAGATTTCTTAAAAAAAGGAAAAGGGCCTATATGTACAAAAATACTTACAGCAGTCTTTTCTCAGAGCAAAGAATTGGAAATTGAGGGAATGGCCATCAATAGGGGAATAGCTGAATAAACTGTACAGGACTATGATGGAGTACTATTGTTCTCTAAGAAATGATGAACAGGATGCTCTCAGAAAAACCTAGGAAGTCCTCTAGGAGCTCATGCAAAGTGAAATGCACTGTGCACAAAGTAATAGTAATGTTTGGGATGATCAGCTGTGAATGACTTTGCTGTTCTCAGAAATACAATGACCCATGACTACTCTGAAGGACTTACCAAGAAAAAAATGCTATATATACCCAGAGAAAGAACTGATTGTGTCTGTATACAGATTGACCCCATACTTTTTTTAAACTTTATTTTTCTTCATTATTTATTGGGGGGGAGGGGAATCTGTGTTTTCTTTTGCAACACGACTTTTATGGAAATATTTTACTTAAGTTTACACGTGCCTTTTCAAAGAAGGGCACGGAGTAGAGAGGGAGGAAGAGAATCTAGAATTCAAAATTTTAAAAACAAATGTTAAAAATTGTTTGACATCGGGCAGCTAGGTGGTGCAGTGGATAGAGCACCAGCCCTGAAGTCAGGAGACCTGAGTTCAAATTTGACCTCAGACACAACACTTCCTAGCTGTGTAACTCCGGGCAAGTCACAACCCAATTGCCATAGCAAAAATAATAATAATAATAAATTTTAAAATAAATTTTTAAAATTATTTGACATGTAACTTGGAAAAATAAAATATTAAAAATAACTTGCAAATACCTTATGATTATGAATGCTTTCTATGATTAGAACATAAGAGTTCAAGTTCGTTTATTATAAAACTTACTTCTGCAGAGATAAGCTCAAAATTAAGAAGGCAATATTTATGGCGTGATGAGCAGGCCAATGGACTAGGAATTAAGAGACCCTGGTTTTTACTCTTGATTTTCTACTATATGGCCCCATACTATATGACCCCAAATGGGATCACAAAGAATTGAACATGACTGAAAGCAACAGAATGATAAACCTTTGTGGGAGGAAGATCTGCATCCATCCATTTTCTCCTTCTTCTTCCACCATTGATACTAAGAGAAATGTATTTGAAAGAAAGATATTCTTCATTCTTTAGTCGCTATGTATCTTTTATCTCATATATATTATTGGTATTATTAAAATATTGTGAGTAATGTTATATGTGCATATATATTTATAAACTTGTAATTAGTTAAAAAGCCTCAAAGATGTATGATTTTTCAGCTATCCCCTGCTCCACTGATGTTAATAAGATTTCTAAAACCACAAGAGGGGTGCTTATTACAGTCTCCCTATTCCCTTGCTATTGGCAAGGGTTCTAAATCATCTCACTTAAATTATTAATGGGCACACCAGCCAAGCAAAACTCTTTTCGATGTAATTCCTTATCCTCACATCTCTACCTCTTCCCCTTCATGTTCTCTTTCAATAATTTTGCATAGAAGGCACTCAGGCATAGATTCAAAATATTAATGGTGTCAAGGTCCCTTCCAACTTTTAGTTTGTGATTCTGTAGTCTGTGGTTTTGGAAGGGAGGGAGGGAGGAAGGAAGGAAGGAAGGAAGGAAGGAAGGAAGGAAGGAAGGAAGGAAGGAAGGAAGGAAGGAAGGAAGGAAGGAAGAAAGGAAAGAAGGAAGGAGGAGAAAAACAAGGGGAAAGGAAATGGAAAAGAAAAAAAAAGGAGAGAAAAAGAAAGATGGATACATAGATAGGGAGAACCAAAGAAGAAATAAAAGAACACAGCAATCTAGAGTGATAGCAAAGGTAGCAGGCAAATATTCATCTTTAGCTGAATTTTGCTATCTCCTGCTTTCATTTCTCCAAGTTCACAGATATAAGTTCTACACTAAGAGCAGTCTAAGTAAGAGCTATTATGCCATCAGTAGGAACCCACTGTGCCTTATCCACTATTAGGCATTCATTAAAAATTTCTTGTTTTATAGAATGAATTTAAAGCTTAAAATATTTTCTGGCCACATTTTACATATGAAAGAACTTAAGACTGGGGAAAGACAATAACCTTGTCTGCTAGGCTTAGTTTTTCTTTCCTTTTTAGTTAACTTGGCTTTTTTTTTCCTAGCATCAAATTAAATCCTGACTTCTACAGGAAAAGTCTTTTCCATCCCCAAGCCTTCCCACTGAGGTTGCCTGACATTTGCATTCTATATATCTTGCACGCATTTTCATGCTGTTTCTCTCTTTAGAATGTGAACTCCAAGAGGGCAAGAACTATAATGTTTGCCTTCCTTTGGCTCCCTAGTACTTTGAATGTCTGGCAAAAAGTAAGCCCTAAATAAAGTTTTGTTGACTGACTGACTTTTGATTGGTGACTGCATCTTTTCCCCTTTCTATTTATCTATAAAAGTTTTGGAATTGAGAAACCCGGGAACTTCAAACCCAGAGGTCTCTTGGCAATTCCTCTAACTACTCAGAAAAAGTTAACACATAAGTGGGGGCTCATAAACTGGTATCCAGTATATGATGACCCATAAAGTTCCTTGAAGCTGAAGATAACCTTATCTGGAGACACAAAGTATAAATTTTGGGGTGGTCCCATAAGATATAATTGTTTTGTTTTTAATTTAAATAATCACTAGAAGAAAGTATATTTGCTTTTAGGGTATTTCCAGATTTCACTCACTTACCCACACATATTTCAGGTAGGAACCATGCTAATTAGTCTGAACTTTAAAAACAAAATTCTCCAGTGGCAAAACTAAGGAAAAGGCAAGGTACAGTTGAGTGAAGAAAAAAAAAAATAGTCTTTTTTAGAATTCTTGGGGGTTGAGAATTTCCTTAAGAAATCATGACTGGGAGATGACCTTGCCAGGAAATAAGAAACCATGATCGATGTCAAAAATATGCAATGACTTACACTTAAAAAATCGTGCTGTAGAAATTCTGTGTGACTAAGTTCATTATTCTCATGTTAATTTTTAGAGTGCCTCCTTTCTTTTCTAACAAACCATGTTCTGTTTTTCCGATTGTAAATCAAACTTCTAAGTGCTAATAAAGCAAGTAGCAAAAAGGTAAATGGCCTCTAGATTCATCTTAAGCACTGCCACATGTAATATGATTTTAAAGCTATATTCTCCGATTACATCAGCCCCTTGAGGCTGATTGTCAATGTCTTTTATACGAGGGGGAAAAACCCCTCACGGTAACTGTCACATAACTTATGCCAAATCTGTTTTCCTTGCTTTTGAAAAAAAAAAATCTTTGTTCTTCAGATTTTTTGCAAAATGAAAGGTATCATGGTGACAATTCACATGACCTCTGTTTAACCACAGAAGAAAAACTTTCTTAGGCTGCTCTCCCAGCTAATAGTCTTCTCCCTGGTCCCAGACTATCTAAACCCTCCCTACTAGGCAGGAGTCCAGAAGCCAACAAGCATAATAGATAGCTTTGACCTTGAAATCCAGAAAACTAGGGTTCAAATTCTGCTGAGATTTCATATATAAAAGTAGCAAAAGTTCAAGACCTTCATTGCTAACTATACAGCCTAAGTAGCAAGTCACTTGTGCCTCTCTCCCTCCTCCCTCCCTCCCTCCCTCTCTCTCTCTCTCTCTCTCTCTCTCTCTCTCTCTCTCTCTCTCCCCTTTCTCTGTCTCTCTCTGTCTCTCTGTCTCTCTCTCTTTGTCTCCCTATTTCTCGTCTCTTTTTCATCTTCTGTCTCTCTCTTTCTCTCTCTCTTCTCCCCCTTTCTCGTCTCTCCTGTCCTCTGTCTCTCTCTCTGTCTCCTTTTCTCTGTCTCTTTCTTCTCTCTCTCTCTTTCTCACTTTCTCTCTTCTCTTTCTTCTCTCTCTCTCTTCTCTCTCTCTCTCTCTCTCTCTCTCTCTCTCTTTCTCTCTCTCTCTCCCTCTCTCTTTCCCTCCTCTCTCTGTCTATATGTGTCTGTGTCTGTGTCTCTCTTTCTATGACTCTGTCTCTGTGTCTCTCTCATTTCTCTCCCTTTCTCCCTTTTCTTTTTCCCCTTTCTCTGTCTTTGCCTTTCTTTCTCTATCTTTCTGTGTCTGTCTCTCTGTCTGTCTGTCTCTCGCTCTCTCTCTCTCCCACTCTCTCTCTCACTGTCTGTCTCTCTCCTTTCTTTCTGCCCTTATGTCTTTTTCTTCCTGTTTCTTTTCTCTCCATCTTCCTCAGTCTGTCCCCTCTGTCCTTCACTTTTTCTGCCTCTCTGTCTCTATCTTTCTTTGTCTCTGTCTGTATCTCTGCATCAATCTATCTCTGTCTCTCCTTCTTGGTCTCTCTAGTCTATCTGTCTCTCTCTGTGTCTCTGTCTCTCTTTCTGTGTCCATCTCTGTCTCTGTCTCTGTATGTGTCTGTGTCTCTATCTCTGTCTCTCTCTCCTTTTCTCTCTGTCTCTCTTTGTGTGTCTCTCTGTCTCTCTCCTTTTCTGTCTCTCTTCTCTCCTTTTTCTCTCTCCCTCTCTTCCTTTTTCTCTTTTCCTCTCCCTTCCTCTCTCTGTCTTTGTCTTTCTCCCTCTTTCTATTTCTTTTCTTTCTCTCTCCTTCTTTCTCTTTCTGTCTCTGTTTCTTTGTCTCTGGCTCTGCTCTCTCTCTCTGTTGGTCACTTTAGCTCTGTGACTTTCTTTGTCTCTCTCTTTCTCTGTGTGTCTCTGTCTCTCTGTCTCTGCGTCTCTGTCTCTGTCTCTCTCTGTCTCTCTCTCTCTCTCTCTGTCTCTCTCTCTCTCTCTCTCTCTCTCTCTCTTTCTGTTTCTCTGTCTGTGTGTGTGTCTCTCAGTCTCACTTTCTCTTACTCAGTTTTCTCATCTGCAAAAGATAACTATTAATATTTTCTACATCTCATAGTTATTGGAAGGATCCAATGAGATAATGTAATGTAAGGAATGCACCTTGGAAACCTTAGATAAAACCCTGCATAAATGTCAGCTGCTATTTTTATCTCATTGTTTCATCCCAGCTGTCATATGACAAATGGGTAAACTGACCAGAACAACAATTTCTTTTTGGTCAGCCTTAAAGCCACCTTCCCTGAGCTAATTCACCTTCCCTGGGCTACATCTTAAAAGTCCCTGGGGATGGTGGTTATATGTGAACTGTGACAGTGCCCCAACTGAGATCTGCATCATTTGGAATTTATTACAACTTGCTTTTCTTCCTATAAGTCATAATCCTACCAAGGGGACGGCTGCTGTCATCTTCATTTTGAAATTTGGAAGCTGATCTGTATAAAGGTCACACTGAGTGTTCATAAAAGCTATACTCAAGAAATCATAGCCCCTGAGCCATGACCTGGGGTGCAGAAAATGGAAAAGATGTGAAAAACCTTGAAAATCAATTACAGAAAGCTAACTGAGAGCAACCCGGGTCATCTGAAAACCAAACCCTGCTATAAATCATCTTACTAAATATGTAGGTTGAGTGGATTTGCCTCTGCCAATAAGTGATACATCATCCTTAATATTTATTCCTTGGGTGATGAAAAGTACTGGAAGAGAGACAACTGAAGCAGGAAGGGATGGAAGAAATTAGAGCCCCTTCCACAATATTCCCTATTCCCAGCCAATTTTTCTTTTCTATTTTATAGGATTCAGTGATCCTGAACAAATCCCTTTTTTGCCTCAGTTTCCAGATCTATAATATGAGCTAGAGAAGAAAATGGCAAGCCTTTCCAGTATTTTTGCCAAAAAAAACACTTAAATGGGATCATGAGGAGTTGGACACGACCTCGACAACTAAACAACATGTTTTATGTCAGCTGAACTGAGTGCCTGGTCTCTCTCGGTTCAAATCTAGCTTCAGATTTTTCCTGTGTGGCTCTAAGCAACTTAACCTTCGGTTTGCCTCAGTTTTCTCATTTGTAAAATGATCTAAAAAAGGTAATGACAAACCACTCTGGTATCTTTGACAAGAAAGTCCCAAATGGGAGTCACAGAGCATTGGACTGAACAACAGGAAACAGATTCACAACTAGAAGGGACCTTGGATACAATCTAGGCAAGCTAACCCATTTTACAAATGGAGTAAAGAGACCACCCCAAATAGACCAAGTTAACACATCTAGTAACGGGAGAGATTGGAGTCCAGATCCTCTGTCTCCAAATCTAGGGGGTATTCCACTCAAGCACATTGACTTTATGGCATGCCAGTTGAAAAAACACTATTTTTTTCTCTATACTCCTGTTATATGATATAGTGGGGAGGATCCCTCGATTTAGAATAGAAAAGCTGGACTCCATTCCTGACTCTACTGTTTTATCTTATTGATCCTTGATCTCCAGAACTGCCTCACGGTCTACTCCCCAGAGTCCGCCTTTGGGGAAGGGAGGCAGCAATAGAATGGCAGAGAGGGGGAAGGGATCTCTCCCCCGGCCAGGGCTGAGAATAGCATCAGCTCACAAGCACCTGACAGTGGTAGACATATCAGCCTGAAATAAGGCTTCAAGATCCCTGTTCCTGAACCCAGACTCCTAGTTAGCAGCACTGTGCTCTTGTAATTTTGCCTTCTAGCCACAGAAGGGAGAGTCTCTGGACAGGACAGCACCAACTTTGGGACTGACTTGTAGTAGCCCCAAGTTTGAAAGTTCTGGATTCCAAACTAGGGAAAGTCTCTAGGGAAAGAAAAAGGATTCTTGAAGCACCATGATCCTTGGAGAAATTAGATATAACTAGGGGTATACTGGTACATGATTAACCACCAGGCTCTCTAAAATATATATAATTATATATTTAATGTGAATATTTTATATATATATTTGTACATAAATTATATTCATATATATAGTTTGTGTATTTATACATAAATTACATGTATTTATTTTATATATAAATATATAGACTATATAGTTTATATATTTATATGTAAATTATATTTATGTAAATATAACCTATGCATTTATGTATAAATTACATATACTTATATATAAATATATAGAGTATTTTCATATAAGTACAATTCATACATTTATATATAAATCATGTTAAATAGTGCATGTTCATGTATATATTTTGTTTATATAGTTTATACATTTATATAAATATTGCTTATACATTTATACATAAATTTCATCTATATGTAGTTTGTACATGTATATGTGAATTTCATTTATATATAGTTTATACATTTATATAAAAATTATTTTAAATATACTTTATACATTTATATAAATTTTACTTATATAGGTATATTTTAAACATTGATATAAATTTTATTTATATAAACACAGTTTATTCATGTGCATATGAATTTTATTTATATATGGTTTACATGTTTATATATTATGCATAAATTATTAATATATATAATTATATGTTTGTGTTATGTATACGCATAGAGAGGGTACTTAAATTTAAGCTGTACCCTTAGCATTTTCTCCATTTCTTTCTAAAGCCCAGGCCAACAATAAAACAAAAAATCAACTCTTGATTTGTAGTGATAGCCCATCTCTGAGGTGTAAACTCTCACACTGAAAATTTAACAACCAACTCTCTCCTAGGCTCTGGCACATCCCTGGTACAACTCAGATTTTCAACCCAGCCTGGGTCATTTTTCATGGGGCTCTCTTAATTGGTGGAGAAAAAGCTCTCCAAGTAATAGCATCCCTCAAACAGACACACCATGCTAAGCCAGTATTCTCACCAGCAATTAGCAGAGCCTCATGAAAAGTGTTCCAGAGCTGGCAGAAATCTCAGGTTACAAAGGGAAAAGTCCTCCTGGTCCTGGTGTGCAGCTCATCACTTAGAGAGCAAAGCGAGCAAGTTAAACAGACAGTACAGTTCCAATAAGAATGGCCTGCTTATTTAGCAACTCTCAAAACATGTCTCTGTTTGGGGGCAAGGATACAGTCTAAACTTCAGGGTGAGACTTTGCAGGATTCTGAAGGAAATAAGCATAAAACCCTAAATTTAGATCCTTTTCAAGGGGAAGCTAAGGGTTTATTTGCATGCTTATACTTCCATATTTCTTCAAGACTCCAGTGACCTTTTATTATCTTATTCATTTCTCTCATAGATAAAATAAAGTTCATCCTATACCCAAAGCCCTAATACACATGGAGTGTCTGTGAAGGAATTGGGAACTGTTATCCACGTTTTAGAAAGCTTCAACAGGATCATAGCCAAGATATATTTTAGAGAGTTTTCTAGAGAACTTAATGGGCATTTCTTAGGCATTGTGAGTGCAGACCTATAAAGGGCCCTGGGCCTATTTTTTTAAATTAGAATTGATTATTGAGACCAACTTTCCTGTATGTAGGAAAAAGTTCTGAGATCCAGATGCATGGACTTCTAAGAAACTGCATTTAGCAAGGAAAATCTTAGCAATTTCAAAGAGAAGTAGTAGCAGTGGCAGATATACTATGGATGGGGAAAAAAAGAGAGAAGTTCCAGCATTATGCATTTTGAAGTTATAGACTGAACAATGCAGGTTTGGTTCCAAAGACTATAATTTCCACTTAGGAAAAGAAAACTTCTAAATGGACTGAAGCTTGATGAACTATAGCTACTTTCAAAGACCTAAAAAAGGTAGTGAAGTGACTCCTACCATCACTCCCACAACACCATCATTCTCTAAATCAGTGGTTCTCAAACTTTTGTTTTCGTATCTTTATCCTATTAAAAATTATTGAGGCTCTCTCCAAAGTGTTTTTGTTTATCTGGGGTATATTTATAGACATTTACTATATTGGAAATAAAAACTATTTTTGAATTTATAGACTCTCTAAAAGGGTTTCAGAGATCCCCAGGATTCTCTAGACCATACTTTGAGAACCACTGCTTCTGATTACAGGTGACAGAGATTTGCTTCTTAATTTCTCTTCTCTTAATTCATTATTGTTTTAATTGTAAAACTGTGACAAGTCATAACTTTTTTGTGATCTATGTTTATCATGAGAATAGGGGTTCTAGAACAGAAGAAATCAACAAAAGGTTTGGGGTTAGTCCAGAAGAAAAGACAGTAGTCAAATCCCTCTCCCTAAATTGGTTAGATTTATGTGTCAGTTTGCTTTTAATCCTAGCTGGGAGGTTCTTAGCTATGAGAATCTTATTTCTTTGGCTATTAGTCATTCTGTAAGTTTTTTAAAAGGAGAATTTAAGCTACCTCTGGGGTTTATCCTATGCCCCTCTAGCTAAAAATCTTAAAGTGATGAGGGGAAGATAAGTATGTTTGAACCATTGCTTTCACCCCAAGTAATGAGAGAAATAACTGAGAATTATCTCCACTCTGTGAGAAGAGAAAGATATTGCCCCAAAGAAGAGTAGCTGTACCTCAAATTCCAAAGGTAGGGCTCATCAGGAGTGAGTTTTCCCTTTTGCTTTTGCTTTACACCTTAAATTTCCAAACCTGGCCAGACAGTACCACCAAGAGTGGTCTAGCACCTAGCTCTTGAATATAGCACTACCCTTGAATATAACTGATGCTTAATAAATGCTTATTGGATGACCAATAAATTTACCTATAGAATAAATATAACAACCTTTGTATTACTGATCTCACAAGGTCCTCAATGTATATCTGGACCCTTATAAGTGCAAATAATTATGTCTCAGAAGTGGTATATTCATATCTGCAGATTTGAAGCTATGGTAATGTAAAACACTGCAATTGATGCTAACCCGTTGGAAATATTTAATGTAAATTCAAATAATTAAATCTCTGCAAGGTATTGTGACTCAGAATAATGAACCTGATTGTAATATCAAATGAAAGTCCATATCTACATCATAAAGTGGACTGTTTTTACTCCTAAATAGAGAGAATCAACTTTGCATAGAGATTGGAAATTGAATTTAGAGTTATAAAATCATGGTTTTAGAACAAGAAAGAACCTCATAGGTTATCTCTCACTTTATTGGTGAGCAATCTGATGTCCTTGGCACATGAAGTAACTTGACTATGGACACACAGATACTAATTAGAGAGAGTGATAAGCTAATATATCCATAACATTTTGTTACATTCTGAGTGGGATGCAGAAATGATCTAAAAATTACTTCCTTTAGAGATTCTGAAAATCAATGAGATGAATTTGGATTCAAAGAACCTCTGTTCAAATCAGAATTTGATTCTGTCATTCACACTTGTAGGATCTTGGACAAATCATTTAACCTAAGTCTTAGCCCTTCATGTCTTAAGAATCAGGTAGGTTTCCATTTCTATAGAATGACGGTGATTATGCTTTAAAATAAACACCAAAAAACTAACCAGCATGAATGCAACGTTCCTTCCTACTCACCCAGCAAAAACTCTTCCCAATGCTAAAGAAGAGAGCAAATGGTAATTTGCAAAAGCAGATGAGAAGTGAAGGCAGGGGGTTGGACTCTCTCCTCTACTGGAAGTCTCTAAAACCATATGATGATATGGTTAAGCAGACTGCTCCTTGCAGTATGACATATATAAAAGGACACAGAAGTGGTTATTTCTCACTTGGAAAGCAAATTAATATTTAGCATCCTTACACAAATTGGATCTGCCATCAGCTACTCTTGTTTATTCCAGACACTCATTTATTCCATGAGAGTGTAGTTCATTTGCTCACACATTGGAAAAGATGGGCAGCTTCCCTCAGCAAATGTTATTGTAAAAGAGGGTTAAATAGGTGCCATTGGAGAGCCATAGACCCCAGAGCAGAGTTGAACCTTCAGAAAGGATTTATTAATCATGAGATCATCTAGAAAAAATATCAACAGCCTTCTTGAACCCAGCTGTTCTCAACTTTTTATATGTCATGAACTACTTCTTGCAGTCTAGGGGGCCTATGGGATCTTCCTTCAGAAATATATATATATATATATATATATATATAATATTATATACATGTTATATATAATCTATAATATATGTAATACATTATAACTAATATTATAAACAATAAACTAAAAAAATATCTAGGTTTACAAAAGATGCTCATTATATTGAAATGCAATCAGAATTTTTTTTTAGTTCATAGATACCAGGTTAAGAATACCAGTCAATTTAACCCAAATGTTCCTTAATAACACAGCTCTTTTTTTCTTATCTGTTGGTTAGGTTTTCTTTTTTGATTGCTTGTGATTTTTAATTTTTTCCCCACAGTCCCAAGCCCCATGACTTTGCCAGCATAAGAGAGTTTATTGCCTTTCTGAGTGCAATCCCACACACACAAAGATGCTTTGGCATCCACTTCAGCAGTTTATTTGAAAACAAGTTTTTCAGATTAAAAAGATGTTGGAAGGAATTATTGAATTCAGCAAAGCATTCTTTCGACCAATGGGAATGAAGCAGCTCAGTTTGGGCAATCGGACTTTACAGAGAAGAGGAAAGAATGTCAGCCCATCAACCTGACTCTTCTTGATTTGTTAACAAGGCAAGAAGGATTGCTGTGTTTTGCAGCATCTCAGAGTGCACACACACACACACACACGTTGTTGTTCAGCCATGTCCAACTCTTCATGACCCCATATAGAGCTTCTTGACAAAGAGTCTAGGATGTTTTGTCAATACCTTCCCCAGCTCATTTTACAAATGAAGCAGACAAGATTAAATGAGTTGGCCAAGATCACACAACTAATAAGCTTTTGAGACTAGATATGAGCTCAGGAAGAGGAGTCTTCCTAGTTCCAAGCACTCTATCCACTGTACCACCTAGCTGCTATATATATATATATATATATATATATATATATATATGCATTCATATACACATATGTGTTTACGTATACATATACACATATATACAGTGTCAAATAATTTCTCTATCTAAACATACATGTGTGCATGAAAATTCAAGTGCATTGTGTATCTGTATGTACAGTCATGTTATGTATATGTGCAGAAATGTGTGTATAATCGCCATATTCTCTTGCACATACCCCCCCTTCAATAAAGACAATGTGATGTGGACGGGCTGTGCATCTGTGAAGAGCTCACACTATCTTAGAGCTCCTCCTGAGAGCTTAGGAAAAAGTCCAAGGTCTAGAATTGATAACTGCACAGATGGTCCCAGCTGCAATCTACCAGTCTGGGTCACAGTAGATATAAGAAAACTGATCTTTAACTGAAGAAATCATAGAGCTAGAGGTGGCTAACTTCTTTACTTTTTACAGATGGGGAAACTGAGGCTGAGGTAGTTAAGTCCTCAAGCTCACATTGGAACTAGATGATCAGACCCAGGATATGAAGCTAAGTCTGCTAACACTGAAGTCTAACAACTCTTTTGTCTGAGCTACACAGCAGAAGTTTTTACTTTAGGCAACTGTTTGGTATTGTAATCTACAATGTACTCACAATATCAAAGGGTTACCTATAAAGGGCTATAGGGATGATCTACACCTGAAATCTTTACAAAACCCCTGAAGTCCCTAGTTGCCTTTCTTATTCTACTATATGGTTAACTGGCCAAGAATTGCACTATATTCCAATGAGTTATCAGTTGTTTGGGGAAAGAATAGCAGCAGACTCTCTAGTTTGAAAGAAGACTTTTTTAATAAAAATTGTTACTTTTGCTGTAGCAAGAAAAAAGTATATTTTCCTGTTTATTACTCATTTTAATGAATACACAAGATTTTCCTGTTAAATAAATTCTAAAAGTGACAACTCCTAATCATACAACACATGTGCCTAAAAACTGGGCTAACTTTACTTTGGTACAGCTAGGTAAACTTTAGTAAACCCTAATGGTGTTCCTTACTCAGAATTCCAGAACATAAATTGACAAGATCAATCCATTTTGATAAATCAGCTATATCTGATCTCTATGCCAGCTTGCAGCTGCTAAGCTTCTCTATAACACAATGATTTAGAAATGAGTGTATTCCAATTCTGGCTCTCACTATTTTTTATTGGACTAATGAATTGCTTTGGGAAGTCTGTTCGGAAGACTTTTGATCAATTATAGCATAAAAAATGTTTAAAATGAGATACATCATAATTAGAACTAACAAATTGGTTGTGATGTTTGATGAATTCATTCCTCAGAGATTTATGGGGGAGAGATATTTTCCATTTTTCAAGTTATTGATTTTCATGTTTTACAAAATGATGTATTAGCCAACACCATCTCATAATTTCCAGTTTTCAAAAGCTTAATGAAGAAAAAGAAAATGTCTTTTTGATGCTTTCAGAAATCCCTTATGTAAGGGTAGGAGGAGAAAACATATGGTCTTCAAGCAATACTACTGAGAACATTCACCTAGATCAAAATGATGAAATGCATTTCAGCTGTCACCACTCTGTTATTATAGCTCATTCATGGTGGATTATTTTGCCAACAAGAATCCTCACCAGATCAAAATGATTGGAATCTGGCCCAAGACAGCTGTGACCTGGATTTAAAAAAGGATTGTTTTCAGTTTCCTGGATACCAAGAAACAGGATATGCCATTGATGGCCTGTTAGTGAGATTGTCCTGGGCTTCTGTTCTTCTGTACTGTTTATCTGAGCATGACACTCTCTTTAAAGTTGATAGGATAGTCTTGTTTGTACCAGTTTTATGGGAGATTCAAATTTACCTTATAGGCCTATAACTGAAAAGTAAGAGACCTGTTTTAGATACAGAGAGATACAGTCATTAACAAGGGAAAGTATCAACACAATTAAAGACAGTTTTAAGGACCTTGGAAAAAACTTAAAGATTAAATCAACACAATCTTTTCCCTTTTTAATATTCTCACAGTTCAAGAGCCAAAAAGAGATTGAAAGATTATAATAGACTGGAAATTACCAATTGGTAATTTGGTATACAATATGGCACAATGATAAAGTATTGGGCCTAAAGTCTGGAAGACTCATCTTTTGAAGTTCAAATATGGCCTCAGTCACTCACCAATTTTGTGACCCTGGGTAAGTAACTTAACCCCCTTTGCCTCAGTTTCCTCATCTGTAAAATGAGCTGGAGAAGGGAAGGGCCATCCATTCCATCATCTCTGCCAAGAAAATCCCAAATTTTTTTTCTCTTTTGAGGGGAGGGAGAATCATGTTTTCACATAACTTGTGGAAATGTTTTGCATAATTTCAAATGTACCTTCTCAATGGGGAGGGAAGGAATAGAGAGAATTTGGAATTCAAAAATTTTAAAAATAAATTTTAAGGATTGTTTTATATCTAATTGGGGGAAATAAAATATTAAATAGAGAAAATAAGAATTCTAAAAAAAAAATGGGGTCATGGAGAATAGGACATGGCTGATCGACACCTATAGTGTATAAATTTGAATCTAGCCCCTGATAGCTTTTGTAATGAAATAGTATTAGTCACAAATGGAGGTTTAACAATTTCAGGAAAATATAGTCACTCATTAACCAAAGTTCTTCCTAACTAACCCATCACAAGAAATGATCATACCAAGAAGTTAAGATGACAGGTTCATAAATTTAGAACTGGAAAGAATCTCAAAAACTCTGTGGTTCCACCTACTCTCTTATGACTCCCAAACCAAAACCCCCTCCCTGGCCATCATTTCTTTTCATATATAATCTCCCCCATTAGAGGGTAACTTCTTGAGTTCAAGGACTCTCAAATTGTACATGTATCCCAAACTTAGTGTACAGTAGGCACTTAATGCTTTCACATTCATTCTTTTAATATAATAATTTTTACCATTGAAAAATCTGAGACACTTAACTAATAAAGTTAAGTGATTTACCCAATGTTTCTGGGAGAAAGAGGAAGCAATAAATCCCCTCCTGATGTCCTTTATTGCACTAGAAGTCCAACAAAGAAATTGCATTAAAAGAAAAAAAATATCCAGCTACTTCTCCACTCATCAGACCAAGGAGAGGGCAACTCAACTGAATAGCCTGCCTTTCATCTAGGAAGCAGTTTTAGTTACTAGAGATCAGTAAGAGAAATGCCATGTTCTCTTAGGATATACAAGTTTACCTATCTTCCTTCAAGTTTCAACTGAAGTCTCACCTTCTACATGAAGCTTTTCCCAGTCCTCCTTAACCTTAGTGCCTCCCATTTGAGATCATTTCCAATTTATCCTGTATAAATCAAGTTGTACATAGTTGCTCACATAGTATCTTCCTTATTTGACTATAAACTCCTTGAATGGAGAAATTGTGTAAAATAAGCATAACATTGTTTATGGCAACAACAATATTGTATGCTAATCAACTGTGAATGACTTAGCTATTCTCAGCAATACAATGATCCAAGACCAGTCTAAAAGATTTATTATGAAAAATGCTATCCAGCTCAAGATAAAAACACTGTATGAATCTGACTGCAGATCAAAATGTACTATTTTCATTTTATTTTTCTTGGGTGGTTTTTTGCCTGTGTTTTCTATCACAACATGACTAATATGGAAATGTTTTACATGACTACACGTGCAGAACCTATGTCAAATTGCTTGCCTTCCCAATTAAAAGGGGGAAGGGGAAGGAAGGGAATAAAGGAAAGAATTTGGAACTCAATTTTTAAAAGATAAATGTTAAAAAATTGTTTTACAAATAACTGGGAGAAAATAAAATATTCAATTTAAAAAAGAAAGCAGAAACCATTTGTTGTTAGTTGTTGGAAAAGTGGGTAATACAGGAAAAGAAACTTAGTCTAATGACCTCCTCAGCCCTCCCTCACTTAAATTCAATTCACTTATATGTCATGGCATCACCTCCCTGATCTCTTGGTCCTTTTCCAAAAGGAAGGACAAACAACAACGTTACAAGCCCAGGGTTAGGCTACTACAGCTCTATTCTTTCCTTATCCCTAGAATCTTTTTTTGAATCTTTTCACTGGATCTGATCCTCTCAGTGTCTTGTCTGTTTTTCCAATCAAAAAGTACTTACTATGTGTTGAGCATTCTGCTTGGCTACAAAGGAAACCTTCCTGCTCATTCCAGCTACTCAGTGCACACCTAGCCCTTGCCTACCTAAGTTGGGCAAAGGTCCTAGAGAGGAGCAAACACATCTTCTAAGGAGTCCATAGAGAGGATCTGCTGCACCCTGACTCCCAACACTCACTATCAATCATAGTTGGATGAATAAAAATGTTCCCTCCCCTACCAAAAAAAAAGGGAGGGAAAGAAGGAGGGAGGGAGACAGAGAGAGAAAGAGGGAGGAAGGAAGGAAAGGGAAGGAGGAAGGAAAGAAGGAAAGGAGGAAGGAAGGAAATAAGGAAGGAAGGAAAGGAGGAAGGAAATAAGGAAGGAAGGAAAGAAGGAGGAAGGAAGGAAAGAAGGAGGAAGGAAGGAAAGGAGGAAAGAAGGAAAGGAGGAAGGAAATAAGGAAGGAAGGAAGGAAAGGAGGAAGGAAATAAGCAAGGAAGGAAAGGAGGAAAGAAGGAAGGAAAGGAGGGAAAAGAGAGAGGGAGGAGGGAGGGAAAGAAAGAAGAGAAGAAGGGGAAAAGAAGAAAGGAAGAAAAGGAGAAGGAAAGAAGGAGAGATTAGAGATAAAAAAAAAAAAAAAACCAAGCAAGCTCACCTTCTCCCTAACTGGTCCAAATGCTTCCTCACTCCGCCCTCTCTGGATTCAATGGCCCCCATTCGGTTTTGGAACGTTCCGAGGTTCGGATTCGGGGCGTCGGCAGTCTGGTTAGTTCCCACAAGCTCACGATCTAGTCCCATCTCCCGAGGCCGACCAAGGCTCCTTCCCCAGTCTCCTTCCCCAACAGGAAGCTGCACCTTCAGAGCAAACATGCCTACCCAATCCCTGACCCCGAATCAGAAGAAAGAGCTCTGTGAGATTGTTAAACGCATGATCGCTCCGGGCAAGGGGATTATGGTTTTAGATGAGTCCCTCTGTACCATGAACAAGAGGCTCGCTAGTCTGGGCGTGGAGAACTCGGAAGACAACAGGCGCCTCTACCGCCAGCTGTTTGTGACCGCTGATGACGAAATACGCAACTACATCGGAGGGATCATACTTTCCCATGAGACATTCTATCAAAAGTGTGATGACGGCCGGTCCTTCCCAGAAGTCATCAAGGCCAAGGATGCTGTCGTGGGCATCAAGGTGGACAGGGGCGTGGTACCCCTGCCGGGGACCAATAACGAAACCACCACCCAAGGGCTGGATGGCCTGGCCGAGCGCTGCGCCCAGTACAAGAAAGATGGAGCCGATTTCGCCAAGTGGCGTTGCGTGCTGAGAATCGGGGAGAACACGCCCTCCCCTCTTGCCATCTGGGAAAACGCCAACGTGCTGGGTCGCTATGCCAGCGTTTGCCAGCAGAACGGCCTGGTGCCCCTGATCGTGCCGGACATCCTCTCTGAGGGAAGCCATGACCTGAACCACTCTCAGTTTATCGCGGAGAAGGTCCTGGCTGCCGTATACAAGTCTCTGAACGACCACCACATTTACCTTGAAGGGACCGTGCTTCAGCTCAACATGGTAACGGCAGGGCACGATTGCACCCAGAAGTACCCCCCGGATGAGTCCGCGGCGGCGACTATCACAGCTCTGCGCAACACGGTGCCGCCCGCCGTGCCCGGCGTGGCCTTCATGTCGGGGGGTCAGTCCGAGGAGGATTCCACTCTGCTCCTCAACGCCATCAACAAATGCTGCCTGCCCAAGTCGTGGATCCTGACCTTTTCCTATGGCCGACCTCTGCAGGCATCTGCCGCCAAAGTCTGGGCAGGGCGCGAGTGCAGCACCAAGATGGCCCAACAGGAGTACATCAAAAGGGCCAAAGCCGTGGGCCAGGCCAGCGAAGGCAAGTACTGCGCTCCCAGTCCGAGGGGAGCCACCCACGGCAGTGAGTCTCTCTTCATCTCCGTCTACATCTCTAACAACCCCAATATCGCTCCTTAAATCAGAGCCGTCCAGTGAGCGGACCCCCCAGTAAGGGAAGACAATCCAACATATCACCACCACGAGCAGAGACTAGGATCCATATCTTTGTGTTGACCTCTCCAATTACTCTTTCTAACCTGCGCCTTGTCCCGCAGCTCTGCATGAACCCAGTGACTTCTTCGCAATCCACCTTCACCACTAAATAACTATTTAACACCAACAAGAAAAATAAAAATAAAAGCAGAGCAGGCGATAAGTTGCTGACTTGCACTATTGATCATTTCATCCTTCAGAAGGTGAATAAGAATTCTGGACCTGAACTGGCTGAAGTGGAAATAATAGGAACCTTGGGAATTTGAGGATGAGCCATTTTTGAATTTCTGATAGATAGGGGGGAGGACGTTAGATAGAGTCTGTTTTGTATCTTAGTAAAGTAGATTTCAAAGAGTTCAAAAACAGGATAGCTATAATCCTATGACTTGACTGTGAGAGATGATTTATTTGGACCCCTACTCTATTCCAATCAATATCAATCAATTTGACAGAATTATTTCAAGGTTCTGTATATAAGGTCCCAGAGCTGTGAGCTGCAGATTGTAAGTTAATTTGCTTAATTATAGGAAATTAATTAAAGGCCCTCCACCTTTGTTTTTCCTTGTCATGGTGACCACCAAGCCCAGTTCGGCTGAGATGACAACTACATGGAAAATCCCCCCAAAATGTCTTTGTACCTCCAGACTAATCACTTGTTCAATAGGAGAAGGTAACCATCTTACGATGACTTATGTCACTATAATAGCTTGGACCATGTCCTCCCGCCTAACCTAAAGAGAAGCCTGTCTTATCTTATGTGGAAATATTTCTCGCTTCACCCAACTTGTGACCCCTGCTGACCCAATAAAACCAATTGTTTATGGGTAGGCCAAGCTAATATAATAAAAATGACAATTCTACCTAAATTAATTTACATATTCAGTGCCATAGCAATCAAATTGACAAAATTTTACTTATTTTATCTTATGCATCGCATGTCAATCAATGGAACTATTATTCATTTGGTATAGCTGTTTTTGAATGACTTGCCATCTAGCCCTAAAAAAAACAATCTTGGAAGGAGGAGTTATTTCAGTTTGTGAGGAAGATCTGAAGTCCACTTCATTAGAGGGGACCATGGACCCTTTAATAAAGTGTCATTGACTCAGAGATCTGCCTTAGCCTCTTTTATTGTAGGTGGGATCATTTTAATCCATTACCACAGACCTGAGCCTTTAAATGGGAAAGGGCTTTTGAGTTAGCAAGCAATGTAATTCTGAGGGTGCAGTCACAGTTGATTCCAGAGAGAAAGAAATGGGGGAAAGATCTAAAGAGACTAATGTAGATGCACTGTATGCTCCCCAAAGAGCTTACTTAGATTTTTAAATGACATGTGGAAGCGACAGAAGGGAGAGCAGAGTATTTGAGAATATAATTTTTTATTTATATATTTATAAATTAAAATTTAAACAATGTCAGAAACTCTAAAACTCATTATTATCTGAGGATTGAAATAAAATGATCAAAACAACAAGAAGGATTTTTTAAGTTATATAGTACAAGAAGATGATCGAGGAAGGGAAAAGCAACAGATTCAGAGTGGGTGTGAATATGATCATGAATATCAAGGCAGAACTACTCAAATTCCTATTTTACTCTATTTTCTGTATCAAGGGAAAGGCCCTTCAGACAGAGCGGGAAATGATTAATAGAAAACCAGACTAAAGGTAAATAAGGTAAATGAACTAAGTCTGAAGGTGATGTTAAGAATGTAAGATTGGGGGTACATGATATACTGGTAAATTTAGGGAATTGTGATGATTATGAGAGATGTTAAAGGTGAATCTAATATTCAAAGAGAGTAAATACTTAAAATTATAAATTATGAATCATTGGCTGGGCTGACATTTCTGGTAAAATTTTAAAGTGAATTATTAGAAATACAGTTTATGAAATTATCAAAAGGAAAGAACTGAATCACATGAATCAGCTTGGGTTCATAAAGAATAATAAACTAATACCAGGAATTCAGAGCTTGTTCAATATTAGGAAAATTATTAACAGAATTGACCATATCAATAACAAAACCAACAGAAATCATAAGAATGTTTCAATTGATTCAGAAAAAGCCTAAAACAAAATATAGCACCCAGTCCTATTAAAAATACTAGAGCATAAGAATAAAGAGTTTTCCTTAAAATGATAAGCAGTATCTATCTAAAACCATCAGAAAACACGTGTAATAGGGATAAGCTAGAAGCTTTCCCAATGAGATCAGGAGTGAAGCAAGGGTGCCTACTATCATGACTATTATCCAATGTAGCACTAGAAATGTTAGCTTTAGCAATAAGTGAAGAAAAAGAAATTGAAGGAATTAGAAAAAAGAAATAAAACCATCACTTTTTGCAGATGACCCTATGGTATTACACTTAGAGAATTCTAGAGAAGCAACCAAAAAACTACTTAAAATAATTAACAATTTTGACAAAATTGTAGAATATAATATAAACTTATCTAAATAATTGGCATTTCTATATATGACTAACAAAGCCCAGAAGCAAATAATAGAGAAATTTCATTTAAAATATCTGTAGACAATTTAAAATATTTGGGTGTCTCCCTGCCAACACAAACCCAGGAACTATATGAACACAATTACAAAACACTTTTCAGACAAATAAAGTCAGAAGTACTTGAAAAAAACCAATTGTTTATGGGTAGGCCAAGCTAATATAATAAAAATGACAATTCTACCTAAATTAATTTACATATTCAGTGCCATAGCAATCAAATTGCCAAAAATATTTTTTAGAACAAGAAAATAATAACACGTCATCTGGAAGAACAAAAAGTCAAGAATATCCAGAGAAGTAAAGAAAAAAATTACAAAGTAAGGGGGCCTAGCCATACCACATCTAAAACTATATTATAAAGTGACAGCCATCAAACTAATTGGTACTGACTAAAAGAAAAAAAGAGTGTTGGATCAGGGTAATAGGTTAGGTGCACAAGATACAATAGTCAATGACTATAATAATCTACTATTACCTAATATTACCGGAAACCTCTACCTTCTGGGATAAGAACTCACTACTCAATAAAAACTGCTGGAAAAATTAGAAAATAATATGGCAGAAACTAGGCACTTATTAAAATCCTCAAAACCTCTGCCAAGATAAGGTCAAAACTGATACGTGATTTAGATATAAAGGATACTACCATAAGCAAATTGGAAGAGCAAGGAATAGTTTACCTGTCAGATCTATAAAGAAGAAAACAATTTATGACTAAACAGGAGATAGAAAAAATTATGAAATGCAAGATGAATAATTTTGATTATGTTAAACTTAAAAGGTTTTGTAAAAACAGAACTAATGTAACTAAAATTAAAAGGAAAAAAAAAGCTGGGAAACAAATTTTACAGCCACTGTTTCTGATAAAGACCTCATTTCTAAAATATATAGAGAACTGAGTCAAATTTATTAAAATATAAGTTATTCTTCACTTGATAAATGGTCAAATGATATGAACAGGCAATTCAGATGAAAAAATTAAGGCCATCTACATTCAGATAAAAATGCTCTAAATCATTATTGATTAGAGAATTGCAAATTAAAACAGCTCCACCTCATATTTATCTGATTGTTTAATTTGGCAGAAAGGAAAAATAACAATTGGAGAGGATTCAGGAAAGCTGGAACACTAATACACTATTAGAAAGCAATTTGTGCATACCCTTTGGCACAGCAATAGCCCTACCTCTGTATTCCAAAGAGATCATAAAAAATGGAAAAGGACCCACATGTATAAAAATATGTATAGCAGCTTTCTTTGTCACAAAGAATTGAAAGTAACAAAGAATTGAAAATCAAGAGGTTACCCATGGATTGAGAAATGGATGAATAAATTATGGTATATGAATGTAATGGAATTCTATTGTTCAATAAGAAATAATGAGCAGACAGATTTAAGAAAAACCTAGAAAGACTTACATAAGTTGATGCAAAATGAAATGGGCAGAACCAGAAGAACATTGTACACAAATGATTAACTTTGATAGGCTTTGCTCTTCTAGCAATACAATGATTTAAGGCAATTGAATCTAAAAGGCTCATGATAGAAAATGCTATCCACATCCAAGAAACTATTGAGTCTGAATGTAAATTGAAGCATACTATTTTCACTTTTTTGTAGGTCTTTTTTTTTTTTGTGTGGTTTTCCCTGTTTGTTCTGATTCTTCTTTTACAACATGACTAATGTGGAAATATGTTTAATATGACTGCACATGTATAACATATCAGATCACCATCTGATGGTGATGGGGAAAGGAGGGAGAAAAATGGAATTCAAAATTTTATAAAAGTTGAAGTTATAAACTAATTAAAAAATATTTATTAAAAAAATCATACTAAACCAGAATTCCAGACCAGTAAGCCAGGGAAATCTGGAGTCATGGTATCTCTGGATTTCAGGAAGGCATTCAGCAATCTTTCATGATCCCATGAGGCCTTTATCTAGCTATGGGTAGCATTCTCCTTTTTATTTGTCTTAGATCACTATGTTACTTAGAAGAGCAGAGCCATTCATAGTTGATCATCACACAATGTTGCTGATACTTTGTACAATTATTTGCACAATAATATCCTATAACATTCATATACCACCATTTGTTCAGTCATTCCTCATATTTTCAACCATGATAAAGGCTGCTATAAATATTTTTGCACATGTAGGTTCTATTCTCTGTTTATGATCTCTTTAGAACACAGACCTTTGCTGGATCAAAGGATATGTACATTTTAATTGCCCTTTCCAAATTGATCTCCAGGATGACTGGATCACTTCACAACTACACCAACAATGTATTAGTTTCCCAATTTTCCTCTATCCTCTCCATTATCATTTCTCTTTTTTGTCAAAAAAAAAAAAAAAAGCCAATCTGATAGGTTAGAGGTAATATCTCAGAGTTGTTTTAATTTGGATTTCTCTAATCAAAAGCGGATCAAGGGATCCGCTATCCCCTACATTGGCACCACCCTGGCAGAATGAATTTGAGGGGGTTTCACAGTAGACAAAGCAACGCTCACACGATTCTTTGCCTTTCACTTCATCCTACCCTTCATCATCACAGCATTAGCCATTGTTCACCTACTGTTCCTCCATGAAACTTTTAGAGCCACTTCTTCAAGGTACCTGTAGATAGCTTTGATTTCTTCATCTGAAAACTACTCCATATCCTTAAATTATTTATCAGTTGGGGGATAACTTATATTATAGATTTTATCCTTTTATTTTATCCTTATTTTATCCTTATTTATTTTATCCTTTTATTTCAAAGAATGTCTCCCTTGGAGTATTATGCTTAATTTGCTGGGTTGGTGATTCTTGGTTGCAGTTCTAGCTTTTTTTGTCTTCCAGAATATCATGTTTCCTGATCTCCAGTCCTTTAATGTTGCAGCTGCTAAGTCATATGTAATTCTAATTATGACTCCTTGATGTTTCAATTGTTTCTTTCTGGCGACTTGTAGTATTTTTTTCCTTGATCTGATAGTTCCGTAATTTGGCTATAATGTTTCTTAAAGTTTTTATTTGGGAATAACTTTCCTGAGGTGATTGATGGACTCTTTCCATGTCTATTTTCCCCTCTGGTACCAGGATATCAGGACAATTTACCTTGATAATTTCTTTAAAGATGCTCTTCAGATCCTCCTTTTAATTATGGCCTTCAAGTAATCCAAGATTCTGACATTGTTTCTCCCGGATCTATTTTCTGGGTCAGTTGTTTTTTCCATTGAGGTATTTTACATTTTCTTCTATTTATCCATTCTTTTGAATTTTTTGATTGATTCTTTATATCTCATATAATTATTAGCTTCCACTTGACCAATTCTAAATTATAAGGATTTGTTTTCTACAATTAGCTTTTATACTTCATTTTTCATTTGGCCAATTGTACTTTTAGGGAATTGTTTTCTTCAGTTGATTTTTTTATCTCCTTTTTAATTTGGTCATTTCTGATTTTTAAGCAGTTGTTTTGTTTTCCAAGCTTTGATTTTTTTCCCATAATATTTTCCATCATTCTCATTTCTTTTCCCAAGTTTTCCTCTACCCCTCTTACATGATTTTTAAGCTTCTTTTTGAACTCATAATTTCTTTCTGGGCTTAAAATCATTTTCCATTTTTCCTTGGGGGTTTGCTTATAGGTGTTTTGACAGTGTTATAATCTTCTGAATTTATTTTTTAGTCTTTTCTGTCACTATAATAACTTTCTATGATCAGATTTTTTGTTGTTATTGTTGCTATTGTTGTTTGCTCTTTTTTATTATTTAAATTCTGTCTACTACCTCTCCCAACCTTTTGGTAATCTCCCCCCACCATCTTTACTTAATTTCTTCCCCTTCTACTTTTCTATTAAGTAAGAGAGACTTTTTATATTCAACCAATTGTGTATATCCCTTCTTTGAGTTGATATTGAGGGGAATAAGGTTCAAGCGATACTCATCACCCACCCTCTCATCTTTTAAATTTCCTTTCTTTGAGGACTGTGGGGACTGAATGTGAATCACAACATAGTATTTTCATCATTTTTGTTGTTGTTTGCTTACTTTTTTCTCTTTCTTATTTTTTCCTTTTTGATCTGTTTTCCCTTGTGCAGCATGATAAATGTGAAAATATGTATAGAAGAATTGGACATGTTTAACATATATTGGATTACTTGCTGTCTAGGGGATGAGGTGGGGAGGAAAGGTAAGAGAAAAATTTGGAACACAAGGTTTTGCAAGGGTGAGTGTTGAAAACTATCTTTGCTCATATCTTGAATGTAAAAAACTATTATTAAAAATAATTTTTAAAAGTATTCTTTGATATGCATTCAGAATTCATCCATTCTTTCTCTGGGGATGGATAGTATATTTCATCATAAGTCTTTCAGAATTTAATTGACAGAATTTTTTTCAATGAAAATGACTTTGAAATGATAGCACTCAAGGGATATCATAACAAACACAGTCCTTCACACATTTCAAATGTGGTATATTTTACAGATTTTCACTTGTGCCAAAAGTATGAATAAAAATATATAGCTAGTCTTTAAAAATAAATTAATTACCTTTCTTTTAATTTTGAGCTCTATTCCCAGGTTGGAAGAGACCCTGCCTCAGGTTTTTTGTGCCAGGGGTGGCAGACCCTGGAATGTTTACCTGGTACTACACTAATGGCTACTGCTACACTGAGGGAGTGGGGTGAGGATGTCTGGAACTGCTAAAGGCTTCATGGACCTGGCAGCTTACTTAGTGCTGAGCTAAAGTTTTAATGTCTGGTGTGTTTTGGCTGGTGGGGTGTCTCTGTATTTCCCTGGGGCTACAATGAAGTATGTGGCAGTCTGGAGGCTGCCTGTTTGTCCAAGAAAAACAGTGATCCTGCTAACACTTACAATATGGAAAAGTGTGCTTATGGTTGCTCACAGTCAGTTGCACAGGCCAGGAGAGCTCCTTAGATTATGCTACTTAGGAAAAACTGAAAACTTGAAGACCCTAACTTCCAGCTCTCAAAATAACAACAAGAAAGCTGAAGTTTGTAACAGTGCTCCCTTTGCCCTCAAAACAGAATTCAATTTAAACATAAAGTTACATATCAAGGAATAGGCTGGGCAAATGAGAAAACAACAACAACCAAAAAAACAGACCATAAAAAGTTGCTACGGTGACAGGGAAAATCAAAACAAAAATTCAGAATACAAAAAAAGTCAAAACAAAGACTTAAAGATATATGTGAACTGATCTCAGACTCAAAAAAAATTTGGAGGAGATCAAAAAATAGAAAATCAAAAATGAGAGTGATGTAATAAAATAATGAAAAAATCAACTTCTTGGGAAAAGAAGGCACAAAAAACTCAAAAGAAAATAATACATTAAAAATTCGTAAAAGGAAGCACAAAAATTTACTGAAGAGAATGCCTTCAAAAGCAGAATTGGCCAAATGGAAAAAGATGTACAAAAACTCACTAAAGAAAATAATTCCTTAAAAATTAGAATTGGGTAAATGGAAGCTAATAATGCCATTAGATAGCAAGAAACAATAAAACAAAAGAATGAAAAATAGAAGACAATATGGAATATCTCTTAGGGAAACCAACTGACCTGGGAAATAAATCCAGGAGAGATGATTTAAGAATTATTAAACTACCTAAAGGGCACAATTTTTTTTAAAAAAGAGCATAAACTTCATATTTCCAGAAATTATCAAGGAAACCTGACCTAATATTCTAGAACCAAAGGGTAAAATAAACATTTAAAAAACAAACAAAATACCAAAATGAAAATTCCCAAGAATCAAGAGTCAAACATAAAGCTCCCAGGTGAAAGAAAAAATATTGGAAGCAGATAAAAAGAAACAATTCAAATATAATGGAACCACAAGATTTGAAATATGACAAGATTTAGCAATATCTACATTAAAGTATCAAAGGACTTAGAATGTGATATTCTGGAGGACAAAGGAGCTAGGGTTACAATCAAGAATCACCTACCTAGAAAAGGTGAGTAAATCCTTCAGACATAAAAAATGGATATTTAATGAAACAGAAGACTTGGGTCATTTCTGATGAAAAGACAAAAGCTGAATAGAAAATTTGCATTTTGAATACAAAACACAAGAGAAACATAAAAAGGGAAACAGCTAAGAGAAATTATAAAACATTCAGTAAAGTTGAACTATTTACATTTCCACATGGGAAGAAGATACTTATGACTAAAAGCTTTATATATCGTTATTAAGGTAGTTAGAAGGAATATAAATGGACAATATAGGTGTGAGTTGAGTCTGATGGGATAGCTATAAAAAATTAAAGGGATAAGAAAGATACATTGGTGGTTGAAGGAAGAAGAGAGAGGCAGAATATGATAAATCATCTCATATAAAAGAAGCATGAAAGAGCTTTTGTAGTGGAGAGGAACTTAGGGGGTAGAAGAGGGACAATGCTTGAACTTTACTCTCTTTAGAGTAGGTTAAAAGGGAATAATATAATTTGAGTATAGAAATCAATGCTATCATTACACAAAAAAGTGTCCTAAATTCTTATTGATTAGAAAAATGCAAATGAAAACAATTCTGAGGCACCACTTTGAAAGAAAAGGAAAATAACATATTGAAATTGTGAGGAAATTAAAACACTAAAATACTGTTAGTTGAGTTGTGGACTGATCCAATCATTCTAGAAAGCAATTTGGAATTATACCTAAAAAGCTATAAAACTGCATACCCTTTGACCTACCAATACCACTACTAGGTCTGTATTCCAGAGACGAAATGAAAGGATATATATGTAGAAAAATATAGTAGCTCCTTTTGTAGTGACAAAGAATTAGAAATTGAGGATATGTTCATCAACTGGGAAAAGGCTGAAATGAAATGATGAACAGGATGCTTTCAGAAAACCCTAAAAAGATTTAGATGGAAAAAGGAAGCAAGCAGGACCAGGAGAACCCTGTAAACAATTGTAATTTATTTGATAATTACTTTTGAATGACTAAGCTATTCTAAGCAATACAATGATCCAAGAAAATTATGAAAGACTTATGATGAAATATGCTGTCTACTTCCAGAGAGAAAATTGATAAACTCTAAATGCTGGTTGAAGCATACTTTTTTCTAACTTTTTTTTCATGTTGTTTTGGGGATAGGTTTGGGGTTTTTTGAGGGGGTTTTGGTTTGTATTTTCTTATGCAACATGACTAGTAGAGAAATATGTTTTTCATAACTGCACATATATAACATCAAATTTCTTGTCTCTGATGAGATGAGAAGGGAGAGATGGAGAAAGAGAATTTGGAACTCAAACTTTTTAAGTGAATATTAAAATTATTTCCACATGTAATTGAAAAAAATAATTAAAGCTATCAAAAAATCAGATGAACTGCCCTCCTTAGGTAGGAGTTTTTAATATCTTGTTCCCAGAGATCTTCAGAGTGGGGCAGTGGGGGCTGCGTGCCTTGTTAACATATGACAGAAAGAAGCTCTGTTTTAGGTAAAGAATAGAATTGACCTTTAAGATCCCTTCCAACTAAATCATGGAATTACCTGATCTATGAGTGTTAATCTTTTAGATCTCAATTGCTTTCTCTAAAAAATAAAGATAATAATCAATCCATACTCAGAATTTTTTAAAGCTTTTTGGGGAGGGAAAGGGAAAGAATGTTGGTTATGGTTAGGCCAGTTAAAACCATTATTATTACTTTGAAGAAAAGGATCTAAAAGAATAGTATTGAGACCAACCTTTTTTACTTTTGCTTTCCTTCTGCCATCTTCTGATCTTTGAAGATTTCCCAGTTCCTTTTTTCTTCTAATTTATTTTCTATTTTATCTTTCTTCTTATTTTTTATTCCTCCCATTCATTACTATTCTTATTTTCCCTCCCCCTTTATTTTATTTACTCTTGTTATACTTTCTTCCCTCTGTTCTCCACAAAAACCAATCTCCAGACAAGCTGGACAGAATTGAATTGGTCTGTCTATGCCAAACAATGAACATTGGTCTAAAAGGGAACTAGTCATTTAACACTGTCTTCAACTAGTATAGATGGGATATGCTCCAGGCTAGACTCTTGTCAAAATGTAGAAATAGAATAGAATATAGCCTGTAGCTCTCATTGTTCAAAGTAAGGAAACTGGCATCATTTGGTTTCTTTTGTCCAATGTTGCCTAGGCTGCAAAGTAAAATCTTAGTAAATGTAAACCTAATAATTTAAAGTTTAAAGTCTATAAACATAAATCAGTAATAGTTTTACATTTTAATTTTAAATCATTAGTAGAAATATTTTTATTTAGGGTGAAAATGAAAGACATAAAAAAATTAATTATAAAGTGCTACACACACACACACACACACACACACACACACACACACGGGAGCCTTTGCAAGAATTCCTAAATAACACTGCCCCAAGACTCTTTGATAAGATCTTTCTCTGACAAATGAATTCTCTAGAGTTCACTGAATTTTCCAGATGGGAAGCTAGGTAAGAGCTAAATCTTCCAAAGGATTGTTACATCTCTCAATAAGCATTTAAAGAAAAATACTGAATAAATATTGAAACAATCAGAAGACAGGAGACTCATAAAAATTTTTATTTTTAAATTGGGCCAGATTAGACTTAGCAATAAGGGAAGGGAATTCATTACCTGTTAAATATTTCATTTACATAAAGTATGTGATGGAATTTTGTTCAGGACCATGTGAACTAATTTTGCAAGTAAAACATAGCCACCTGGGTAGAAAACCATCTGAAAAAGTAATGATAATTTATAGGAGTACCAATTGGGGAAAGGTATTTACTCTGGTTCTGTCTTGTAAAGGAAAATGAGATCTATTCCAGTACTTTTAAAGTACAATGAAAAGCTTTTTGAATTGTATTTCTTCATGACGATATGCAACTAAGTAAGGTAGGTAAAGATGACTAAGTTATAATCAATGTTAGCAGAACATGGAGAAAAATAGAACATTACTCCTACTCCTTTAATCTGTTCTCTTTTTTCAGAGGACACAAATTCATTACCAAATTATCAAGGTAACTCTACCCATTATCTCTATTTCAAAAATAACACAAACTCAGCAGTTCTCAACCCTCATGCAGCTACTAGGTTAGTGAAGGATGATTATATCAAGCTTTTATAGACATTATATTCTAATACCCAGAGTGAATAGACAGTCATTTTTCCCCAGTCATAAAGTAATATGATGCCTTGATCCTTTCTTCCTCTTTCCTCCTTTTTCTTTTGCTCCTTTTTCTTTCTTTCTGTTCTTCCTTTCGGCCCTCCTCCCTTCTTTTCTTTCTTTTTTCTTCTGCCCTCTTTCCCTTTCTTCCTTCTTCACTTCCTTTCTTCCTTCCTCACTTTCTCTTCTTCTTTCTTCTTTTTTCTCCTTTCTTTCTTCTTCATTTATTTTTCCTTCTCGTTGCAGCAACCATGCAGTATAGTAGAAAAATACTGGGTGGAAGTCAGAAGAAATGAAAATTCTAATACTGCCTTTGAAATTTATGCCAGCTGTATGACTGTCACTTAAGCTTTCTGAGACTTAGTTTACTCATCCACAAAGTAGAGATAATAATATCTTTAGTAATCTCCCCTCACAATTGTTGTAAAGGTCAAATGAGATAATAGGAAAAAGCATTTTAATATTTTTATATCACAATCTATTTTTTTTATTTTTGTTCCAAATTCTGTTCCTCCCTGCATTTGACATCCAAAATTCAATAGCCATTCTACATATGAAGTTATGAAAAACATTTCAACATTAGCAATGCTGCCCCCCCAAAAAAAAAGGCAAGAAAAAGGAAAAAATATGTTTCAATCTAAACTCTCTGGAGGTGGAACACACTTTTTATTATTAGTCCTTTAGAATTATTGTGATTCATTGTATTCATCACAGTAGCTGCATTTATCAGAGTAGTCAATTCATTCACAGTAGATTATTACAATATTGCTATCACTAGGTACAATGTTCTAGGTTGACTCATTTTATTTTTTATCAGTTCAAATAAGCCTTCCAAGGTTTTTTGGAAACTTGCATTTCTAACAGCATAATAATATGTCATCACAATCATACATCACAACTTGTTTAGTTATTCTCCAATTGATGGGCATCCTTTAATTTTTGATTTTTTGCCACCATAAAAAGAGCTGCTATAAATATGTTTGTAAATATTATTATTTTATATTTTTTGTTACAAAACAATTTGTGATATTGCTGGACCAAGAGTATGCACAATTTTACAGCCCTTTAGGTTTAGTTCCAAACTATTTTTCAGAATGATTGGAAGAGATTACAAGTCTACCAAAAAAATAGTCAGGCATCAGTGTGACTATTTTTTCCACATCCCCTCCAGTATTTGTTAAATTTGTTTTTTCTTCCAGGTTAACCATCTGATGGGTGTGACTTGGCACCTCAGAGTTACTTTAATTTTCATTTTTGCAATAATTAGTGATTTCAACAATTTTTCATATGGCTATTGATAACTTTGATTTCTTTTATGAAAACTGCCTATTCATATATGTTGATCATTTACTAATTGATGGATTTGTGTATATATTTCTATAAATTTGTCTCAGTATCCTATATATTTGAGAAATGAGGTCTTTATTACAGAAACTCTCTGAAAAATATTTTCCCATTTCCTTCTTTTCTTCTCAATTTGGCTGCATTGGTTTTGTTTGTGTAAAACTATTTAATTTAATGTAATTTATATTATTCATCTATCTCCCATGATCCTCCTTGTCTTTTATATAGTCATGAACTCTTCCCTTATCCATAGATCTAAAAGGTAATTTTTTTCTACCTTCCCCTAATTTGTTCATGATATTGTCATTTATGTCTAAATCATGTACCCATTTTGACTTTATCTTAGTATGTGGCATAAAATGTTGACCTATACCTAGTTTATATTAGACTGTTTTCCAAAATTGTTAAACTTAAAGTATGCTACAGTAGAGAGGTTCTTAAGTATTCAGTAAAAGCAATTATATTGAATGACGAGATCTAGCCTAATTTATTGTTTTATAATTGGACCTTCTTTAAACAATGAATGATGATCTTTGTTCTTTATGCTCCTCCTTTGCAGTGTGCAGGTTATTTGTAGAAGTTAATACATTTGTAATTCTCCTAACTCCTATAAGTAGTTTATTTCTGTGATTTCACTGATAGTGAACCTTAGTGAGGAAGTGCTTTCTATGTCAGCTACTATTTCAAATCTAAGAGAAATACCAGGGGCAGTGAGAGATTAAATTTTTATCAAGGGGCACATAGCCAAAATGTATCTCCGCCAAAATTCGAACTCAGATCTTCCTTACTCTAAAATTAATTCTCTATCTTCTGGGCCATGTAGCCATGAGTTATCTTTATTAATATATACACCTACAAAGAAAAGAACACCATGGCCTTCTTTTGACATGGCTTCTATCAGTGAGAATAAATTAAACTTTTGTGTTTTCTGTACTGTTGAAATCCCAAACACATTGAATTAGTTTAAAGGTTGTTTTTTTTTTAATAGTATTCTTTATCACAGGGTGGGGGTGGGGAAACGATTGAAAATCCATCTTTTCACTAAGACCATTAGAATATAATGTCTATAAAAGCTTTGTGTTAAAGTAATCATCCCTCACTATTACCTCCCCCTCTTTGTCTTCTCATTTATTCATTTCCCATTAATCGTAAAATTGAAATGGAAAGAGAATGAATTTTTTAAAGTCACTTGCCATTCTGGAGCTTTCTTAATTTCTTCTAAGTGCACTTTGGTTCTCCTTAATTTGTATCTGGGGGTAGCTCACAGTTACTGTGTGATGCACTTATTTCTCTTGTTATGAGCAATTAGAAAGTATAGCCAAATTCTCCACCTGGCCACCATCAGCAATATGTATGACACCAAGAGGGAAAAAAAGAAGCTAAGAGTTCCTTTGGGTCTGTTCCTTTTAGCATTCCAAGTCTGGATTCCCTGCAGTGGGCCTCCTGCAGTGGGGGAGTGCACTGTTGCAAATAGATCTTACCTTTGATTCTGACACTGCCTCCAAGGGGAGTGTGGAACAAGAATAAATACCATTTTTACAGTGATATTTTGTTGTTGGGGGGAGAGAAGGGAGGAGAAGATCTGTTCTGCCTGTTTAGAAGCAAAGGGCTTTCTCCTTAACATTTCACAGTGTACTTACTCTTTGGCTTATCTGTTATATTTACATACTGTAAAACATGACGGCTCTTTTTTAAACATGTGGCCTCCAGATGACATTTGTTCACTGGGGCTTGGTCTTCCTTCCCTAAACTCAGCATACTCCTTTGATGAGCTTGGTCAGCTGAAAGTATTCTCATCATAAACTTCAATAACATCCTGGTGAATTTCTAGAGCAAAAATATTTCTGTGTATCATCTGAGGACATTATGCCTAGAAGAGCATCTGTTTTTAACAACAAGAACCAAAGGGACTCTTCCAGTGACCTTCAGAGACCTTGAAGATTGCATTCCCCACTTCCATCCCCCCAAAAATGAAAACATGGTGGAAACCATTTGGATAAGAAAAAATAAATAAATCAGTAGAAGCTTCCTATAGCCTTTTTAACCAAATGGAGAATATAGATAATACATCTACAACAAATAATAAAACTGACAAAATGTCATAATGATGAGTAATTCTAACTCTTTATGTATTTTTCATTCCACTAAAAGCATATATAACCCTCTATTTTGGCTGCTCCCCCAACTCACCCTCCCAAATAATTTCTCTAGAGGAAGGCTGCTGCCCTAAGATTTGATAATAATATTTTAACTCATCTGTCTTGCCCCTTGTGAGAATAGAAGAAGCAACGATATCTGTTAATCTAGACTTATGTCCAGCACACCAGGAAGATGTGATTAGTGAAGTAAAAGACATGGGAAGCTTGGAGAAAGTGAGTAATCATGTCAGAATTCATAATCACCAAGAAAAGAGAGATTAAGTTAGACTTGCCCTCTGTACAGAGGAAAGATGATTTCAAAGGGTTTGGAGAAGTGACAGGTGTGAGATTCTAATCAAGAAAATGGCTCAAACACAATGGAAAATTCTAAGAAATTAAATTCTAATAGCAAAATTGCAAATGATCCCAAGAGAGGAGAAAAGGGAAGGAAGGAAGGAAGGAGGGAAGGAAGGAAGGAAGAAAGGAAGGAAGGAAGGAAAGGAGGAAAGGAGGAAGGAAGGAAGGAAAGGAGGAAAGGAGGAAGGAAGGAAAGGAGGAAGGAAGGAAGAAAGAAAGAAAGAAAAGGAGGGAGGAAGGAAAGGAGGGAGGAAGGAAGGAAAGGAGGGAGGAGAGAAGGAAAGAGGGAGGAAGGAAGGAAGGAAGAAAGGAAGGAAGGAAGAAAAGTAGGAAGGAAGGAAGGAAGGAAGGAAGGAAAGGAGGAAGGAAGGAGAGGAGGGAGGAAGGAAGGAAGGAAAGAAGGAAGGGACAGAGAGAAGAAACAAAAATATAGCACAAGAACTAGGAAAAGATAAACTCACTTCTTGAGATAGCTGGTAGGAGGTTAATAACTAACAGCAAGAAGGACTGTTTACCCCCTACTTTGATTCTGTTCTCTTTGTCAAAGAGAATGTCCTTCAAACTGAAAATATAAAACAGTCATCTCAGTCAAGGAATACTAAGAAATTTCAATGAGCCCAAGTCTTCAAGCCTAGAATTCTGAATTATACCCCAAATAACTGAAAGAACTTTCAAATAAGATTGCAGCATCATTGTCGGTCATCTTTGAGATATAGGGAAGATGGGGGTGGGAGAAAGAATGAAAACAGGAATGTGTTGCTTGATTTTCAAAAAAGGGGCCTTTCGGAAACTGTAACTCACTCAACTGGATGGAAAAAATAACAGCAAAATTACAAAATGGATATCAATAGGATGGCTTAAGACTGATTAGAGAAGAAAGCATGTGATACTAGAAACTAGAATAAGTTCACTAAGAAATCATTTCAAACTAAATTCATTTCCATTTTTGGCAAAGATATTGCACTTTACATTTATGCTGCATGTCTTTCTCTGTACTTGTCTCTTCCAATAGAAAGTTAATACCTTTTAAATAGAGGCAGTTAGAAAGTGAAGTAAACAGATCACCAGGCCTGGAGCCAAAAAGACTAAATTCAATTTAGTCACAGAAATTTAGTAGCTGTATGGCCTTGGGCAACTCACCTATATACCTTAGTTTCTGTACCCATAAAATGGGGTAAATTATAGCACCTACCTCCCAATGTGTTGTGAGAATCAAATGGGATATTTGTAAAGCACCTAACACATAACAGGTACTATATGAATGCTAACTATTACTTGGTAGGGATTGTTTCTCTCTTAGTACTGATATCTCCAACACCAAATATGGTATCTGATACACAGCAAAAGCCTGATTAATTAATTGATTCTCAAAGGCCTGGTCCATTTGGATTATTAAGATATTTTTGACAAAATAACACAATATTCTTGTGGACAATACAAAGAAATTTGGTGAAGTTCTAAGAAATTTAGTTCTGGCAAGTGAATTCAAAGAAGGAGGAAAAGAATCCTGATTAGCCATGTCCAAAGAGTATTGATTAATGAACTGATGTCAAACAAAAGAACTCTATAGGCCTCTATTCTTGGTGCTATCAATAACTTAGGTGTTCTATTTGACAATCTTGTAAAATAATGTTATTCTCATGCATATTTTATGCTATGCTAATAAATTTAAGGATTTATGTTACAAAAACATTTGTAACATAAAAATAAACAATTAAGTGTGTTGCCCAACAACTTGTAAGAATTAAGTTTCAGAAGAGGGCTTTAAGCTCATCAGGTCCTCCAAGGACAGTTGACAGCTGCATTTGTTTAGCCAGTAGCCAGAAGAGAAGTTTACATTCCCGGTGTAACTTAAAATCTCACACCCTCTCTCCCAGCTAAACACAAAGTGTCCTGTGGACCATCAGTTTTTACTTTGTATTGTACTTCAAACACAGCTTGCTTCCAATTTTCAGAACCTTAAAAATGTCACCCTTAGAACTGAGTTCTCAATTACTGTGGCAATGGGGACAGCTACAGAAGGAGCACATCAAGGGAAACCCCCTCTAGTTTCTCTGCTTTTCTCCAGCAAATTGGTTTATTTCTTTGCACTATCCCAGTAGAGGTCAGAAAACCCCAAACGGAATAGAGCTGTTGGTCTCAAACTGAATTTATTTTTTCTTTTGGTTCTTTAAAGAAGTTACCTAAATTCTTGAGCTAAAAAAAAAAAAAAGATGTAAAAAATGATACACACTAGAGTATATTTTGCATTGCTCTGCTACCGACAGCCTTTAAATGACAATTGTCAACTTTACAGGAGTATTAGCCAAGGAGTAAATATAATGTATATGTCATTTTTATTCCAGACAGGAAGACTGAAGGCAGTTACTAGTGAATGACAGTAAATTGTACCAGATTCCAAGTAAATTTTAACAGCCTTTTAGCTGCACTTTTCATATTCACATACTCATTAGTATTTTAATTTTTCAGTATATAATTCAAGGTTTTCAATAAAGCACCTAGGAAAAAGACAAATGGAAAGGTGTCTCCTTAGCAACCTACTGATGTAGGGAGGGTAAAGGTGATATACAGGACAGCCTAGAGCTCTGGTGCCAAAGTTTTCAGAAATCATTCAGGCAATTATGAGATTGAAGTATTCCTTCTTTACTCCTAAATACATAAACTATCAGCAGAGATGTCAGAAGCTGGCCTAGGTCACCTGAAAATAAAATCCCGAGAGTTAATAATGGGCTCCATCTAAAACAATCCAGCTTCTGATAATATTGAAAACCTAGAGAGAAAGCATTCGGCTAGCTTGAGAGGGTTATTGCCAAGTGCTGCCAGATGCCCGCCATTATTAATTGTTCCCCAGGGTCATAAGAAAATCTATGTTCCTCTTATGCTGTTGATAGGAATTCAGCACTTGCAATGGCAGGACTTTCTGACTCCTAGGAATGTTTGTGAGATAGAGTAAGTGAAGTAGAATGAGAATAGGAGAGTGAAAAGGAAAACAATTGCCAGAGAAAAGCAGAGAAACAGAAGGGTGTTTTCCCTTGATCTACATCTTCTGTGGTTTCCCCTATTGCTATCCGTAGCAATTATTGCTATTGGCTTTACCCACTAGAACAAAACTAGAAGTGAGCCAAAACTTAGATGGCTTATGTGAATGATTTGCATAAAAAAGTTGGAAGCAAGGTTTTAATGGTGGTGGTCATCAGAGAAAGCAACCTTTGGAGAGAACTTGACTCAGTCACTGGAAAATGAGCTGAAAAAATGAAGGTTCCCCCAAATGGTAAAATTAATCTTAATAGTTTCAGTTAATTCTATTAATTATTAATTAACTAATTAATTAACTATTTGGAGAATAGGGTGAGGTAACTACCTCCCCAGGCACAGAAAGCATCAAGACTCCCAGTGGGTGGGTAGAATATAACTTGTGAGGTCACATCCTTCTGCTTCAAGAAGAAACCTCATACTTCAAGCCTCCTGATATAACTGATAATTTTGGAAAGAGTACTTTCCATGATGCGATCAGGAGCTGGAGTACAGAAAGTTGTGAAGAAAATGAGAGGCAAGGAAGTGGAGGTAGATGTTGTGGACAGTATTTTTAAGGAGTTTATATCTATGATAGGGAAAAAAATACATAGGGTGACAGTAAAGATGAATAGAACAAGTTTTTTGAGGGTGGGAGAGATCTGAGCACATTTATAGGCAGGAGAGAAATAGCCAGAAGACAAGGAAAGATGGATGATTAGTGAGAGAATAGGGATGGTAGAGAAAGCAATTTTCTGGAGAAGATGGGATGGAATAGGCGCTCCTGTATATGTAGAGAAGATCACCATACTAAGGAATAAGGCCACTTTGTGTGATTCAGAGATAGTGGTAGGAGACATCTGAATAATACAAAAGGAACGGAAGAGGTTGATACCTCAGTTTTTCAGTTCAATATAATGGAAGTATTTCAAATTAGAGGGTGGGGAAAGAAGGAACTATGAGGAGGCTAAGAAGGGAAAGGTTTGTAAAAGCTGCCATGGTAAGGGGAAAAAGCAAATAGATTAGGAAGGTTTAGAAAGATTTTCTTGGTGGGGTGAGGGCCCAGTGAGATTATATAACATAATTTGCAAGGTACCCAGTCAGCATGTTTCCCTGATTTTCTCCTGTTTCATTTGACAGCACTTGAATAGAAGCAAAAGCATAAAATGTTGGGACTGATCCAATGCCAGGTTTGACAGAGTAATATCTTCTACAAGATAACCAGGGCAAGGGACTCTAGAAAACAGGGGAGTGTCAGGTTGAAATGATTCACCAAGGCGTCAGAATGAGCAAGGGAAGAAAATTTATACATTGAGGAGTGATGGCCTTGATAAAGAACTGATAGAGAATTAAAGGTCATGGTAGGGCCAAAAAACCAGGCTTGGGTTTGCAAGTCAGAGGGAAAGGTGAAATGACAATAGATAATGATCCCATGAAGGAATTTCAGGGTTCACAACATAGATATGGAATATTTATCAAGGATTGTGAACAGCTCTATGCATAGATGGGGTAAAGTGGAGGAGTAAGTTATGGGAAAGACAAAAGAAAGAAAGAAAGAAAGAAAGAAAGAAAGAAAGAAAGAAAGAAAGAAAGAAAGAAAGAAAGAAAGAAAGAAAGAAAGAAAGAAAGAAAGAAAGAAAGAAGGAAGGGGAGAGAGAGAGAGGAAGGAAGGAAGGAAAGGAGGGAAAGAAAAGAGGGAAGGAAGGAAGGAATGAATGAAAGAAAGTGAAGAAGGGAGGAAGGGAGGGAAGAAGAAAAGGTTAACAGGAAAAAAAATAGGGTTTTCCATCCATATTTAAATGAAAGCCCAGAGTTATCTTTCAGTTTAAAAATCTTTAATTTTGTTTTGTTTTGGTAAATTTTCACTTTATTATACTGTATTTAAGGACTTCTGGGGACCAAGCCAGATGGTTAAATGGAGGAAGCACTTAGCTGAGATCTCCCAACATTCTTCTCCAAATAACTTTAAACCTTGAATCAAATTCTGGAGTATGAGAGCAAATTAAAAAAAAAGTTAGACTAAGACATTCTTCCAGCCCAAGACAACTTAAGAAATGTAAGGACGAGAACTGGAACATGGAGTAGAGTCTGAATCAGAGCCCATGCAGATGAAATACCAATGATGGGATGTGTTGGTGGAAACATAGGCAGCAGCAGCTTCCAGGACTCTCAGGCCAGAGTCAGTCATAAGATCTGGCAAGTGGTTAGAAAGACATTCTAGGGGACCTCTGTGATAGAACAGGATGCAAGACCAGATGCTGTTTCATAACCCCTTTGACTACACCCTCTTTTGACTCTTTTTCAAGAGCATAGAGGAGCTCTTTTAGTAAAAGAAAGGAGAGGCCTTAAGGAGTAATATCTCTTCTGGTCTCAGGGGAGCAGGGACCCTAAGGAGTAGTATTGATTGCAATAGCAAGGGATTCTTCCTGGGCAAGGAACATAGTCTCCATAACTCTCCCCAGATCACATTACTTTAGATGCACTGAAAATGTCCAAAACCCTATACCTAAATCTGAAAAAAGCAGTGAAAAAAAGCCTGAAGTTTGGGATTCTCCCCCTTACTTCCCCAGGTGAGGAATAAAACCCAACTTTAACATAAAATCAAAGTTAAGAAATAGGAAAAAAATTTATGCTTTTTAAAAAAATAAAGTAAAAAACCTTTCAATTGTATTAAATCTTCCTTTGATTTTCAGAGTTTCCATTTTGGTGGTTAACTAGAAATTTTAAATTTGTTCTCTCTCTAATTGTTTTGCTGTTGTCATTGTTGATGTTTTTAGTTTCATAATTAATTGTTCTGTTCTTTTTTCATTTTTTGATATATACTTATATATGTATGTACACATATATGCATATATAATGCATATATATGTATGAATGCATGTATATTCCCATAAGTAATGCTTTGACTGCATCCTACAAATTTTTATATATTGTCTCAATGTTGTATTCTCATTAATGAAATTATTTTTTCTATAATTTATTCTTTGACTCACTTATTCTTTTGGATTAGATTATTTAGTTTTCATTTAATTTTAGTCTGTGCTTTCACTGCCCTTTTTTAAATGTAATTTTTATTGCCTATGATCTAAAAAAGTGCATTTAATATTTCTGCTTTTCCACATTTGTTTGTGAAGTTTTATGCCCTAATATGTGTTCAATTTTTTAAGGTGCTATATAAAGCTGAGAAAATGTATACTCTTTTATTTTCATTCAATTTTCTTCAGAGGTCTATTATGTCTAACTTTTCTAAGCTTTTATTAACTTTTTAAATTTCTTCTTTCTATAGTGAGATTTATCTTGTTTTGAAAAAATAAAATTGAGATCCCTGACTACCATAGTTGTACTGTCGATTTCTTTTAGCAATTAATTTAAATCCACATAAATCATCAGCATTTCTATATATTACCAACAAAACCTCGCAGGAAGGTATGGTAAGAGAAATTCCATTTAAAATAACTGCTGACAATATAAAATGCTTAAATGTCTATCTGCCAAAACAAACCTAGAGAGAGTATATAAACACAATTACAAAGCATTTTTCCACACAAAAAAGACACAATTAAACAAGTGGAGAAATATTAATTGCTCACAGGTAGACTGAGACAATATAATTAAAATGCAATACTACTTAAAATTTAATTTTTAGTAGCATATCACCTAAAATTAACTTTTTTAGTAACATACCAATCAAACTACCAAATAATTATTTTGTGAAGCTAGAAAAAATTATTAAAAATTCATCTGGAAGGACAAAAGACATGACTGTCAAGGAATCAATAAAAAAAATCTGAAGGATGGCATCCTGGCAGTAACAGATTTCAAACTATATTACAAAGCAGGTAATCATAAAAAACAATCTGGAATTGGCTAAGAAATAGAGTGGTAGATCAATGGAATAGATTAGATACACAATACAAAATAGTACAAAATAATAAATTACCATAGTAACCAGCATTTGTTTAACCCCAAAATCCAACCTTTTAAGGGAAAGAAGTCACCATTTGACAAATATTGCTGGGAAAATTAGAAAGCAGTTTGGAAGAAACCCAGGCAAAGACCAACATTTTACAGAAAATAACACGGTAACATCAAAATGGCAAATGATTTGGAAATAAAGAGTGATATAAGTAAACTAGAGGAGCATAGGAAAATGTACCTGCCAAATCTATAGATAAGGGAAGAGTTTATGACCAAAAATGAGAAAGAGAAAGGATCAAGGGAAGTAAAATGTAAATTTGATTACATGACATTAAGAAGATTTTGCACAAACAAAATTATTGCAGAAAATTAGGAGGAAATAGAGAAATTTTACAGCAAGTTTCTCTGAGGAAGATCTTATTTCTCAAATAGATAGGGAATTTAGTTGTATTCCCTTAACCATTCCCCAGTTGATAAGCAATGAAATGATATGAACAGGCATTTTTCAGAAAAATAAATCAATGTTATTAAGTCACATTTATTAAATCACTATTAATTAGAAAAATAAAAATTAAAACCCTGAGATACCACCTTCCCACCTATTAGATTAGCAAATATGACAAAAAGAAAAACAATAAATACTACAGGGGATGTGGAAAATTTTGGATACTAATATATCATTGATATAGTTGTAAACTTATACAATGATTCTGGAGAACAATTTGGAACTAGTCCCAAAGGGCAATAAAACTGTACATACCCTTTGACCCAGCAAAACAACTACTAAGTCTGTATCCCAAAGAGATCAAAGAAAAGGGGAAAGGATGTATTTGTAAAAAATATATATATAGTTTGAAAAGTTTTTGTGTGTGTGTGATGGCAAAAATTGGAAATTGAGGGGATGCCCATCAATTGGGGAATGGCTGAACAAGTTGTAGTATTTATATAATTGTGATGGAGTAGTATTATATGAGCAGCATGCTTTCAGAAAAACCTAGGAAGATTTATGTGTTCTTACGTAAAGTGAAGTAAGCAGAACCAGAAGAACATTGTACTCAGTAACAATATTATGAGAATAATGAATTGTGAAAGATTTAGCTACTCTTCTCACAACAATGATCCATGATAATTCCAAAGGACAAATGATGAAAAATGTTATTCACCTCCAGAAAAAAAAACTGATAAATTCTGAATGTTGATAGAAACATAGATTTTCTTTAAACTTTATTTTTCTTGTTTTTCGGTGTATGCTTTCTTTTGCAATATGGCTGCTATGGACATATGTTTTTACATGACTTCACCTGTATGATTAATTTCACATTACTTGCCTTCTCAATAGTTGTGGGCAAAGTAGAAAAAAGGGAAAGAACTTGGAAGTCAAAAATTTTAAAAGTTAATATTAAAAACTTTGATATGAATTTAGGAAATATTTAATGAAATAAAAATGTCTAAAATGTTGGATTTAATTGAATTTAAATTGTTTTAGGCACTCAATAAGTGGGGAAAGAAAGGCAATAAACACTGATATACTACCTACTATTTACTAGGAACTATATTGAGTGATTTAAAAATACTTTATTCTCACATCAATGTTGAAAGATATGTGCTGTTTTTATGCCCATTTTGCATTTGAGGAAACTGTGGCAAACAGATGTTAAGTGTCTTGTCCAAGGTCATACAGCTAGTCAGTGTCATTATTAAGTGTTTATTATGTTCCAGGTATTGTGTTAAGTTCTGAAGGACAGAGGACAAAAAAGACTCCCTTCTCTCTGGGAGTTCATTTTCTAATAGTGGAGACAATCTGTAAACAACTATCAATATACAAGATGTATAGAGTATCAGAGCAGCTAGAGGTGACCAGGGAAAAGCCAGAAAATAGGTGAGTCTTGAAGGAAGCCAAAGAATCCAGGAAATGGTTATAAAAAAGAAGTGCAATTTCCCTCTGGAAACCTGGATACATTGGAAACTGGTCTCTCCTTATATAAGAAAACTTGATGAGCATCACCCAACACTAATAAATGAATGGTAGCAGGAAAAAAAAAAAGGCATAAAGAAAGGTGTTGAACTGAAGACAATTATGCATAAAAGGGGGCTAGCAGGGGCTGGCTTGGCTTAAAGACCACCAGGCTCATGCCATGGGGATTTTTTGAAGCTGGATGTTCCGAATAAGAAGAACAAGGGAGCCATAGCCATTAATGTAACTGTCCAGGTGGAATAATGTTAATTATTTTACACTAATTATTCTATTGTTCTAGGGATATATGGGTGAGGAAACTCCTACTAATGTGATAGATTGGCAGTTTTTCTTTAATTTACAGTTTCAGAATTTGCCTGGGGCATGGAAGAATCAAGTGACTGAAAATCATGATTCAGATGGGAGCCAGAAGTGAAAATTAAACCTACATCCTACCAATACTCTCTTTACTATATCCATTACCTTAAAAAAAAAAACACACACAACACAGAGAAATTAGTTTTTCTTTGTCTTCCATTTTGTCAGTCAAGGAAAGTATTCTTCAGGTTTTTTTTTAAAGATGTTATAACATTTAGTCAATTCTACATTTAATAGACATAAATGAAAACTCTAGAAATTAGTATCACAACTGCAGAATGGGGAAGGTGTGTGGTTGGGCAGCATGTTGTCTGGAAGAAAAAAGTCTAGGGGATTTTATTAATTGTAAGCTTGGTATGGGTCAAAGGCAATGTATTCTTAGACTACATATACAGAAGCACAGGGTTCAGAATTAGAAATGTGACTGTGCAGCGATAAGTCTGCACTATAGATCACAAATAAAATTTTGTGTTCATTCTTTCAAACTAAATTTTAGAAAGAACATTGATTGTTCTTTCTAAAATTTGGGGGTTCTTTAAATTGGTTTTAATCAAGAGCATCCAGAATAGGGCAACTAGAAAAAGGTCTTGAGTTCATGTTATAAAAGAACTAGTTGAAAGAGCACACACACACACACACACACACACACACACACACACACACATTAGAGGCATAAGGGAAAAGAACAATCCACTTTTGAGGGCTGAGTTCTTCCTTTTTAATTGATTCTCTCACTCTAGAAACAATAGACTTGACTACTGATTAGAGAGTATATTTTAATTTTTAAAAGACCACCAGATGTATCACCAAAGTTTTGCCAAGTGATGGCTAATTCCATAAAATTTGATCAGGAAAATTCTTTCACACATTATAAAATTACAGATTTAAGCATGGAAGGGACATTAGAAGATATGAAATCAACTGTCTCATTTTGCAGATCAGGAAACTGAGGTAACACCTCATTGTTTCTGTTACCTGTCCCTTATCTTTTATAATTTCATCATCAGGGTGGAGGGAAAATTTATTAGTCAGAAGCATTATGCTCAACTCTCTCCTCATCTCCACCTTCCCATCAATGAGGCAAATTTAGGTTTGGTTAAAAAAAAGCTGCTTCCTAACAATTAGAGCTATCCAGAAGAGAAATAATTGTCCTGGAAAGCAGTAGGTTCACAGACCTTCAAACATAGAGTGGATGACCAGTGGTTGGAAAAATTGTAGAGAGAAGTCTTATTCAAATATGGGATCTACTAAATTGGATTCTGAACTTCTTTTCACTTTTAAGATTTTCCCAGATGAATTATATTCCAGGGAATGAGGAGAAAGAAAGTTTGGGAGTTGAGGAGGTGAAGTGGAGGAACTTACACATAAAGTTGCAATCTAGAAAAGTTTAACAAAAGAAGTAACAGGAATCTACACATGGAAACAAATACTGATTTTCTAAAAGGGAGGAGACAGATTCTGGAAACCTTGGGCCAATAAACTGACCACTGATCCTCTCTGATATTCAGGAAGGAAGAAAATAAGCATTTATTAAGCACTTTTGTGTTAGTCACTGTACTAAGAGATTTACAAATATTCAATAATTGAATAGTCAATAGATGCCTCATGATCATTTAAAAGGGAAGCAGTGATCACCAGTGGAATGCATGAGGTAAAAAAAAAAAAAAGAAAAAGTCAGGGCAAATGGACTTTATTTCTTTCTTTGCTAAGATTTCCTTCTTTGATAAGCAGATAAGGGGATGTTTTATAATAATAGCTTAACTGGCTTTTCAGTAAGACATTTGACCAAGTCATTTGTGATATCTTTGTGGATAAGCTAAAAAATGTTCATTGGAAAGTAGCAGAGTTAAATGGATTTGTGGGTATCTGAGCAACCAATACATATAAACTGAAGGTTAATAAATTATGCCAGTCTGAAGGGCAGTCTCTATTGTTGTGCCATATAGCTCTACCCTTGAACTTGTTCTGTTCAGCATTTCTATTTCTAAGTACTCTCTTCTTGCAAAAGTCAATTAAAATGGTGTAGCCACATCTATATTTCCTGTCTATAATGAAAGGATGCTTGTACTTGAGAACTCTTCCAATTCCAAAATTTCATGAATCCATACATCACAAAGACTGTCCTTTGCTTTCAGGTTATAGACTTAATTAATAAATTTTTGTTTATAGGTTTGTCTTTTGGCATCTTGACTTTGCATGTCAACTTTCTTGTGATAACAATGTATATTTATATATATAATTTGGAATTATATATATATAATTCTATATAATTTGGAATCAGAGAATCTCAAATTTGGAAGAGACCTGGACATGATTCCTAGAATATCCACAAGTGGTCATAAACCTTCCACTTGAAAATCTCCAGGGAAGGAGATCTCATTGCCTCTCCACATAGATCATCCACTTTCAGATAGGTCGTTATTAGGGTAAGTTTCCTAATATCAAACCAAAAATCTCCCTCTAAAACTTCCATCCATTTGTCTTTGTTTTGTCTTCAGGGCTAAATCTAAATCCCTTCCAACAAAATTCATACATTTAAAGATAACTAATAGTTCCACCATCACCACCAAACCCCTTCTCTATGTATTTACATTAATTCTCTACTTTTTGGAGCAGTAGTGAGCAATAGGCCTAGAGACAGGAAAACCTGAATTCAATCCTTCCTCCAACATTTACTAGCTGTGTGTCCCTAAGCAAGTCCCTTTCCCCAACTATAAAAGAGGGATAATGATTTCTCCTACCTGGCAGTAGGAACAAATGTTTTGACATCTGTAAAGTTCTTATACCATACCTGGAATATATTAAGTGTCATAAAAATGCTTACTCCCATCACTTCCTCTACTGAAATTTAGGAGAGATAGAAAAACACAACTGAAAACTACTGAACAACAAAAAGTCCTTATGGTGAGTTTGATATCACTGCCCTGGAACAGTCTGAGGCCAATACTGCAGAGGAGGATGGTGAAGGGACAGGAAAAGAGCATTAGAACCAGGTCTGGCCAGGGAGGACCCTTCTGCTTTAATTATTCTTTATTATTATTATTATTCAATTTATTATTTATTTATTATTCAATTTATTTGGTGCTAAGTTCAGTTGCTTCTGTTCTAATGACTATCTCAGGAGGCAGTGGGCTTCCCCCTTTCTGGAGGTCTTCAAGCAAAATCTGGCAGCAGATTGGCCATGCTTGTGGAAATTGGATGCGTTGGGTGGAGGAGGGAGGGATACAGGTCAGACTAGATGGATTCCCAGCTTCCAACTTCTGAGATTCTAGGATTCTAGGACTGCAGGACCTGGTGAGTGTGGTTTTCTGTAATTCTTTCACATACTCTCTATTGCTTTTATTTCTAGAAAGATTCAGATCTCCCGCCAGCTTCTCACAGAGAAATACATATCTCTGTATGAATCATTGGCTGGATTGATACGTTATGACACAAGAAGAGGAAACTCAGAGAGATAATCAAAGAAAATCCACTAGATATGACAAATGATGAAAGAAATGGATGAAATGGAGAAATGAAGACACAGGAAAATGAACATAGTGGGTTTGAATCATGATAGTACCAGCCCAAGTGAATTCTAGTCAAAACCCCCTAGAAAGGATCAAAAACAGTCTTCATGCTGTTCTTAAAACAGCTTTTTCCTATACGGTGTGCTCTGAATTTCAGATCAAGACCCTCTCATAACTTTTTGTCAATAGCTTGGGCAACTGAGTTTGAGAGCAGAGGCAGGGCTTACCATGACTGATATACATAAGTAGGCAGATCTTTACCTCAAATCTCATTTTCACCCCTATTTGATTATATCAAATATAGGACCCCCAAAATGTGCTGGGTTGCTCTAGGCCCGAGTCAGGACAAGAGTAAGAGGATAATATGGAAATGGGTTGGGTTTGAGGAAGTCTGCCAAAAACTAGAGATGGAACTGGGGCCATTAAGGGTTTGTATGCAGTAAAGTTAAAGGTTAAATAGCCAGGGTTGGAGGTCATCTAAACATAAAAACTGACCCATCAAGCTGTACTAGAATGCTTTGGAATAGAGAGGTAAAGGATGGAACTGTATGAAGAGACACTTATTTGTGGTTCATCAGATAAAAGCATAGGAATCAAGTGGGACGAGAACATACATCACTGAAAATGTCAGGAACTGGGCTGTAGGTTAACAACCTGAGTAGGCAAAAAGGCACATTGCTATATGTTGACATTCATTTTCAAGCAGACCCCTTCAAAGGTACTAACCTGCATAAAAATATTGAGATTAGCTACACCTTGGATGGCCTAGTTGTTTTATTATTAAATATTTATTACTTAATTTTAAAATTATTTTAATTTAATTAATTGATTTATTAACTAAATTAATTTATTATTATGAATTACATTAAATTATTTATTTGTTGTGACTGATGAGCATCAGAAGGTTACAGAAGCCCTACTCCCATAAACAGGCTTTATGCTGTAAAAACTGAGAAGTTTAGTTACAAAGAAAAAACATTTGAGACAAAGAAAACAATTAATTAACAGCCAAATATATGATAGGTCAGTAACCTGTTAGTGACCTGGAAGAAACTCCAATAATCTTCCAACTAGTAAAGGAGTTGGTTAACTCAGACTTTAATATAATTTTCCTACATGCCTCCATTTCCAATCATTTGCCAAGTCATGTTATTTTTCCTTACATAATATATTTATATCTTCCTTCCATCCACCCACATAAGTCACTACGTAATCCAAGCCTTCACCTCTCACCTGGGATATTCCAATAGCCTCCAATAGTCAAATGTCTCCTTGTTTCCAGTTCTTGCTCTAATCCATCAGCCAAAACCATCTTCCTAAGGTTCATAACAATCTTTAATTGTTCCCTATTATGAGGGGCAGCTAGGCAACACAGTGAATAGAGCACCAGCCCTGAAGTCAGGAGGACTTGAGTTGAAATCCGACCTCAGACCCTTAACATTTCCTAGGTATGTGACTCTGGGCAAGTCACTTAACCCCAATTGCCTCAAAAAAAAAAATTGTTCCTTATTATGTCCCAAGGAGGCAGTTAGGTGGTTCAGAGCAATGGGCCTAGAGTTAGGAAACCTGAGTTCAAATCCAGTCTCAAAAGTTAAAAACTCTATAATCCTGGGCAAGTCACTCTGTTTGCATTAATTCACTAGAGAAGGAAATGACAAACCGCTCCAGAACTTTGTCCATGAATCCAAAAAGGGTCAGACATGACTGAACAGCAACAATTATGTCTAAGCTAAAATGTTAACTTCTCCAAGAAATAGTTATCCTTTACCATCTAGCTTCCCAAACTTAACTTATTCCTCTTAACTGTATGAACTGCCAGCAAAATTCACCTTCTTCACTAGACTAAATTTTCTCATCTTCTATTTGGCTGCTGTCTTCTCAATTCTTCCTCTTAGAATCTTTCACTTCTTTCAAGGGTCAGCTTGATCACGACACCTGGGACATTTTCCCTAATTTTGCTAACTTTTAGTGTTCTCTTCTCCCTCAAAGTATCTTATTTTTACTTAACTGTTTTCAAAATGAATCCCTCAGTAAAATGTAGTATTTACATAGCATTTTATTCTCAACTTACCTTGGAGGTAAGTGCTATTATTATCCCCATTTTACAATAATAAAATTGAGGCAGATGGAGGTTAACTGATTTGCCCAGGATAAAACAGCCAGGTCAGAACTATTAACCTAAACCCTATCAACACAGCCTCCACACGAGACACATTCACAATCCAATTAGAAACCTGTGGCCTCTTACCTATTTTTGGATGGAGAATGTACATCCCTACAACATGTAAAAACTCCGCTAATACAATATAATTTGCTACTCATCAGAATGCTCAGAAAGTTACAGCATCTGCCCTCTCAGACTTCATCTAAAAAAAAAAGAAGCAAGATACACTCAAAGAAAAATACCAACAACATCTATTTGTGGAATGAGCTATGTTCTGTGACAAGTCATTACACAAATACACTATTGGTTTGTTTGTTTTTAATGTAGACCTGTCATGTCACTGGAGTAGAGAATTCCTAGTGCAGAAATTCCCTCCAATGGTGAAGATTGGCAAATGAGCTGTTATTTATAGACTCAGCAACTAGTCTGCTCAGGGTCATGCAGTATGTTCCAGCAACAAGACGTGAACCTGAGAAAACTAAACTTGAAAAGTTTTGTCTTCCATGCCCTATCCATGCTGCTTCTCATAAATATAAAAAAGAGCCCCATTTTAAATGTTTTCTATACATAATTCTGTATGTCTTTCTCCTAGTGTTTCAAAATATTCATAATAACATTTTAGATTTTTCAAAGTAGGTTAGAGATGGAAGCATTTTATAGTAGACCCATTATTTTTATATCATTCAATTTAAGACTCACTAAACTTGGGCAGGGCAGAGAAAATCATCCCCAACTTACATATGAGAAACCATTGCCTGGAAAGATTAAGTTACTTGCCCAAGATCATACCATCATTACCTGGTAGAGGGCAAGGAAGGTTCAGACTCTTTTCATAAGGAAAGATTTTGTCTCTCGTTACACTGCATCATGGTAGATGGAGAGCTGATCTTGGAATCAGCAAGACCCCCACCTCTGCCATTTACTATGGGATTCTGGAAAAGTAGTAAGCTCCCTGTGTCCAGGGCAGCTCTTTAACACTATGGAGAACCATAGAAGAGAAATTACTGGTTTGCACTACAACAAGAAATTCCTTTCTTAGAAGCCCATTATTCCAAAGAAATAATAGATCCAGGCAAACCTCAAAGGGAATGGAAGGAAGAAAGGAATAAGAATTTATATAATGTCTATACATGTTAGACACTGTCGTAAGTGCTCTTTCATATGATCCTCACAACAATCTTGGGAAGGATATGCTATTATTATCCCCTTTTTATATATGGGGAAACTGAGGCAAACAAAAGCTAAGTTTCTTGCCCAGGATCACACAATAAGTATCTGAGTCCAGATTTGAATTCAGGTCTTCTTGCTTCCCAGTTTCCATCTACTGCCCCACCCAGCCACCTACAACTACAAGAACAACAGTAATATCTACCTCACAGAACTGTTATAGTAATTAGAATTAGTCATGTAAATAAAATGTCTTGCAAACTTTAAGTTGCTATATAAATATAAACCACTATTATCATATAAGTCAAATTCTGATTGCAAAAACATTTATTAAGCACCAGGATAGAAGCCCAACTTGAGTTCAAGGAGTTCGTAATTACTGGGGAAGATCCAGAACAGCCATAGCTGCTCCCCTCTCCCACCTCTACTATAGATACAGACCACCACAAACGTCCATATGTGACCCTAGATGGAAAGAATTCCATCAAGACCGAGACCCACATTTTACACATGAACAATCCAAGCCCCAAAGAAGAAAAATGATCCAATATTAAATAGCACTAATTTTGATTAAAAATCCAAAGGTCTTTCTATATGCTTTGTATTTTTCAACTAACAATGAAAATCAAGGTTCCTAAGGCATTGCAAACTATATTAGTTCCATTCCAAATCAGGATTATTCTAAAGCTCTAAATGATTAATCCCCACCATGATGGTTCAACAGCATAAGTCTAGCAATGAACTGAATATCTGGTCTGTGCAAGCAAAGCAAACTAGAAAGCTAAAGAATTACCAAATTGTTTCCAAGATAATTCGGGCCAAAATAACACTTTTTTTAAAAATTATTTTTAAATACAAGAACAACTAATATCTACCTTACAGAGCTGTCGTGATCATCAGAATTGGTCACGTAAATAAAATGCTTTTCTAATGCATTTCTTTAAAAAAAAAAATAAAGTCTTTTTTCCAGAATTCATGATAATCCCTACCTCAGCTATCCATTTTACTTTGCCGAGACCAAGCCACTCCCACTTATTGAACAATCCTGTAGTACCAGATTTTTCTTTATCAACCAGACATTCCCTCAAAACTTCTCATCCAACAGAACTTTCTAATTGCTAACCTTCTACATGTTGGACTTAGACCAATCATTCTCCTCACATTTCTCTCTGAATTAAATTGTCTGTGAAAATTACTTTTTGTTGACTTTTGTGGATACCTTCTGCAAACAACTGAAGGGCAGATTTCAACTGTCCACTGCCAAAATGGCCTTATGTCCCATCTGTTGACTGCACATAACATTCAGCCTTTTATTATCCTCAGAAATGGGGAACTCATTTTATGGTGTTAGCTAAAAAGCTCGAGTTGGTAAAAAGCAGCAATCACTGACCTTGGCAACCACTGGCATGGAGCAAAATCTACCCAGTAAAGAGCTTTACTCTGGAAAAGGGAAAGAGGAGGTCAAGTCATCTCCAAACGGTAGGACCAAAATACAGCTTAGTTTCAGGGAGCTCATGAAGCATCTCAACTGACTGAAAGCTCCCCAAAAGATTGGTCTTGTGTCTTACAGGCCAAATAAGATCCAAAACTGTGATGAAGTATGATTCCTTAAAGGCACTCCTTTTGAGACAAGATTTTGTACATGAGTCACACTGCCAAATGGAGCCAAGCACTTTCTCACAAATGGTAAAGCTGTAACAGGCTTCACCATTAGGGGCCCTGGGAGAGGTAATGATCTTTTGCCAGAAGAAGAGAATAAAATTGGGGAGGTCTATATGGCTTTTTACAGTTCTACTTACAATTATGCTTTAAACAATTTACCCCTTGTTGATGAGCAACTAAACCATGCTGAGCTGCTGCAGTTGGAGAAATAAGTACATGCTGGTTTTTCTTCTGTTGCATTTTATTTTTATTTTTTAAAAAAAACTAACAAACAACAACAAATTCTCCTTCGCTAAATTCTACCCTTTCCAAGAAGACAGACAGCGTGCATGAGTCATTTGTCCAGCTCCGGTAGTAGATACACACAATAAAAGGCAATGGTTTACACATTCATGCCCAGTCAATGTCCTCTGGGCCGATATTCATAAAATCAAGGCAGCAGATGGCCCACCTAAATTTAATTTGCTATTTGATTTATCCTTGGGTTGCCACTTTGTAATGCAGATATTGAATGTTCGGGTACTGCTGTTTGAAAACACAAAACCAGGCTTGGAGCACTTCATCAGCACATTTGACACCTGGCCATCAATCCTGCCATGCAAAAGGAGCCCATCCCCAGATTACAGGGCAGCTCTTGTTTTCCATAGAAAGTGAGTCATCAATGGACAGGTGGGCCTATCTGGGCCGATGCTGGCGTTTTATAAAGTTTGGGACTAAGGATTTACTAGCTACGGGTCTGTGAGGGTCAGTTTGGAGATGGGCATGTGTGAGGCTTGAGGAGGAACTGAGAGAAGATTTTTTTTTTTGTGATATTAAAAAAAACACAATAAATTTCTTTAAAGAACTCTCAAGGTTCAAAACTAGCATTTTCTATTTCTGACTCGCTTTCCGGTGTTTCATGGGAAAATGTTGACATCTGTCTTTTGTTGAATTATTTCTAGTGATGATTTATTCATTGTGGGGTCTGAGCTTCATCATCCCATGCTAATATATTTGCCGGTGCATTAGTCCATGTAACGGGCCAATCATGTAGATCTCGTACTTGGAACATGGAAACTTCTGAAGTCCTGCGTTCGTGTTCCTGGCAGCTGTCGGAATAATTCCTGCTGTCATCCTACATAGCCGACTTGCCTCCAAGCCAGATTAGTGTGGGGTAGCAACATGCAGCGCTGCTAAATTAGGTCATTAATTGCGAGAGAAGTTTGAACCTCCTTGCACTGGGGGGAAACAAAACACCGAGGTAAATGGGGAATAAACATTTGAGAACTCTGGGATTTGACTCAGTGTGGTTGTGGATTCTGGGATTTCGGGTGGAAGAGACCTTGGAGATCATCTCATTCAATAATTTTATTTTATAGATGAGGAAATTGGGTCCCAAAAAATTAAATCACTTTCCAAAGGGTCATGCGAGTAACCAAGTGGAGGTCCAGACCCAGTTTATCTGACTCTAAATTCAGTGCTCTCTTCATCTTACAATGTTAGATTTCATTCTTTGCTAATTCACAAAAGCATTATCCTCAATGAGCTAATGATTAAGAAGTATAATGTTTATAATAATGGCCTTCTAAGGTGTTACATAATTAGCAACTGGTGGGAATGCTTGGATCAGGGTATGAGGAGGGCATACTTGTCAAATTTGCCCAAGGACCCAAAATTAGAAAGGATAGCTAGCCTAGTGAATGACAGACTCAGGGTACACAAAGAACTTGTCCAGGTGGAAAGTGGAATTGAATAAGGAAGTGCAAAATCTTACATTGGGGTTCCAAATTCAAATTTCCATTCTAGAAATGGAGGAAATGTGACCTCTGGAGCTGTTTCTCTGGAGGTATTAGTACTCAACAAAAGTTAGAAAGAGTCAACAAGGTGACAGGACAGCCCATACAACTAATGGGCATAGCATCCAGGAAGAAGAACAATCTCACTGTTGTTGAGCTCGTTTCTGGGCTCAAGTTGATAAACTAGAAAGGGTCCTAAAAAGGGAAAAGAGAGCAATGAAAGCACCTCTTTTATATGACAATTTATTTTTAAAAGCTGGAGATATTTAGCCTGAAGAAGCAAAGAACTTGGGGGAAATATGGCAGCTGTCTGGAAGAACGTAAGGGATTGCTGAAGAGAGATTATATTTGTTCTTCTTGACTCCGGAGAGAAAAAGGAAAAATTGGTGGATCCAGACAAAAGGCAAATTGAGGTAATGTGAAAGGGGAAACTTTTTGAAAAAGCTGAGTGAGCTGCCTCAGGGGGGAGTGGGGTCCCCTTTCCTAGTTTTCCTACAAAGGCTATCTAACTATTTGTCAGGTAAAATAAAAATGAGATCCTGATACCTCTTTGTGACCTGGATGTTTTCTGTGAATATAATAATTAATATGTAGACATTATATTACTGATTTATTTGTTTAACATTTCAAAATACATAGGAGGATTTCATCATGTAGGTAATTTCCAGTGTGGGAACTCTTTCTGTGAACAGAGTAACCCATCTATCACTTAGCAGTTAACTCCCAAGGAATTGTCTGAAGCATAGTAAGGTGGAAAAACTTTCCCTCAGTTAAATATCAAGTAAATGGCAAAGCAGGTAATTGGACCCTGATTTTCATGGCTCTAAGTCCTGCACTCTATCTATTAGCCTTACTGTATTTTATTTCGAAAGGCATTAACAATATTTATCAAAACTGTGATGCAGTAGATAGATTACAGGTTTTGGAGTCAGGAAGACTCATATTCTTGAGTTCTAATCTAACCTCAGACACTTACTAGCCCTATGTCCCTGGGCAATTCACTTCATGATGTTTGCCTCAGTTTCCTCATTTGTCAAATAATCTAGAAAAGGAAACAATATTAAACTACTCCACTGTCTCTGACAAGAAAATCCCAAATGAAAAAAAGAAAAACAAATCTCAAATGGAGTCATAGAGACTTGGACATAACAGAAAAAAAATGACTGAACAAAAAAAAATTAGAAAAACATGATATAAAGAACAAGAATGATCCCAAAGAAGAGTTATAAGAGGAAACTTCTCCCAGCTCCTTTTGCAGAGGTGGAAAGTTTATGATTCTAGAACCCTGCATATGTTTTCAAATTTTTTTATTTCTTGATCAGCTTTGCTTATTTTTGCTTCTTTTTCTTTTAAAAATATAATTTGTTATAGTTGGTAACTGGGGTCAGGAAGATACAAGAAATTTAAGTAATATAAAAATAAAAGATATCAAAAATGGAAAGAAGAACAAAGAGAAGAAGGGAGGGAATAAGAAAGGGAAGGAAGGAAGCAAGGAAAATAAAAATATACATAAGGCAATGAATGAAAAAATAAGCCAACCTATAAAAAATAACTGATCCAAACTTAGAATGTGCATTTAGATTCACTTGACATGATTCCAACATTGCCTTCACTCTTTTTTGTCCTGTTTTATAAGTCCACTAGTGTTGTTTTCTTCATGGCTGTTGGGGGACTGTTGCTATAAGGAAAGAAAAAGAACCAATTGCCTTTTAGCGAACCCATCCTTCCCAAGTTAATCAATCACTGCTTGTCTGCTTTAATTATCTCACAAGTTCCAAGTAGATATGCACTTGCAGTTTCCAAATATTTGCATGATTAAAGATGCTTTCCTGGTTTCAATAAGAAATCTCAAATTGTTGAGTCAGAAGTTAAGATTTATGAGAAAGAGTAGTCATGTTTATCTCCTGGCTTTCAGAAATAATGTGTCTCGGTCCAGTAAAGAATAGCATTCCTACCATTTCCAGAGATATGTAAGCTCTCACCACTAATGATGATGAAGCATACTGAAACCCTTAAATGTGAAAAGGAGTTGCCAGCCAAGGATATGTTTCATGCCCTCCCTTCTTGTGCCCATAAAAAGAAGGAAAGAGCATCCATGTATTATTAGTTACATTTACCATAACACAATGTAGGTGCATTGTGATGAAATTTACCAGACTTGTTTTGCTGAAATGTCAGAGTTCTGGGCAATCATTCAAAAATATCTCATGTATGCTGGCTCAGTCAGGAATTGGTCTAATAAAGTAAAATAAAATGGGGAGGGGATATTCAGCAAGATTCCTACTAAGATTCCTTGCAGCTCTACCTCAATGATTTAAATTGATGAGACTAGAATGCCCGGTTTGGCTGTCATGGTATTAACAAGTCAAATCACTCTGAGAACTGGCTCATCATTTGAAAACCTGACTCTTCAGCTACACTGAAAAGAAAGCAAAAAACTAATACCCAAGATTTATAGAAAATTGACACAAAATATGATTGAGCCATTTTCTAATAAATAGGTACAAGATACGGAAAAATAAGGGAAGAAATTAAAACTATCAACAACTAAATGGAATATATCCTAAATCACTAATAATAAAAAGAATGCTAATCAAAATCTGATAGTTCATTTCTTAAACATTCAATGGGTAAAGTTGCCGAAAGTTAGAAATAGTTTATATTAGGGAAGCTATAGAAAGATAGGAATATTGTTCAGGGAATTGTGAAATGATTCAATCAATATGAAAAACTATTTAATTCAGCGAGGAAAGCCACTAAGCAGTTTACACATTTGGACCTAGAAATAGTATGAGTATATGAATTGAGATCTGGTTTAGATACAGAACATTCACATTGAAAGAATCACCTAAGATAGCTAGCAGTCTTTTTGATAATAGATTTACTCTCAAGCAAAGCAGAAGAGGATAACAGAAGTCACAGAGGACCATTCCTATTCTTCGAGAAATGACATATATTTGTTGCTATTTAGTCATGTCAAGCTCTCCATGCCCCGGTTTGGAGTTTTCTTGGCAAAGAACTAGAGTGGTTTTCCATTTCCTTCTCCAGATCATTTAACAGATGAGGAAATGGAGGCAAATAGGACGAAGAGATTTGCCCAGAGTCAGAAACCTAGTAAGTGTCTGAGGTCAGATTCTTTCTGCTCTATTGACTGCACCACCTAGTTGTCCATATAATATTTGTCTAGCTACTTATAATTCATATCTCAGAAACCAAATGTGGGACCTTCAGCAAATTACTTCATCTCTGCCTCAGCTCCTGTAAAAGGGGGATAATCTTACCATCTACTTCATAAGATTGTTGTCAGGGAAAATAAATGCAATAACAATTAAAGCACTTTGTAAACCTTAAAGTACTTTATAGTTGTTAGTTATTTTCCATATTTTCTCACTGGTTCTCCTTTGAACAATCAAAAACTTGCAAAATGTCTGGCTAAGATTAATCAACTGACCTACAGAAAGATAAATCCTTAACTTTGACTTCATTAACAAAGTGACCTAATGTTTTCTGACAAATAATTCTTTGACACCTGGAAAGGCAAACATATAAGATAGATTTATTAAAGGTATTCCATCAAAAAAAAAATCTCAATACTTAAACATCAATTCTATTAACTAGCATTTCTTCCATAATAAATCATATTGAGTGATTTTTATATCCATAAGTTAAAGATTATTAAAAATGTACCCTAGTATATTTCATTCTGATAAACCTCTTCTGTCTGTACAAGTCTTAAGGATCTTGGTCTGAAATGGATCATGTCTGCCTAATTCTGTGTTGGCTTCCTTAGCCCCCAAACTTCCCACCTCAGCAGGAATCAAGATAGAACCATACTGAAGCTCAGACTACTACTACTAAGTGAGGAACATAGCAGGCAGTTCTTTGACCACCAATATATTAATTGTTTTTTATCCCTTTGAACTTAGAAGACATCCCCTTAGTAGACAGCTAAGTGGAGGGGATGAGCTTAGAAGAGGAAGAATGACCACTGCTCTAGAGAAGCATTTTCTTTAGGGAAGACTCAAAGTAATTGCAAGGAAAGACTTAGGCAGGTTTCCATCAAAAAGCATATATTGCTGTCGTCCTCAGCCACAAGGAAGGAAAATTAACTTTTTTCTTTTCATCTTATGTATTGCAGATTTCAGAAAAACATGTTCGCAAAGCATTCTCCCTGGCATCTCAAGATCTTTCCATCTCTCCATTTCAAGTGCAATCCTATAAATTGCCATCCTTGATATAATTCAATTGAGTACTTCAAGGATCTTTGATGTCATCAGTAGTCTCCCTCATGCTGCAAATCTCAGCCATCTGAAACATAGTAGTTGGTTTTTAAAAGTTGCTATGGCTTAAAAAAAAAAAAAAAAAAAAAAAAAAAAAAAGCATTCGCTTGCAGCCAACACCTGATAAGTTTTTCCAGTCTTAGTCTGGATGAACTTTGGTCTATAGACATCTGGTCTGTCCTTTCCAGCTTTGTAGATTCCACTCCAGAGATCTATCACATAACATATAAAATTCTGGCCATCTCCTTGTCATGGTTCAATGAGGAAAATAATGGGGAATTCTCGGTAACAGGAATCAAAATATACATTAAAAATAAAATTGACTCAACTTTAGATTTTATCCATGAAGATTATAACAGAAACCTCCTTGTCCCTCATTAGTTCATTTCTGAAAAACACATTTTATTCCATTACAATTCACTTAGATCCATGTGGGATCCCACTCTCTTCATGAAAACAATCTTAAAATGGCAGAATTTGGAAAGTCCTCTGCTACTTATTGGCAGGTATATTGGCAGGACTGAAACTTGTTTTTAAACATGAAAAATGTAGTCATGTGGAAAGAATCTTCCTACAGTGGAAACTCATCGATTTTTAACTCTAAAACATCAAGTCCTGGGCCCCTAATACAATATCTGGGTTGACCTGAGACTATTTGCTCTGTGACTACAGGTGTTGGGAGAGATATCCAGCCGGACTACACAGTTTACTGTCGCAGCAAGGCCAACAAGTCCATTAATCATGATTCCAGTGGGTCAATCTCCTGCCAAGACAAGAAGGAAAGAAATGGGCTGGTTATAAAAGCAGGTGAGAGCCATTCATCAGTGTTGGCTGGAGCACCATGTTGACCTTCCTGATTCTCATTAGTGTGGGCCTGGCCTCCGCTCACCATTCTGGTGAACACTTTGTGGGGTAAGCCTGGAATAGTTATAGCAAACCAGTCCTTTTTCCTCATTCTGTCCAACTGAAGGGAGTTTCCCATTTGAAATTCTCTCTTTTCTGTTTTTCTGTTTCTTTCTCTATCTTACCTCCCAGGGAGAAGGTGTTCCGAGTAAATATCCAGGATGAGAAGCAGGTCCACCTGATGCATGTTTTGGCCAACAATGTGCAGGTAAATGGACAAAGGCAGACAGTTTTGTTGGAGTTTTGTCCCTCTTACTTTTGAATTTTAAAATTTACCTTGTGAGTCCTGTCAAGAAAAAATGAAAATGAAACATGCTTTGAAAAAAACTTTGAAAAGTCTGTTTTCAGACTGTTATTGTTTATAAGACTTACTACTTTCCCGGTAACACAGCCATTGTACTTTATCTGTTGCCATCATTAAATTAGGAAGGATTTGGGTCCTGACTTGTGATTTCAACCTTCTATCAGACACTTCCCTTACCTGATGCAGACCAAGAATTACCTTTAACTTAGGGATCTAGACCTGGACATGAGACATGAGGCAGAGGCAATACGGATGTTGTTGACTCCAAAGGCCAGTCTTCTCTCAGTTGATCCATGCAGCTTCTCATTAGTTGCTACAATAAAACAGATTTTCAGTAAACTTTAAAACAGTTGACAGAGGCTGTCAACCTGCTTCAGAATTACTGACAACCATGGGAGATTTTTAATGCAAAATACCTGACCATCTCCCTCAAAGGAATAAAATGATCTGCCTAGAAGTAACCTGGAAAACAACTTGGGCTTTTGGCCAGGTTGAACTTGAACTTCATGTGCCATGTGTCATCACTTGTCGCTGAGTTTCTTTCATCCAAAAGCAAACTATATGAAATTTTGTGGCCTTGATTTGGGCCAACTCTGAAAGACACGACAGGAGACAAAGCAACAATGGCAGGGAGGATGTTTTCAATACTTCCCTTTGGCTTTACTGTTGCCCAAATTTCTGTGCTAGCTTTTAAAAAAGCATCTTCCATGGAATGGGAACTGACATTTTTAATTATATCGATGGTATCATGGGGCTATAACACAACATAAGGTAGTACAGTACAAGCCTCCAAAGGGCCATTGCTGTGCCCCTTTCTTATGAATACCCAGATCAAAATATTTCAGCAACTCTTCAGTGTGGCTTGAGAGCAAAAATTGTTATTTTTCTGCCATTAAAATTATTTACTACTGAAACTTTGTGCCTGATACATACACATCATGTCTGGGTCATAGGGGCTTGAAATAGGGTTTTGATAGTAATAACTAATATATATATATATATATATATGTATATATATATACATATATATAGTATTTAAGATTTATAAATGATTTTATGTACATTATTTCATTTACTTCTAACACTAATCTTGTGAGATAGGTGCTATTATTATCTGTATTTTATAGATCAAGAAACTGAGGTTATTTCCATTTTATGGTCAGGAAACTGAGGTTGAATGAGATTAAATTACTTTCCCAGGGTCACACTGCTACTACCTGAAGCAGCATTTGAATACAAGTTTTCCTACCACCAGTTCCAGAGCTTTATCTCCTCACTGACACTTTCATCATCTTCTCTTACATTATAGAATTAAAATCTCCTGGAAAACAAGTTCCTCCAGGGCAAGAACTATTTCTTTCATATTTACACTCTGCAATGCAAAGCACATAATAAGTACTTCATAAATGCTTTTTGAGGGTTCCATTTCCATTGGTTGTTTCATCTGATTCCATTTGGGTAGAGCAAAATAATGGCAACATTAAAATCACAGAAACCTAGATTTTGAAGGGACCCGGGAATGCAGTAATTCTCATATAAGGTTTAGATCTTGGCTGCAAGATTCCTGACCAATGGTCACGCCAGCCTCAGCTTGAATACTTCCAAAAATGAGGAGCTCACTATTTCATAGAAGCAAATATATTTTTGAATAGCTCTAATTGCAGGAGACCTTCCTTACAAAGAACCAAAATTTGCTTCCTTTTCTTTCCATCCATTAGCCCTTTCTCTGCTCTGTCAAACTAATTGAATATTGATATTCAATAATTGAATAAATTGAATTCCTTCTGTGTGATAACTCTTCCAAATATTCAAAACCAGATCTTATCCTGAGGAAGTGACTTAACCTCTCTGAACCTCAGTTTCCTCATCTGTAAAATGAGTAGGCTGAATTAAAATACCTTTAAGTTATTGTACTAAATCTATAATCTGATGTTCATGTGTCCTTCAGTTACCTCTTCTGAAGACTAAACATCAGTCAGTCAGTCAATCAGCATTTATCAAGCACTTGCTATGTTCCAGACATTATGCTAAGAATTAGGAATACCAAAAAAGGTAGACAAATCTTAGTCTCAAGAAGGTCACAATCTAATGAGTGATGACATTTAAGTTTGCCAACCTGGGGCACTGGAAAGATGGAGTTACCCTTAACAGTATTAGAAAAAATCGGAAGGGCATATTTGGGGGAAATTAGTTCAATTTTGGACACATTGAATTTCAGGACATCCAGTTCAGTCTAATAAACAGTTGAAAGTTCATCAACTCCTTAAATATTTCCTCATGAAGATTCCCCAAAGCTAGTTCATCTTTCCATTCACTGTCCTTTATTTTTGTGCTTCAATTTGTCAGTGTTCCTTTAAAAAATGAATGAAGAAATGGCTAAATTATTTATTAAACAGTTACTGAGATAAGCATTAAACATACAAAAAAAAATAATAATAAGGCAATCTCTACTGTCATAGAGATCACATTTGAATGAGGGAGGCAACACTTAAGGAAAGTTACAACTGCAGATCAGATAGAAAATCCTAAAGTACCCAGAATTTAGCAATCCAATGAATGCAGAAAATCGGAAGACTATTAGTTCCCTCATTTTGGAGATTAATTGCATTAATCTTCCTGAGATATCTTGGGGTTTATGGCTAGATTTCTTTCTGAAGGACCTTGCCTTAAACTAAAACCAATCTGATTTTCATTGGCCACAAATAGGTCCTAGTTCAAGCCCCATTTGGTCATTGTTTGGGTCCTTATTGACTCAGATTGAATGTAATTTCCAATCATTTCTGCTTTGGCCAGAAATCCTGAGGTTGAATGAGATTAAATTACTTTCTCAGGGTCACACTGGAAGGGTCTTCCCCTTCCAGATTTACACCATCACACACTAGAATAGCCCCAGGGACTATTAGATACCTTCAATACTTTTTCTGTATTCTGACCCTTTTTTTTCAGGTTGATTTCTGGAAACCAGATTCAGTTTCCCAAATCAGACCAGAAAGCACAACTGACTTCCGTGTTAAAGCTGATCAAGTTGACGAAGTTGTACATTTCCTGGAAGAGAATGGACTAACTTATGAGTGAGTTCAGTATTCAAAGTGAATAAATCTTTTATTACATTTTAAAGTCTTTTACATATATGTTTGAAAATGGGTTTACAGACATGATCTCATTAGTGCTAAACTATCAACTCCCTCAGAGCAGGATCTTTGCTTTATCCACCCTTTGTATCAGTTTAAAATTCGTTTTCTTTAAGAAGTCCTTCCTCACCCACCCTTTTAAATTCTGCAAATGAGAAACTGAGGCCAAAGGATTTTAACTGACTTACCCAAGGCCATGCAACTAGTCAATGACAGAAATATTAATTGAACTCAGGTCCTCTGTTAGAGGGTAGTGCTTTGTCCGGTTTTTGTGTTGTAGCGACCACACAGTCACCATTTTCTATTTGATCATTCTTAATAGGATTTACAGGTATTTGAAAAATAGTTGTCAAAAAGAATTTATTAAAAATCTTTTATATATATGAAATGGTGCTAAATATCTGAGATACAAAACCAAAGTGACACCTCAAAGATCTTACATTCTATAAGGGGGAACAGACAACGATGATTGATGATAATGATGATGATGATGATTACCGCTTATAAAGTGTTTTAAGGTTTTGAAAGTTATAGATGTGTGTTTATATATATATATATATATATATATATATATAATATATATATATACATATATATATCTGTGTGTATGTATATATGTATCTTTATAAACCTATATTTGTTTGTTTATTTGTATGAAATCTCAGCTTTTTTTCACAACAGTGCTGTGAATATAGTCACTATTATTAACCCCACTTGACAGATGATGAAATTGAGGGTTAGGTCATTTAATCTAACCCTCAGTTATCATATAACTGGCCTTTGAGGAAGCATTTAAAATCAGGTTGTGGGCCAGCTAGTTGGTGTAGTGGATAGAGCATCAGCCCTAAAGTGAGGAGGACCTGAGTTCAAATCAGACACTTAACATTTCCTAGCTGTGTGACCCTGGGCAAGTCATTTCCCCCCAAGTGCCTCTGCAAAAAGCAAAAAAAAAAAAAAAAAACAACCAAAAAATCAAGTTCCTATGTCTCCAAATCCAGTGTTTAATTCACTATGCTACTCTATGTAGGTATGTTCAAACATAAACAAATAAACAAAACATGATTTGAGGGAGAAGGCATTAGCAGTTGGAGAATAAGAAAAGTTTCCCATATGTATGAGACACATTATTGATTGATTCTATAAAATCTGTGTTTGCTTCTTTAGGCTTTAGTAGGTCCAGAAGTCTGTCTACCAGAGGTTGAGAATAGCTACTTTCCACTCTAACATCCTACAGCAAAGTTACTATTGAAGTCTGTCTTCATAATGTTTTGAGAAAAGTACAGCAATATCTTATGAAAGAATTCCATTTCAATTTGACAATTTTTATAAGTCACCTACTTTGTTCAAGGCACTGGGGACACAAATTGAAAAATGATCTAGTCTCATGTCAAAGAATTCACAAATCATGGAGATTGAGGAGGGAGCTAATAAAGGGTGAGACCAGAGAAGGGCTGGTTGTTCGGTTTGTCCAGAATGTGGAATGCACAAAAGAGAAGAATGTGACATATGGATAGAAAAGAAGGGTGGAGCTATATTTCAGAGTTTTAAAAAACAGGTTGAGGATTGATACTTCATTATAAAGGAACAGGGAACCACAGAAGGTTAGTGAATGAGGGAATAACAAGATCAGACATAAATCAGAATGAGATTTTATTTCCTTCCATATTCATTGTTTATAGTAATGAATCAATTGAAAAACGTTCATTAAGCACTTACTATCCACCAATCATCATGTTAACCATTTGGGAGGTAAATAGAAAACTGAAGACAGTTCTGTCTCACAAAGAAGTCATATTCTAATGGGGGAACACAACATATATAGAAATTTTCAACTGCAAATACCCTAAGGACCACTGAAATCTTAAGGTTCAGCAACAATTAAAACCATATCTACTATTTGGCAGGGCCAATGATATTAGTGGCAAGAACTTTCTTTTCTGGGTCTTTTTAGTAGTGGGAACAGAGAAGGCACTGCACTTGCAGAAGTCCTTGCCAGGTCCAATCTCCATAAGGGTTGCTTTCCTGGACATAGAAGTTTGATGGAGGCTTAGTAGAGTCAATTATTAAATTTTCAGTGTGAGCAGTTTATGCCTTGGAAATCAACAAGCACTACAAATTATGGCTTAATTCATTGTTGTATTGATGGTCTAGACTTAAGAAAGTAGAGGAAAAAAATTTTAAATATTGATAATGCAAATTAAACTTAAAAGTGTGTCATGCATACTTTTTGCTGTGGAAAGTCAGTTGTTAAACATTTAACAGCACACTTTACCTAGATCTGATCAAAGAAAATTAAGTCTAATAATATTTCTGCTGGTGTGAAATATTAGAATTAGCTCCTTATCATATCTGTTGAATGATATAACTAGACTATAAAGTATTCTGCAGATAGATTTAATTGTAGAATAATGATTTCAAACACATTTTAAGGGATACAAGCAAGACTATGGTAGTTCAACTCCAATGTTATGTCCCATGCAGCTTAGATTTCTAGACTTGCCTGAGGGAAGTATTTAACAGGACATTTTAAGTCTTTTTTTAAAACCAAAAAATATGACTGTGTTGAAAATGTTTTATAATCTGCTGTTGACCAACTGCATTAAGGGTTCTTAACCTTAACTTCGGCCTTAACCTCAGCCACCCTCTGGCTATCTGTGGAAGCCCATGGGCCCCTTCTCACAATATGACTTTTAAATAATTGAAGGAAATGCTAAATTTCAGTTAGAGGTTAAGAAAAATAAAGATGTAATCCTTTTTTCCCATCCAAGTTCACAGACCCCCTAATGCTTTTTCCCTGAGTCCCTTGAGCCCAGGTCAAGACCCCTGATCTACACTGTATAGACCATGAAGCTACACTTCTGGACCTTGATGCCATCATTTAAAATCTAACGGTTCTGTTGGTGAATTATTATAATTGTTTAAGGAAAACAGAAGAAAATTAATGACCACGGAATAATTTCAGCAGCCTGGCTCATGGCCTAGTTCTATTTTTATTACCCAAAGAGTAAGAGGACCAAGTGGTTGTATTTTCACATCAATCTCCCTTTACGAGCTGAGTACATCACCATCTTATAGTGGCAACCTTTCGTGGGAGGTTGTAAGTGTGTTATCTCTGCTGGAATTCAGTGAGATCCCCAAGGAGGAAGACCTTGCTAAGTTCAATTTCCATGTGCTCATGCCTAGTGGAGTTTCTGTATATGGCATTCTAAGTATTAAATAATAATTAAGTCCCTTGAAAATCCCCAAGAAGCAGGCCTGCAATATGTCTGCAAATATCATAAGGAGCCCCTGTGCATTCCGTGAGAGCCCCATATGGCAATACTAAATTAGCACCTCGATGATTTTTTGTCTGTAAGAATTTATGTTTTTGTGCTATATACTAGGCGCCAACTAATGCAGATAATAATAACTGACCATTCTCTACCAGATGCTAAGGCTTGCACAGTGCTTTTATTTTATTAAGTCCCACAATAACCCTATGAAGTGGGTCCCAGAATCAACCTCATTTTGCGGAGGCAATTAGGTGGTACAGTGGATAGAGTTCTGGCCCTGGAATCTGGAAGACCCAAATAAAATTCAATATCATATATGTAACTCTAGGGAAGTCACTTTATCTCTCTGTGTCTTTTTCTCTTTGTGTGTGTGTGTGTGTGTCTGTCTTTGTCTATGTCTCTCTCAGTCTCTGTCTCTGTCTCTTTGTCTCTGTGTTTCTCTCTCTCTCTTTCTCTCTCTTTCTCTCTCTTTGCCTCTCTTTTTCTCTGTATCTCTGTGTGTCGCTCCCTCTCTCTCCCTCCCTCCCTTCCTCTTGCCTTTCCTTCTTCCTTCCTTCCCCCTTATTTCCCTTTCTCTCTCTCTCCCTCCCTCATTCCCTCTATCTCTGTCCCTCTCTCTCCAACTCTCTCTCCATGTCACTCTCCCACCCCCCCTCTCTCTTCCTCTCTCTCCTTTATCCCCTGTCCCCCCTTTTTCTCTCTCCTTCTTCCCTTCCTAGCTGGTTTTTTCCCCTCTGAAATAACCCTATTTCTTTTCTCACAAACATGGAAGAGAGACTTTTTTAGTAGTTAGATAGTCATCCCAGGGAAAGAGCAAACTTTTTTCTGATGATCTCTATTCACACATGAAGATATTAGAGCCCTGAGGTTTTGAAGGTACAACATGGTAGATATGTTCAAAATTCTGAAAAAAATAAAAACATTTACTTGCTGTATGAACAGGTTCCATTTTTTCATTAGTAAAATGAATAGTAAAAGGACCTACCTCTCAGAGATGGGAGGTTAAAATGAATATAGGATAGCATTTGAAAACCTTGAAATAAGTGATTTTTAAATTATTTTTGTGTATTTTGGGCTACTTGAGCAGTGGGATGAACTCCTCAGAATAATGTTAAATTCAGAAAATAGAATATATAGAATTATACAGGATACTAATTATATTGAAATACAGTTATCAAAATTTGTTTTAAAACAAGTTCATAGACACCTAGCTTAAGAATCTTTGTCACAGATCAGAAAAATTCTCTGTAGTAAATCTACTAATATCAAATAATCATTGAGCTAGGAAAGTTCTTTTTAAGTCTTGGTCTTCAGCTGATATTGATTCCATACCTACTGAAAACAGGATATTGTGCTAAATGCCGGAGGATACACAGTATTTAGATGCCCTCAGAACTCTCACAATCTAGCAGAAAGAAATGGTACAAGTCACCAGAATACCAAAGAAAGCAGCTCAAGCGCCCTAGAAAAGGCCTAAAATTACATGCTCTCCAAGGCAGGAAGGTTACACCCAACTAAGGGGAAAGCAAAAGTGGGTTTTACATTTAAATGATCATTTTCCGTGATTCCAATGATCATTTTCAAAGGGTTTGTGAATTATCATTGAGTATCATCCTAAACTTGATTAGCAAAGCCTCTATTTTATCAACCAGGAGAAATGGTCATTATTTTGATCTCATTATTTTGATCTCCTTAATTTTTCTATCATGAATAAAAAACTGGATGGCAAAATGGAGTGGGAACTGTGGGAACAAGATACCTCCCAAGAATATTTTTTCTTCTTTTAGTGAAAATGATGTTATTTTCCTTTTCTGGGTATGACCTACAGTCACTTGTAGTTCTACAGATCTACAGAAAATTGGGGCTCAGAAATGACTTGCTCAGAATCATAAAGTGACAAAATGCTAAATATTAAAGGTGGGATTGAACTCAAGTGTTCCTATTACCAACCTAATCACTATGAAACACTGCATATTGCACATAGAATTCATCTATCTGTTCCTTTCAATCTACCAGGTATGTCACTAAAATAAAGGAGGTAGCAAATTTGGTCAAGAATTGTTCTTTATGAACAAATATTGGCTAATACCCAAACTTCTCCCATCTCTTTCTTCCCCTCCTTTTTCTATTCTTCTAATTCTTTTCCTTCCTTTCCTTTCTCTTCTCTCCCTCTCTTTCCTTTCTCTCTCATTCCCTATAATTTCTTTTCTCTTCTCTTTTTTGTGTGTCTCTCTCTCCCTCCTTCTCTCTCTGTCTGCCTCCCCTCTCTGTTTCTTTCTCTCTCTCTCTCTCTCTCTCTCTCTCTCTCTCTCTCTCTCATTTTTTCTCTCTCCCCGCCTCTATGTCTGTCTTTCTTTATTTCTCTCCCTCTCAGTCTCTCTGTTGGTCTGTTTCTCACTATCTCCTCTCCTCTTCCCCATTTTCATATATATATATATATATATATATATATATATGTATATATATATATATATATATATATATGTATATATGTTTTGAATCTTGGTGACACTTCATAGAATTTTTTTTTCAAAATAAAGGCTAAACATGGATGGCGACAGTTTCCAACACTTTTTACCACATAGACTAGACTTTTACTTACTCCCCTAGCTTTCCAAAATTTATAACGCTAACAGCTGCCTTGACTCTGATCAATTCTTTTGCCACCTGGAAACTATTTATTTAAGTAACTGGGGAGTCTACATATCTGAATAGAATTGTGAAATGTTATAGCTTGGTAGATTTCATTAACTTTTATAGGTCAGGAAACTGAGGTCTGGAGAAATCAGTTAGTTGTCCAAGATCACAAACTGACAAAATGGGATGAAGAATCTCCATTTCTTTATTCCCTATCCTTTATTTTTTTCCTTTCAACTAGGTTTTCCTCTGCTTCTATCTAATTTTCATCCATCTCAATTTGTATGTTGTTTGAAATGGGGCATTATTTATAGTACGAACATGCTATATGCAAAGCTACTTCTCTGAGCATTCTACTACTAGCTGTTTTCCAAGCTTCAGAGCAAACCCTCACAGATGGAAAGTAGGGGCCTTGAGGTACAGAGAATGTCCCTGACATACTTCATCGACATGTCCTTGGGACATCCAGGCCAGATACTTCCCTTTGATGTGCTGCCACAATTCTCTGCTGTGTCAGATGAAACTGTTCCCCCATTTAAGGATGTGTCCTCAAACTGGTCTCTCTCTGTAGTTTGCACATTGTGCTGATCAAGGACAAGGCCCTCACATGGACCTATCCCTTTGGGAAATATTTTCCCATACAAATAACCAAAGGAAACAGTTAACCATTCAGTCAGTGGCCTGGGAGCTGAAAATCCATCTGAATGATCCATTAACATAATCAGTCTATGTGGAAGCAGTCGTGTCTATGGTCCCATGTCATTCTAAATCCTGTGATTCTAAGACTTCAGCTATTGCTATTAAAAATCAATCAACAAACACCAATTAAATGCTTATAATGTTCTAGACACTGTGTTAAGTGCCAGGGATACAAAAACCAAACAAACAAGCAAGCAAACAAAGGAATAGAAATATGAGGGGAATTATGCATTTATTCATTACCTAATATATAACAATTCTTTCGTCAGCCAGTAAATAAGTGTGTTCTTACCACTCGATGAGCTACATTTTGAGAATATGGCAGAACTGAAGAGGAAGAACTTTCAAGCATGAGGCTAGACTATTGCAAAGAAATGGGAAGCTAGAAATGGAATGTCTTGGGTTAGGAACAGCAAATAGGCCAGAGTAGCTACATAGTAGAGTACAAGGAACTGAGTTCAGTATATAAGGCTCTAATAAGACTAGATTGTGCCTCACAGGTAGGAGAAACTAGGTATAAGTACTACCTCTGATTTATCCTGCCTGTGTGATCCAGGAAAGTTATTTGATCTCTCAGGGCCTTAAAACAAGTCAAGATGGGCAAAGCAACATCTCATATATTTTGGTAAAGGAATTTCCTTACTTAGAAACTCCTTTTTAAATTAAGAAATATTAGATTTGGCATGACCAATGTATGAATTTATTTCTGCTTCATTATTCTTTTTTTAAATAAAGAAGATTTTTTTGTGTAAGAGGAAAAGAACTGGGGCAAAGAGATGTTAATGACCAAAAAAAGGAAAGAAAAAGAAAGGAAAAAATGGAATATGGTTTAACACATAGAAGAGAACAGAGAAATTTCAGGGGATAAAAATGAGCTGAGCAGATTTGAAAGTACTATGTTGTTTCACATATCCCTTTAAAAAATAAACTATGGAATAGATATCCCTTTAAAAAATAAACTATGGAATAGATATTTTAGATTTTATATGTTTAAAATATCACAAGGCTAAATTTTTTAAAAAGATGAACCCATAGTTTTTATTTTTATTAGGGTGGGAAATCTATGTTTTCTTTCAAAACATGTATTTTATGGAAATGTTTTGCTTAACTTCACATATGGTTTCTTAATTGTGAGTAGGGATAAAAAGGAGAGAACTTAGAACTCAAAAATGTAAAAAACAATTGTAAAGAAAAAATTGTTTTAAACATGAGTGGAGGAAAATATTAAATAAACAAATAAATCAGATAAACAAGCAAGCAAACAAACAGAAAACAGATGGACCCATGCCTAGCAAAATGTCCTTTTTTTAACCTTTAAGACATCTGACTCAGAGCATAAACATATGCTTGACTGGCATGTTTTCATGTCAACAATGGTAGCTGAGGGTATTCCTGTAATCCATGGGGCATAGGTTATAGAAGCAGGCTCAGGTAGAAAAAAAATTAAAAGCCCACCCTAAAAAGCTAATCACTGTATACTTTTAGTTTTAAACTTCTAGTTGTAGAAATCTAGGTCCATCTGAATCTAAAATGAGTTTATTCTGTGCACTTTCTTTACTGTCAGAGCTCACTCTTTGACCATGCCAAAAAGGAAGGAATCAGAGTGGATAAATGGCAAAACAACAATGGCTCAAGAACATGGACTAGTACAGTCTTGTAAGGGGGTGGCAAAGACCATTGACTGAGTGGTAAGCCACTGCTCTTCATTGAGAAGGAATATGCCCATTTTCATGTTGAATTTCACACTTCTTTGTTGCAGGGTTTTAATTTATGACCTGAACAAATTGGTTTCAACTCAGTTTGACAGCCTCATTCGTGCCAGTGGACACAGTTATGAAAAGTACAACAGCTGGGAAAAGGTATGAATTATAACAACTGTTCACACCAAATTTGTGAAATTATTCTGGAAGTCAGATCAACCATGTCATTTTTCTCCATGGTCCTGTTTTTCAGATCGAGGCTTGGACTGAAAAAGTTGCTGCAGAGAATCCAGAACTTGTCTCTCGAAGTGTGATTGGAACCACATTTGAAGGACGTTCTATGTACCTTCTCAAGGTAATAATTTTTAACAAAGACCCAGCCTTCCTGAAGTATTGGAAAGCATTGAATTCTAATCTATTAACATCTGGTTCATTGCCTCGCTTATCCCAAGAATTATGTCATAACTCTTCCTGTTTCCACCTTATACACCATCCTTCTTTAGTACCCCCTGGGGAATCAAACAGATTCCTTGGCTACTTTTATCATTTGAGAATTTTTTTAAATCATTATTTTGATTTACTCAAAGGGAAAAATGCAATAAAACAGGGGAAATTCTGACCTATAAATTTAACCACATTCCTGTAAGCAATGTAAATGATCATCTACCTTGATGAAATTGTTCTATCCCATCTGTTGTTTGCAAACCCCATTTGCTAAAGAGATCCATAAACTTCAGTCTATCAGACAACATTACAAAATGTACCAACAATTTGTTTGTGTCTTCTTCAAATGTCATTTTTATCATTTAAATCTGACAAACAAATAAAATTACTCAGATCAAGGGCATAAGAGGTAGGAAAAAGCCTTTGTGGCAAAGGTCACAGTAATAACAATTATTTTTTACAGTTATCTCGGTCATGTCACTGATTAATATCTGCAAATGGCCATTTAGTGAGTGAAGCAAGAGTAATCAAGGGTCCTCTGAAAATATGAGCTTGTCAACCTTAATAAAAATAATAAACAGCCATGTAAGCCTTCATTTCCAGCTTTGTGATTGTCTAGAGGCAAGAACATTCTGTGCCCGTATCGTGTTTTAATTTAATCATGGAATATATCTCTTGCCTGTCAAGTTTCACCTGTTGAGTTCTCAAGCCCAGTCTGGTGATGGAATGTTTGCCACTGTATGGCAGATGAGTTATTGTTTCCTTTTTCTTCTGTTTGCAATAGATTGGAAAAGCAGGACCAAATAAGCCTGCCATCTTTATGGATTGCGGTTTCCATGCTAGAGAATGGATTTCCCCTGCATTTTGCCAGTGGTTTGTGAGAGAGGTTAGTCAGTAGAGTTACCTATTGATTTGGGAAAAGTAAATGCTATTTTTAATTCCTTATAAGGTCATATTGATTATTTTGATTATCTTAAAGTAATGAGAAAGAATGACCATTTTAACAGTCCCAGTATCTCATGTTAATAAGTGATTTAAATCTACCCCCATCAGACCTTTGCAAGGTAAGATCTCACGGCAAATATTGAACAATGCTAACTTAATTCTCTTTATTCTGGCTTCCTTCCCCAAAATCTGATGGGAGGTGAACAAATGGAAAAATGAACAGGAGAGTTGTTAAGAAGAGTACATTGGAGAATAATTAATATGAGTTTTGGAATAGACCAAGTTTTATAATGATTTTCAAATGATTCTATTGCCACTCTTATAGCATATGCAAAACCACTTGGAAAACTACAATCATATACAAATATAAGGAATTATATATTTACCTTAATACTTTGTTAACTCAGTAATTTTAGGGAGTATGATTTTATGGGATTGGGTACTCTCTGATCTAAAGCAAATTAGGACCTGCCTGGAGCTTAGATGGTCTTTGAAGATTTGCTATGGCTAAAAATCTATCACTTCTAGTCCTTAGAAAATAAATAAATAATCTACCACTGGGACTATATTCAAAGCCTTTCCAATCTCATAGGACCATTAAGAGATTATGACCCACTAGTACAGCCTTCAAGCACCCAAGTCACCACAACATCATGATGAGATACTGGGTCAGACTTAAATGGAGGATAAACCTCACTAAATAATGTTATTTTAGAGACCTCACTTTATACCTATTATTATCTTGGTGTATAGTCAGTCACCTCTACTTAGATAGAGTTGGAAGAGACCTTAAAGGACATCTGATCAGACCACTTCATTTTTATAGATGTAGAAACTGAAGCTAAAAAAATGTTGGGTTATTTGCCCAACATCACACAGGCAGAATTCATTAGAGGCAGAATCTGAATCATTTAGAAAGGTTAACTGCTCCAGTGGACCATTCTTTACATCACAAAAAGGATCTTTTCAATCTTCTTTGTTTTAAATTTGTAGACAATTAAAGGGATTCAAATAGTCACAAAAACACACAAAAAAGTATTGTTATAGTTCATGATGAAAATGCATGCTGATAGTCTCACAAGTTTTGCCACAGCAGACTTATATATACTTTGAGTTCCTAAAAAATTTGATGACCAAAAAATACAAAGAAGTTTATTAAATAAACCCTTTAATATCTATATAGAGAAGTTTAAAATGGCTAGAATTCTAGCCATTTTGGTTCATTGTTTTCACTAGACACATGGTACTCTAGAGAATGGAAGGTGTTAAAAAAAATATATGATTCCCTTTAGACATGATCACTTGACCACCTTATAGGGGAAAAGCACTGGTTGCCAAGTAAATCCCTTAATATGATCTCAGGACATATTTTAATAATATGAGGAAGTAATAGCAGAAATAAATGTAATAGTAGAAGTTCCTTTTAATATCAGAAGAAAGAGAGTGAACAAAGAGATCTTCACTTTGATGGTATTTGGAGTTAAGAAAACCTCCCCCACACCACTCATGAATTCTCTTAGGATTATTGGATCATGATATAGAAGTAAAAAGGCTCGTAGAGATCATGTAGTCCAATATTTTCATTTTATAGATGAGGAAGTAGAGGTTCTGCAAAGTAAAAATGCTTGTCCAAGGTCACACAGCTCCTCTCTCTTCTTGGTTTTCATGACACTGCTCTTAGTTCTCCTCCTATTGATCTTATCACTCCTTTTCAGTATCCTTATATGGATCTTCATCTGTATCACATCCACCAAGTGAATGTTCCCAAAGACTGCCGTTGGTAGTAGGACACTTACTTACTTATTTCATCAGTTCTTATTGGTTGTGAGTTGGATCTTGTCAGCTTCTGGGAAACAGACAACTCCCAGATATCTGTATCTATCCCTTGTCTTTCCTCTGAGTGCCAGTCCCACACTACAATTATCCATTAAACCTTTAGGAGTTGATGTTTTGTAGTTATCTCAAATTCAGTATGTCCAAAACAGAATTTATCTTTTCCCTTAAACCAATTTCTCTTCTTAATTTCCCTGTTACTGCCAAGGATACCACCATCCTTCCATCTACACAAGTTCATAAATTCAAGGTCACACTTGAGTCCTCTCTTTCCTTCACTCTACTACTTAATAGTGATCAATTCTTGTAATTCTTTTCTCCATACAATTCTCAGATATGTCCTGTAAAAATCTCTCCCATTGCTATTATCCAATTTTCTAATATTCTAAAATTCCTCTGAACTATGATAATAAATTCATAATTTATCTTACTGTCTTAATTCTCTCCCTACTCTAAAACAGCTGCCAAAGTAATTTTTCCTGAAGTGCAGATCTGGCTGGGTCACTCTCCACCCCTTCCTCAGTATACTGCAGTGGCTTCCTTTTATTTCTAGGGTCACATATAAATGCTCCTGTTTGGCATTTTTATATCTCCTTACTACTAGATCCCTTCTCACCTTTCCACTCTCTCACACATTCCATTAGGAAGTCTACTTCCCATTTCCCAGATTTTCTATCTTCATCCCTTTAGTCAAACTGCCTAAAAAGCTTACTTTTTACTTTTACCACTTAGGATCCTTAAATTCTCTTGACTTAATTCGTGTTGCCTATTATAGGAAACCTTGTTCCCTCTACTTATTGGTTCAGTCCCTTCTAAAGTTACCTTGTATCTCCTTGTATATTACTTATTTGTGTAGATTTTATCTCTCCCCTCTAGAATGGAAGCTCCTTGAGGGCAGCAACTCTATCTAGTTGTTCTTTTTAATCTTAGAATGCGACACAGTATCTGCCACATGGAAGCGTTTAATGCAGACTAGTTGATTAAGATGAGATTCAAACTCAGTTTATCTGACTCTAGATTCAGTATTCTTTCCATAGTACCATGATTTTTTCTTCTTCACTAGCAACCAGTGAGAACTTATGTTGGGATGGTAGGGAATAACCATCCCTCCTTCATATCGAGATATCCATTCTTCAGACATAGTCTGTAGGAATATGAACTCTATAGCTCTATTTTCTACAGAAGTTAAATGAAGCTATAGATATTGTAATTTTAAAAAATAGCTAGCATCACTCAAAAGGCATTGACTATTTTATCATTATTTTCTTTGATCAGGTTGATAAGAAAATGTGCCTTATTCTGGCATTGGGAGAAAATGACTTGAGTGGTGAGGTTTTTTTAACCTCTTTTTCCCTACATTTTTTTAAAAGTCTCAAATATTTTGGTGGATTGTGATTCATCTTTAAAATAAAAATACAAAATTTCCAAATGGAAGGATTATTAGGAATCATGATGTCCAGCCCATTAAATAGGAACAAATGCAAATAGTCATCCATTACTAAGTAACTCTAAAGGGAATTCTCCTCCCAAACCTGCCAGTTTTTTGGAGATTGAATTGTTTGGAAGTTTTCCCTTAGGTCAAGTTGAAATCTATTTCTCTTCTACTTCAACCCACTGCTCCCAATTCTGCCCTCCAGGGCCAAGTAGTACAAATCTAATCCCTTCCTCTAAGGGGAAAAAAAGATTAAAATAAAAAATTATGAAGTTTTTATGAAATAACCAGGTATAATTTTGAAGCCCATGTGACAAAGAAGTTGTCACTTTTAATGATGATTAGATAATTTTTAATCTCTTAAATGTTAGTGCTGTAATGCCTTTGGGTAACCAAAGGTAAAGACATTCTATTCACTTAAAACATACTGTGTCTGTTTTATGCATAACACTTTCCATCCAATTAATGCACTGCAATTACTCTTCAGGCTGTTCGTACCTATGGGACTGAGATCCGAATGACTGACATTCTTGATAGATTGGACTTTTATATCCTACCTGTTTTCAACATCGATGGCTATGTCTACACATGGACCAAGGTACACATGTTCACTTCTTGCCTAGGCATTTGTTTAATGAAACTGAAAGTAAGAGCCCTTTTTTTTTTAATGGCAATGCGTTATGCCTTCTTTCAGAACCGAATGTGGAGAAAGACCCGGTCCACTCATGCAGGCTCAAGTTGTGTTGGTACTGACCCCAACAGAAACTTTGATGCTGGATGGTGTGGTAAGTATCTTTCTGACAATATGATAGTTTTCTACCCAAAAAGTATGGTATTCAAAATGCCTTAAATCATCACTAAGGAAAAATAAATTCCACATACTATTAGAGGAGATTACAAATACTTAATTCCCAGCTTTTTAATTTTGGCAGAATACTGATGAAAACTACTAGTCTGTACTTCTCCAAAAGAAGATAATAGAGAAATGCTGACAGAATTTCATGACAGCTATTTGTTTATTTTATGTATATAAATTTTCTTTTATTACTTTTTTCCAAGTCTTACTCTGCTACTTTACCACAGTATGAAAGTTACACTGCATTTTCAAGGGCTCTATTCTAGCATTCTGCCAAGGTCAAAAGGCTTCAAGTATGTATAACACCAGCTTTAATTGACTTTCCCACAGGGAGTATGAATGCTGTTACTCTATCTTTAAAAGGAATGAATTTTGCAGAGTTATAGTTTAACTGTCATCTGTAAAGACTGAAGCAACTGGCAGTTTCACTGTCTTTATAGAATCACTTTTAAATGTCATAAAATGAGAGATAAACCAGGAAAAGAGGCTTTTCTGATTTATTTCATAAAAAATATTTAACAAACTAGGTGGGGGCTCAGAGCTAATTGATGTAATTTTAGTAATTTATAAGGAAAAAGCAGAACATATCCCTCAATTGAAAGAGGATATAAGATAGAAAATAATATGATGAGTCAAATAGTAGTCAGAGAAAGGGGGGAGGGGTTGCTGTCATTGTTCACTGGTACCCAGCCCACCTGATACTACATTGGCTTTATATGGTGATATAAACCCAAAAGTTGTTGGGTATTGTATGGGTTAGGCCATCAACTATTGTTTTAGTTTTTTGTTTGTTTTGGGGTCATCCAAGCACCAGTCCAGCTGGGATAGAGAGCTTTATTATTATATATCTTGAATCTACCCTGATGTTCTGCTGGGCACATGACAATATTCTGTTTTGTTTTATTTTCTTTTTTTGAAATAATGAAGTAATAAGTTTAGAGGGGCTTATTACCAAATATTTTTATTAACATCTCATGATTTTGCAGTGAAGGCTTTTGTAGAGAAAGGTGCATTGGATTAATGAAAATTAATATTTTCATATTAGCTGAGAAATAAGCCATCCCACATTTCAAAGTAAAAAACCCTATAGGCGTTATGCATGCCACATGCATTCTGAGGATAGAAGAGAAGAATAAAGAATTATGATTTTAGGCTTTTTAATATTAACAAGAAAAATCTACCAATCTCCTCCAATCTCACTATGAGAAGTCCTGTATAGGTTTTTATATACTCTTACACCAAAAATATCAAACATATAGTCCATGTACATATATATAAATATATATATATATATATATATATATATATATATATATATATATGCAGCCCCCAACACTGAACCAGATTAAAATTTAGTTAAGAAACATTTAACAAAGTAAATTAAAATACAATGGGACATAGGTTTTCTAAGTCAATATGTGACCCATAAGGATCCTTATAAACAGTTTACTATTTGAGTTTGACACCACTGCCATACACATTGTTTCTGTATGGGGAAGACAGAGCAAGACTTATGAATTCATCAGTGGGGAAACTCTCTCTCCTATTGCAGATTGACACCATTCTTAATTTTATATTTTTTAGGGAGTAACCTGTAGCACTAAGTGATTAAATGAGTCTCTCAAGGTCATAGACAAATCCAAGGCTTGGTTCCAAGTCTTCATGCCTCCAAGGCTGTCATACTATACATGCTTGAGGATCATTTTTAATAGCTTTTTATTTTCAAAATACATGGAAAGATAGTTTTCAGCATTCACCCTTGCAAAACCTGATGTTCCAAATTTTTCTCCCTCACCCCTCCTCCCCTAGGAAGCAAGTAATCTAATATATGTTGAACATATGCAATTATACTCTACATATTTCCACATTTATCATGCTGCACAAAAAAATCACATCAAAAAGAAAAATGAGAGAAAAAAGCAAGCAAACAACAAGCAAAAAAGGTGAAAATACTATATTGTGATCCACATTCAGTTCATCACAGTCTTGTCTCTAGGTCTAGATGGCTCTCTATCACAAATCTACTGGAATTGCCTTGAATCACTTCATTGCTGAAAATTTTCATTAAAGTTCATCACATAATCTTATTGTTGCTCTGTGCAATGTTCTCAGCATCAGTTCATGTAGATCTCTCCAGGCCTTTCTTCATTAAGGATCATTTTTAACATTCCATTTTAACTCTAGCTATTGGCTTTCTAACTTGAAAACTTAATATGCTCTATTGGGCATCTCGTTCATGAGTTAGCAATCAATAATCATACTGCGTTCTCTTACAGAAATTGGAGCTTCTGACAACCCTTGTTCAGATACCTACTGTGGACCTACAGTTGAGTCTGAAAAAGAAACCCAAGCCCTAGTGAACTTCATCCGCCAAAACCTTAATTCTATCAAAGCCTATGTGACAGTTCACTCCTATTCCCAGATGATGCTGTACCCTTACTCCAAAAGTTATACCCTCATAAAGAACCACGTTGAGATGGTAAGTAAGCAACAATTTTTCATTTTTAAATGCCAGGAAGAAGAAGTATGTCATGTCTATCAAATCTATCATTTCATTATTGGGTCTTTTTGCAATGATTAGAGGAAAAGAATCTAAGGGATCATTCTGAAAGTTTTCACATATTTTCAAGGACTCTTAAGTGACCTAAAAGAAAAGCAGCAAAGGGAAATATAAATTTGTGCATGGGTCAGAATGTTATATGTGGTTTATTAGTTAAATTTCAAAATAACAGTACCAGTATTACCTTTTGCTTCAATGAAGAACTGACTTACATGACTCAGTTACAGAGATTTGGGGGATAATCAACAAAGCTACTTCATCACACATGCATTTTTCATAATACGATTATACTGAGGAATATGTGAATCTATTGTACATACAATCTATTGTGCAATACATACGTACAATACGTTGTATGTATATACATACGTACCAAGGAACCTAATTCTTCAAAAGAACTAGAGTAGATAGAGGTAAAATTTAGTAGCAGTCAGATGGTGGTACCATATTACATAGAACACCAGTCCTGGAGCCAGGAAGAGTTCATCTATATGAGTTCAAATCCAACCTCAGACATTCACTAGCTGTGTGATCCTGAAAATGCGCTCAACATGTATGTCTCAGATTCCTTATTTCTAAAATGAGCTGGAGATGAAAATGGCAAACCACCTCATTATCTCTGCCAAGAAAATCCCAAATGGAGTCATGGAAAGTCAGACATGACTGAACATGAATAATGATAGTAGATAGACTAGGCTTTGGAGCCCCAAGATTCAGGTTCAAGTATTACCTCTGATTCAACCCGGAAATTAGATAGCACAGCAAAGAGTAATGGACCTAAAGTCTGAAAGCTTTAAGTTCAAATGTGACCTCAGACACTTTAGCATTATATAAAGGCTACTGTTAGATTATTTGTATGATATATCGCCTCTATGACCCTGGCCAAGTCACTTAATTACTCAATATTCTAGGCAATTCTCCAAAACTGTGACAGCAAAAAAAAAAAGTAACAACTCACTTTAGTAGAGGGAATTTCCTCACCTGGGAATTCCCTATGAGAAATATGTCAAGCCTATACACAAATGACAGATAAAAGATAAAATAGCTAGTTTCAATTCAGGAACAATAAAATTGAAAAATTAGAAATTAAGGAACACTTGGCTTGTAGAAATAGAAATTCTCCATCCCACAGAGAAACAGTGTGAAGTTTTATCCATTTATTTGATCCAAAATATTATATCATATAAAGTGTTACATATGTGTGTATTGGCTTTCTCATATAATTAATATTTAGGAACAATCAATACATAAACTCAGCAGCTATAAGAAGTGGAATATTTTGTTTCATATTGGCGCAGTTTGTTTTATGTTTTTCTAAATGAATTATGTAACTGCAAATATTTTTTAAAAGAAAAAGAGTAGAGATATTCAATATTCAATTCTTCTAGAACAAAGAAAGCTAGAAGATATAGCATCACAGTATTTCAGTATTTGACCAAACATCCTTTTTACAACATCACCAGCACCTGTGGTTATCCCATCTTTGCCTAACAGTCCCCAGTTATGGGAAAACCAGTAGCACCAAGCCTGATCATACCATCTTTAACTAGCTTTAATTGCTTGAAATTCTCTTCCTCCTCCAAGCCAATTTATTTCTTTCAACATCTCTATTCATTGCCCCCTATTTCTGCCCTTTGGGACCAAAAAGAAAAATCCTAACTCTTCTTTGGATCATTTTAATTGTTTTTCTATAAATCAAAATTGACATAGACATTCTTTTAATATATTTTAAGCTTCTCATTGAAGAGAAGACATATAGTAGAGTAGAAAAAACACTGAGATTAGAATCAATAAACCTGAGTTAAAATGAATGAACCTGGATCTGCAATTTATTATTTATACTGTTGTAGGACAGTCTCACAAACTCTTTGAGCCCCACTTCAGTTCCCTCACCTTCAAAAAAAAGAATGTTGGACTAAATAATCTCTAGGCTTCTTTTTATCTAAATCCTATGATCTTTGGATTTTCTGATTGTATTCCATAAAGAACAGCATAGTTCATAAATATTAGAGCTAAAAAGGACCTCAGTGACTGATCCTCTCATTACAAAAGTAACAAAAATAAGACCAGAAGAAGGAAAAATGGTTTTTCCAAGACCACATCGCATTTAGCAACCTATCCAGACTAGATAAGACTTAGCTAGAACTTAACTGTCCTGATTCTCAACAGAACGTTCTTATGAATTCATCCATTTTTCAACTTTCTCATGATCTCAGAACCATTGTGTTACCAAATGCATAATTTCAAATTCTGCTGTTTTTCTGTCAGGGGATCCCACTTTCACATTATTTATGTTTACATATTTTATCCAGTCCCCAGGAAAAATGTAAGCTTCTTAATAATAGGAAAAGTTTTTTGTTTTGTTTTATTTTGTCTTCATTTCCCCAGCTCCTTGCATGTATTAGACATATACTCCTTAGCTTTGGCTTCATTGATTTGATTTGATTTGGCTGAGTTCCAATTGAATTGGGTTGCATATTATTTGAGAAAAGGAGAAAAGACTGGAATGAGCTGGTAACTTTAAAAATGTAAATTCATTTAAATGGAATAACAGAGAGTTTGAGCTATTTTGTTGAAAAAATAAAGATAAGTATAAAGTTAAACCAAATACTTAAAGGTGTTAATTAGCAAGACATCAGAATGAAAAACTTAAAATGATTACTTTTCCAAATTAATCATCTTATCTAATTGTGTTTTTTTCAGCTTACTGACTTACTATGTTTACAAACTAAAATTAATGCTAGTGAGGGAAGCCTTATCTCAAAATATCCTCTGAGATTTCTTCCATCCCTTCCTGCCAACACATCCTATTGTCTTCTGAAAATACAGATAGGTTTTATTATTTCTGGCAGTATACACTTTCCGAGCTTTTAGAATTGAGATTATATTACCAGCCAAATGGCTTTGACCAGCTAGTATCCTGGACAAAGTCTAAAGTATTAACATTGTTCTCAATAAAAAATAATCCAGTAAATAAATTCTGCCTCCAAAATCACATGCAGTACATTCCCATTTCCTGCCATAATTTGGTCCAAGAAAAGATCCAAGATTTAAAAGATCATATTGTTTTAGTCAAATAATTTTTTGTACCTAAGATAACATGAATAAATTATAGAAGCATATGGACCATAAATACTTTCCCTTAGAGCTGATTTTTTCACTTTTAAATCAAGGACACCTATATTAATAATACTGCCCTGATTTCTGATCATAACAACAAAATTAGATTAAACCCCAAGTAAAATGCTCATCAACCTCTTCCCTCCCTCCAAAAACCAAAAAACACAAGCTATAAAACTGTTATCTTCTCCCTAAAGTTTATTTTTATCCAAACACAACTAAAAAATTTAGGGAGAAATAAAGAGCTTATCACTCTTATCTTCTTTCTATCATCTTCCATTTTTTTAGATGATGACAGGTAGCTCAAAAACTTCACTCCTATTTCTAGTGATTAGCTCTTCAATTCCATCCATTGAAGTCAGAAGTTACCTTAAGTTTCATTTACAAAGTTTCACTTTGTAAGTGATTGATTCATTCCTGATTACTCAGATGAACCAAAAAGCAAAATCTGAAGTTAGCATTATCGAGCTCATCCAAATTCTAAATTTCAGCTAAGCCATATCCCAAATTAGTAAGTTTCCCTTCAAGGAACATACATTCACAGATGTTTGCCTTTTAAAAAATTATAAAACTTTTTTTAAAATCTTACTTTGCACAATTGCTATTTCACCTCATTTTTTTCTCTAAGGTCCAATTTGTGATATGTGATAGATTTTTATAATTTGTAACCATCCTATCAAACTTCAAAAAATATATATGCATGATTGACAAAAAAAAAATGGAAAAAAATTTAACATGGTTAGAAAATCTGGGTTCCAATCCAGACTGTAACATTTTGGACAAGTTATTAAAGTTCAGTTTCCTCATCTTTTACATGAAAGAGATAAGTTAAGAACTAAGATCCCTTTCAATTCTAAATCCTATGTTCTAATTTCAACTCCCCATCAAATGTTTTGATTTCCTTTACTGGACTAATGATTTCAAGCCAGCCACTTTTAAACCTCTACTGTATAACTAAGGATAATTGTTCCCTTTTCCTCTAAGCCTGACCAAATTCAGTCCCTCCATCAAGCAAGGAAAAAAGGAAAGAAGGAAAGCGGGAAGGAAGGCAAGCAGGCAGGCAAGGCAGGAAGCCAGGACTGTTAAAAAAAAACACCTGTTATAAGGTATCTTCCTGCTGTAAATTTATAATCCTATAAGCCAAAAAAAAAAAATACAAAGTGCTAAAAAGATGTATATTATGGGCTGCTAGGTAAGATATACATAAAAGTGAGTAACAACCCTTCCTGATCAAAGGTAGTTCCCAGAAAAAAGTTAGAAAATCTTAGAGGATGAAAAAATGAAGGAACTAGTGGGGAGATTTTAAGGTCTCTTTAACACAAGTAGACTAAAAAAACAAAATGGGAAACATTTTTTTTCCAACTTGGAAGATTCAAGCAAAGCCTTGAGTGATGAGAAGTAAATATATTCTTTCTTTCTCCCAAGAGTCGGAGTTCCCACAGCTGTTGCACATTGTTGTTCTGAACCATTTAAATAGGATAAGGGAAGCCAAACTAGAAGAATCTAGCCCTGAAGAAAACTTGGTCATGTGATTTCTGGCCCCAAATCCAGTTCTGGACATAGTTCTTTTCAAGACTATGAGCCAGGTTTCCATTACCACATTACATCTGTGTCCGAGTTAGTACTCTTCTGCCAGGTATACATAGTTATGACAGTGATGTACAAGAGACAGAAGACATCTTAGCATCAGATGAAAAAGTCATCAACCAATCACCAGTCCCAAAGCAATGACTATATAACCAGTATTCTGACTATAATTTTTGTTGTATTGTAACTATTTCTGCCTGTTTTTGAATCAATCTACTCTTGTTTTAAGATAGAAGAACTGATCGCTAAGTTCACAGATTTAGCATCCAATTCTGTCATCTTGAATCCATCCAAAGTAGAAAAAGATTGATGAAATTATCAGAATAACAGATGGAAACATAGGTGGGAAGAAAAACATGTCTAGTTTAAGCAGAAGACAAAAATTCTGCCCAACTTGGATGATTCCTATTAAAGATAATAAATCCAATAAATGCTTATAGAATAGCTTTTAAAAGCAATATTGTAAGTATCTGGAAGTTTTTGTGTGGAAGTCAAAGTCCTTATATTCACCCAGTTTACATGATAGGTATCCAGTGGGCAATCCATGGGGCAATTTACAATATTCCTGAGGCTGTCAAGCCAGATTAGAATGTAATTGGAAATATTTAACAAAATGTAAGAAATACAGTAGAGAACAGAAAATGGTACTATATGGTTTTCTAAATCAATTTATGCCCCAGAGGGATCATTATATCTGATTTAGTGGTCCCAGTTTCTGTTTGAGTAGGACGCCTCTGACTTACACTAAGATATATTAGGCTTCATCTTATTATCTCTATATTAGGAGAAAATATTAGAGTTGGAAATGACCTTAGAAATCACCTAATTTGACCTCCTCATTTTATATTTACATATTTTGTTCACAACAAAGCAAAACTCTAAATGACTTTTCTCAAAGTCAAACTGCTAATTAATGGCACACCTGGTGTTAGAACCTAGGACTCTATTATTGTCTCCAATACACTAGATTATTATTCATTATTAAGCCTCTGGATTAAAATTCTAATTTATGTGGTATTAACCTGGATGTTCAATTGAGTTAAAGCACTTAGTAAACTTTAAATGACTTATAAATAATAAATATCATTATTATTATCATTCTTATTATTAATCAAGACAAAATGAATTTGTAACAGTAGAAAAGTCTAAGACTCAGAAAAATTCCATAAATTTGTTGGGCTCATATATCCAGAAATATGAGAAGTCGAACTCAAAATTTTTCAAGTGCAACTTTTAGTCCATTCCATGTTTTCTTTTTGTATCAACAGATGGGAATAAGATATCCTAAACAAAAATTAAAATAATAAGGAAGTGGGGGGACCTTGCTTCATACCGTTAGCCTCCTAAAGAAGTTTTCTCAGCTCCTTTGCCAGGCCTACGGCCACTCAGCAAAATGGTGGTTCTCAGTCCAATTTTCAGTCTAACTGCTAGCCACCCAATCGAACTGGTTAGTCTCAAAAAAATCTTGAAAATGACCATTACACAATACCTAGGATATTCCTGCCATATTTGAAGCTACTTTTCAATTCTAAGAGCCATTATTTCTATCCCATTGAAATTATCTATCAAGGTTCAGTAAGTTATCAAGGAATATGCAAATATTTATTGATCATCTCTTATTTGTCTAGAATAATACTAGACACTCTGAAGGATATAAAAAAAAGACATGATCCTTACCTTGAGAAGAACTTAAAATCTTGTTGAGGAGACAGCATTTGTACACAAGGAAATACTGGAAAACAATAATTTAATTCAATTTAAGAATTTTCTTCTTCTTAAAAATGTATTATTTATTTTTAACATTCATTTTTTTAAAGTTTTGAGTTCATAGTTCTCTCCTTTTTGCCCATCTCTCACCTCTCCACTGAAAAGACAAGCAAAGATGATTTCAATTAATTAATGTATAGAATCATGCAAAACAAATTTCCATATCAACCATATCACAAAAGAATAAAGAAAACAAGAAAATTATACTTCAATTTACACTCAGAGTTCTTCATTTAGTTCTCTGGATATGTATAGTTTTTCCTCATGAGTCACTTGGAAATGTCTCCAGTCATTGTATTGTTCAGAATATCCATTCTTTGACAGCTGATCATTACACATTGCTATTTCTGTGTACAATCATCTCCAGGTTCTTCATATTTTCTTTGCATCAGTTCATACAGGTCTTGATATGTTATGTTTTGTTTTCTGAAATCACCTCCTCAGTTCTTATAGCACAATAGTATTCCATCACAAACATGCCATAACTTGTTCAGCCATTTTTTAATTAATGAGCATCCTTCATTTTCCGATTCTTTGCCATCACTAAAAGAGCTGCTATAAATCCTTTTTCATTTTCTTTGATCTCCTTGGGGTACAGACCTAATAGTGATGTTGCTGGATCAAACAGTTTACAGATTTTTATGCCTTTGAGTATCGTTCCAAATTGTTCTCCAGAATGGTTGAACAAGTTCACAATCCCACTAAAAGTTTATAGTGTGCCTATTTTTCCTTATCCTCTCCAGCATTTGTCATTTCTGACACATTATGAAGTGGTCCTTCAGAGCTGTCTAATTTGAATTTCTCTAACAATAACAATTTAGAAATGTTTTGTATAGCTATAAATAACTTTGATTTATTCTTCTGAAAACTGCTTGTTCATATCCGTTGACTATCCATTAAATAGGGAATGACTTCTATTTTTATCAATTTGGATATTTCCCTCTATCCTATTTTCTTCTGTTTATATTCTCTCTTTTTCTATCTTGTCCCTCCTCAAAAGTCTGTTTTGCTTTTGACCACTGTTTCACGGTAACTTTAAATCACCTTCCCTTTTATAATCCTCACTCTTATCTTTTATCTCCTCCTCATATATAGATATAGATATAAGTATATATAAGTGTATTTTTCTCTCTTTGAATCCATTCAGGTGAGAGTGAAGCTCAAGCATTGCCTGCCACCCCTCCATTTTTTCCTCAGCTATAAAATTCTTCCTTGAAAGCCTCTTTTATGTGAGAAAATTTTTCTCATTCTATTTCTCCCTTCCCCCTTCTCCCAGTGCATCTTTTTTTTTCTCACCCCTTCATTGGGAGGGGGTGAGAAATCATCTCATCAACTCACACTGCTGTCCTCTGTCTTTATAGAATACTTTATATATAGACCAATGATGACAAAGTTCTTAATAATTGTTTAGATAGATAAATGATCATCTTCCCATATGGTAATGTAAACAGTTTAAATCTCCTATGATTACTCTTTCATGTTTATATTTTTATACTTCACTTGGATGTTGTGTTTGAAGTCAAATTTTCTATTCAGCTCATCTTTTCACTAGGAATTCTTGAAAGTTCTCTGCTTTCTTAAGTATCCATTTTTCCCCTGAAGGTTTATATTCACCTAGGTTATTATGATTGTCATACTAGCTCCTTTGCTTTCCAGAATATAGGATGTTGAAGCTTCTTTTACGTTGAAGCTACCAAATCTTATGTGATCTGACTGTGGCTTCACTATACCTGAATTGTTTCTTTCTGGCTGTTATTATCCTTGATCTGAGAGCTCTGAAATTTTGCTATACTATTCCTGGGAGTTTTCATTTAAGAATCTACTTCAGGAGATGATTAATGAATTCTTTCAATTTCTATTTTACTTTCTGGATCTAAGATATTAGGGCAATTTTGTTTTATAATTTCTTGAAATATGATATCTGTGTTGTCCAGTCATTTCAGTTATGTCCAACTCTTTGGGACCTTTTTTGAGGGTTTTCTTGGAAAAGATATTGGACTGGTTTACCATTTTCTTCTCCAGCTCATACACAGGATCATACAATCAGTGGTTATATGAGGCCAGATTTGAATTTAGGAAGATACGCCTTCCTGACTCCAGGCCTGGCACTGGAATAACAAGAATAACAAAATGCAGGTAGTTTAATGATTCTTAAATGATCTATCCTCAATCTATTTTCTAGGTCAGTAGTAGTTCTTCTGATGAGATATTTCACATTTTCTTCTATTTTTTTTTATTATTTTGACTTTGTTTTGTTGTTCCTTGGTGTCTCATGGAGTCATTACATTCCACTTGCCCAATTCTAATTTTTAAGAAATTATTTTCTTCAGTGAGCTTTTGAACCTCTTTTTTCCATTTGACCAATTCTGCTTTTTAAGTTCTTTTCTTTGAGTTCCTTTTCCATTTGACCTATCACGCTTTTGAAGGAATACTTACTTCAGGGAATTTTTTATTATAGCTTTTTATTTACAAAACATATGTATGGGTAATTTTTCAACACTGACCCTTGAAAAACCTTCTGTTCTGACTTTTCCCCTCCTTCCCCCCACCCTCTCCCCTATATGACAGGTAATCCAATACATGTTAAATATGTGAAAATATATGTTAAATACAATATATGTATACATATTTATAGTTATCTCTTCAGGGAATTTTTATGCCTCTTTTACCATTAAGCCATTTCTGTTTTTAAGATTTTTTTTGTCTCTTTTATCAACTCATTTCTTTTTCCTATTTTTCTTCTACCACTCATCTTTTTTCTTAACTCTTCTAGGAATTTGTGGCAGGCTTGGATCCAAATTAGAGTTTTTCTTGGAGGCTTTGTTTTTACATTATAGTCTTCTTTTGAATTTATATCTTGGTCCTCTCTGTCACTACAAAAGCTTTTAATGGTCAATATTTGTTGTCACTATTAATGTTTGCTTATTTTCCCCTCCTATTTCTTTTTTTATTTTAATAATAGCTTTTTTATTTTCAAAATACATATAAAGATACTTTTCAACATTCACCCTTGCAAAACCTCGTGTTTCAAATTACTTACTTCTTGACTTTGAGCCTTATGTGATGGTTGGGCTCTGCTCACCTGGGAGTGGGGAGTTACTGGTCCCAAGCTTCAGTCTCTTTCATGGTACTGTTTTCAAAGCTGGTTCTGAGGTCTGCAAACTTTTGGTGCTTCCAAAGTGGTGTGATACAGGAAGAGGTATAATCACTAATGCCCTGGCCTGTGCTCTAGTCTGTATCCAGAAGGGGCTCCTGTTGTACTAGAGCCCCAAGTTCTAGCACTCCTCACTTCCCTGAATCTGTAATCTAGTCCTCTGCTCTCCAGTAGTCTGGCTCTCATACTACTGCAAGTGTGACCTCTAAACTAAGTTATCTTAGGCTAGAAAAAAATTTCCCTCTGACCTTTCATTGACTCTGCCATTCCAACATTTTATTTTAGGAGTTATTTTAGAGAACATTGGGAGAGTTCATCTCAGTTCAGGCTTGTACTTCACTATCTTGCTCTATCTTCAACATGTATTTTCATGTTAAATATTTATGATCAAAATTATACTAGATCTTGGAAGACATAAAAACAAAGAGAGAGAGAGAAACATATGAATAAATAAATATCTACATAAATAAATAAATGAATAAATAGAACATAAGTCATACCCTCAAGAGGCTTACATTCTACTAGGGAAAAATATACAATAGAGGCGAAAAAGGTGGACACAAAATAAAGTAAGTAGAATATATAAGTAAGCACAAAATATAAATAAAGTAAATGCATATTTATTTTGGAAAACAAGAATTAATAACAAGAAAGGGAAACAAGAAAGTTCTTATGTAGGAGAGCTGATACTTACACTGAGCATCAAAAGGAGGTAGGAATTCCAAAAAGTAAGTGAAGAGAAGGAGCTTTCTGCCAGAGAAGAGCCTGTTTAAAGGTGCAGAGGTCAGAGATAGACTGTTATGTTTGGAGAGCCGCCAGATTGGCTGGAACATAGAGTACCTCAGGGAGATTAATGAGAAATAGGTCTAGAGACTTATTTAGGTCAGAACAAGTTTGTGAAAGATCTTAAATGCCAAAAAGATGAGTTTGTATTTTATCCCAGAGGCCTAAGGGAGCTTTAGAATTTGGGTGCCAGAAATTTTGTGGAGGTAGAAGAGATTAGATTTGACAATTGATTGAATTTGGAGGATGAGGGAGAGGGAAGCATTTGTATGAGACTATCATAAATCAATCCAGTTCAACAAGCATCCATTAAGTGCCAACTATGTATAAGAGACGGGAGATAAGATGATAAAATGAGCAATAGTCCCTGCCCTGTTCTACAAGTTGTTGTTTTTTTTCCTACTAAGGGAAAAGAGCAATAAGCAGATTTAGACTCTGAGTTAACAGTTTAGAAAAGGGATAGAGAATACTGGTTAAATTAATTGGAGAAGACTTCATGAAGGAAATGGAACTAAAGAAGGACAGGATTTGGACAAACAGAAAGGCATAGGAAAAATATTATGAATAAGTTTGTAAGAATCCACCCATGGCAAGAATTCATTTAGAACTTTCTGTGTTCTATACTCTATAGATAGAATTTTTTTTAAAAGGAAAGGAAAAAAAGTTTACTGCCATTAAAGAATTGATATTCCAATGGGAGAAACCATATATAAATCAATTAATATAAAGTAAATGCAGAAATATGATAGAAACTAGTCTTGAAATGGAAAAAAAGAGTAAATCTAGAATGTATTTGTTGAGGGATGATGAATTTAAAGGAAGAGAAGAGTGAGAAAAGATCATAGGAAAACAAAAGATGCTGAACTCAAAGGTTCACGCTGGAGAGTAGTAAAAGGTAAGATCCCAGTGGAAAGGTGAGGCAGACAATTCGATGTATGCTTTGAGACTATTACAAATTCTTAAGCAGGGGAGTGACACACAGTGTTGTTCCAGAAGATTAATTGGGCAGAGGTATGAAGGATTAAGCATTATCTACCAGAAGTATGAAATCCAATATATTCTTCCATTCATTTCACTTGATTTTTCCTGAAATGATCTACAGTTAATCCTTGTGCTTTTTATCTTTGTTTTGCTTGAAATAAGGATAAGACTACTCCAAAATATTCTTGGCAAAAGATATTTGGGGCTTTCACAAAATCCTAAGTATTTTTGTTAATAAATAGCAAGAGGCATTCTACAAGTCTCAAATACAAGAGGGCTAGGTCATCTCGATTACACAGTACTCTTAAATGTTTATTTGGAAGGAACCTGGCTGTTCACCAGAGTAAATGAATGCAGTGGGACCTTGTAACTACAGCTGACTCACCCTTCTTCTCCCTCTCCCTCCACCCCCCACCCCAGTTTTACATAGCTACAAAAAAATGCACATCCATCAGCCAAGAAGGAAAAGTTGTTTTAAATCAGGGGAAGCATTCTCACACATCCCACAGGGCCTTTAAAGACCGACAGTCCCTTCTCTCATGAGCCAAAATTTCTCCTCATTCTTTTTTCCTCATTTACTCTCTGCCCTCCTAATAAAATCTTGAGTCCTTTAACTGCCCTTTTTTCTCAGAAATATGTTTGTTGTCTCGTATCTCTCATGCTCAGATCTTGACTTGTGTTTCTAAGGTCTAAGGGGCTTCTCTTTTCTAACCAGAACTGCAAAAGTCAAATTTTCTCTATTTTTCTCTCTGAATTGGTTGTTTCTTATCACAAGAAGAAGCTTCCTGGATAGAAAGAAGGAAGCTGCCCTTGATGATAATCTTTATCTTTGCATTATCATAAGTGAGCACCCAGAGTGAGATGGCTAACTATCTAGCACTCCATTCTAAAAGCTGAGTTGGATTCCATTTTTTTATGTTTTTACTTTGTATTTTTTTTTTTGCATTTAAAAACATCATTACAAGAAGGGATCCATAAGCTTTATCATAATGCCAAAGAACTTCATATCAGGAGAACACCAGTCCTAGGGCCTAGCTTTCTGATCTGCAAAATCCTAAGACTAAATGCTATCTAAAGTCCCTTCTAATTCTAAATCTACGATCATGTGATTTAGAAATTATTGGCCATCCTTAATTGGTTCTAAGTCTGACATGCTTTTGTTCTAATGGTCCATTTCAGGCACAATGGCAGGTTAGTTGATAAAGCATTCTGGCTTTATTAGGCTGACAAGACCTGCCAGTGTCCCTGACTTCCCAGTCCCCACTCCATCAGCCATGAGCTACTGTTGTCTCCATTTGCCATTATCATCTGGAGCCAAGTCAAGCAAATGGATGTTTTCAGTCACGTATCTTTTTAAAACCAGAATATAATAAATGAAAAAGAATGAATTTTGAATGGGGAAATATAGAGGCTTGAAAGTTATAAAGAAGTGAAGAGGGGAAACAAGAAGGCTGGCACAGCATGAGCAAAAGTTCAGAGGTAAGAAGAAGTATGGTACGCCTTGGAGAACATCCACAATGGCCCTGGCCTGTAAGTGGCTTGCCTCTGACCTGATTTATATTTTATTTCCTTTTATCCTTCAATGCAGTGTAAAATGTGCTCCAGCAAATCTTCTATTGAGTCAAGAACAGAAAAGTTTACATGAATGGTACCATAGTACTATGAGGGGAGAAGGGAATGCAGGGCTAGGAACTGCCCAAAATGCATCATATTCCCTACATCATCAGTACTTCTGTAAGGATTTCCTGCAACTCATTTGGCCATTCCCTAATCAGAGACTCACCAAAGGAAAGGAAATTATAGTTATAACATTGCTAGCAAGCAATAGCCAAACTCCCCCTTGAATGCTCTCAGTGAGAGAGAACTCACCCCTCTCAAAACAGCTTTTAGCATGGGAATTAGTGGGAAGTTATGCTCTCCATTGAGTGTCTGAACCAGAGAATCTTAGACACGTTCGTTGTGTCTACCAGAAACTAACATTGATGAAGCACCCTGATCTCCTCCAAAGGACAAACCAGGATTTATCAGCTAAAGAAAGCCTGAAGCATCATAGTTTGGCTAACTGTGACATACCCAGAGCTTAAGAACAATTTTGGACTTTCCTTGATCTTGCAAATAGGAAAGCAAAGACCAAAAGCCAACATTTCGAGCTGATACCAAAAGGTCCTGAATGTGTAGTCAAAAGCCTTGGGTTCAGATCTTGGCTATTACTACACGTATACCCTTGCCTTAGATATGTAACCTCTTGGGTCTCAGTTTCCTCATCTGTAATATGAGGGTATCAGAGAGCCAAGACAATCTCAAGGATCCAATTCTAGCAGGATCTAAATCATTAAATCATAAGAAAAAAGATTTATAACTGGAAGGGATCTTCATGATCATTTAACCTAATATTACCATTTTACAGATTAAAATACTAAAGATGAGAAATTATATGTCAGGAGCCAATATCACTCAGGTAGTTAATAGCAAAAGCAGAATTTTCTGACTCCATCCCTTGCCTTCTTGCCCATGATCCTGCATCGTCCCAGCCACCATGCAAACCATCCATCAAAGACCCTAAAGTTCTATCCTTCACCACCAAAGTCATGAGACATTTTTGTATCACTTCATCTTCTATATTTAAATTCAAGAGGCCTCCATTTCCATTAATATCCATTAGTCCCCTTTGTTGTTTAGTTGCTTTCTGTTGTGTCCGACATGACCTTTTTCTGGGGTTTTCTTGGCAAATATACCAGACTTGTTATTTCCTTCTCCAATTTAGCCCCCCCCCCCCCAGCCACATACTTTAATCCTTAAACTTGCACTGTTTTAACAGCTTTCTTCTAAGCCAAGGCTTTGAACCTAGTGATGAGCTGAATTTTTTTAAATGAGATGCTTAAAATAAAGTCATGAGATGGCCTTAATAAGTCCAATGCCTTGATGCTAGCCCCCAACAGTGGTACTGCCAGTAAAACATAATGGCCAGCCCAATTGATGTTCATTTTACATTTCAGAAAAAAAGAATAAGCTGACTATTTCCAAAAGATACTTAGAGATGATCAGGGAACACTAGGTTATCATTTTGCAACTTCAGAAACAGTTTAAGGAGTGGCCAACTGAAAATAGCTTATTTTTTAAGACTGTAACAGTCATTATGATTAAAAATGATAATAGAAGATAAAAGATAAAAGCGCCTCTTCGGGGAGGATATATATATGATAAGTAAAATATCTATGGATGAGATAAAATTATAAACTCCTATATACAGAACTAAACTTTCCATGTGTGTGGCCAAGAGAAGAGCACAAAATTATATTTTAGAATTCATAATTTTTAGGAGTTTCAGAAAAAGTTCAGAAAAAAAATGGTATTCTAGGAACAAACCAAGAATATAATTCAAGATTTTAGAGCTTAAAGGAAAGAAAAGAACAGAAGAAAAGCCTCAGGAAAGTGGCTAGAAAGGGCTGGAAGTTCATCTGTAGGATCAAAGGTTTAACTTCACAGAAAAAATTATTGAGATCTTCTTTTGATGAATGGCAAGTAGGAGAGAATCATAGACCAGTGGGAATCAGGACATCAATTATCAGAAGAGCAAAAAAAAATCCTCACCAGGGTCTTATGTGTAGGATTATAGATTCAGAAGTAGAAGAGATCTCAGAAGTCATATAGTCCAGCCTCCATCATTTTACAGGTGAGAAAACTGAAACCCAAGAGTGACTGACCTCAGATCACGTATTTAATGAGCCAAAAAGGGAATAAGCACTTATCTAATACCTACTATATGCCAGGTAGTATGCTAAAAGTTTTACAAATATTATCTGCCTTGATACAACAATCCTGCAAAGCAGGTATTGTAGTTATCTCCATTTGAGGGATATTGGATTAAACCCCCCCTCCAAAAAAAAGCTTCTTGCCCAAAATAGCACAGCTAGTAAATGTAAATTAGTAATAAATTAAATACAAAGATTATATTGGAATCCCCTGTGCCACTTAGCTACCCCTATCGTCCCAGAAGTAGGATTTGAATTCAGGGCCTCTGAATTCCAAATCCAGTATTCTTTCTACTATATAACACTATCCCTCCATCTAAGAAATTATTTCCTAAAGTATCTTGAGGATTAGTTAATTACATAGAATGAGTTAACATGTACACTATCCTAATTTCATTAAATGTCTAGAATACGAAATAATGAATGATTTAGAAAACAAAAGTCTAATCTTTTGGTTGAATTTAGATAAAATGATAATGCTTTTTTTGGAAGGGAGCAACTCTTAGTGAGGGACATTTTCTGTCAATGCAAATCAGCAATTACTCTGAAACTATGGTTTTTGAGAGTTTCCTGGCATGTGGAGGAAGAGATGGGTCACAAAACCAAAAAGTGGAAGGGATGGAGCCCAAATAATAGAGTTTCCACACTTCAAGTCATGGGTTTTTTTTTCCCACTACACCATATAATATGTCCATGATATTAATGCTAATATTACTATTGCTCCTCTTCCTCTTCCTCTGCTTCCTTCTCCTCCTAGTACTATTAAAATAATAATAAAGATTGATGACATAGTTAATACCCCATGAGGCAGATGGTAATACATTTTAAAATGATTAAACAACGGCAAACTCCTAGAGGATTTGCTTAAGCTCTGTTTGCCTCAGTTTCCTTATCTATAAAGTTGTGGTAATGATAACCAAATAAGATAATATTTGTAAAAGTGCTTAGCACAGTGCCCGGCTGCTTATTCCCTTCTCCCTGTATGAACCTCATTTTGGAGAAAATGATGGCACTTGATTCCATTTACTCTATGAAATTTTCTAGCTGAAAATTAGAAAAAAAACAAAGTATATAAAGTTTAAATGGACAGTGAATTCACTTTAGAGCTTGTGCTGGGTCATTTCAAGAGCTTTTTTCTAAGAGTCATTAGTATGATTTCACAATTCTTTTCAAACGTTTTAATTTATAACCAGTTAGGTAAAACATCAGATCTTTTGTTACAGAACTGCCAAATCCCTTGACTGACTTCACAGCCCTTCAAGTTACTCAGCTGGTTTTGAGTTCAGGACAAGGAATCAGAGCAATTACCATTTTTTCTAAATTGCATTATTCTAATTTTTTTTCCTATCTCCAAGCATATGTACAAGAAACAGTAATATTACTGCACTAGGAAATGTTGCTTGTTTTATAAGCAGAATGAATTGTAGTTAATTCCCTAGCAGTAAACAATCAGTTTTTCCAATCTGTATTTCCCAGAAGACCCATTCAGGCTCTACTGCTTAAATGATTCATTCAAATATGCAGTATGTCAGTGGAAGTAAGAGAACATTTTAATGTATTGCTTCTCTTGGGGAAATCATCTTTGGGACTGGAGCTAGAAAGCTAAAGAGTTCTGAGTCTTATTAAAGTATAATGCAGCTTCTAAAACAGTAAAATACAGGTAATTTTTTTTTTGGAGGGGGCAATCGTTTTATTAATAAGGCCAACAGGTTATTTAAAAAGGATGGTCATTTGACTATCTCTTTTAAACCAAAGATGAACACACCATCATGGGACTTAGGAGAGGCAATATGAATGGAAAATGGAAAAATGGATGATGCTCGACAACAAAGGACAACCCCTTTTAGTATACAGATAAATTATTGAAAATATTTTCTACCTAACTTCAAATGACCTACAACTGGAAATGCAATGCACAGTCAGTCTCTAATTGACCAGACTTGAGATTCTCTGAGCTATATCCTAAAACCCCAAGACAATGGAGTACTATTGGCTATATGATCTGACAATAAGAGGATTAGCCTGGGAACCAAAGACCTGGATGCCATTTTAACTCTGCTCCTCACTACCTGGGTGTCTTTGGGCAAGCTAATTCCCCTCTTGGGGGTTCTAAGTTTCCTCAATTATAAAATGGAATGAATTGACTCATTGAGCTATAAGGAGCCCTCCAACTTTGACGAAAATTTCTAGGCTGGTCCCAAAGATCACCTCGGCTACCAAGTCTTTCCTACTTAAAGTTTCTACACCATTTCATTAAGTTTCAGATATTTACTATTGCTAAAACTTGGGTTCATTTTCCCTCCCATTCAATCAATCAACAAGTATTTTTTAAGTCCCAACTATGTGCCAGGAGCCATATTAGAAGCTGGTAATACAAAAATTAAAGACCCAAGGGACACAGCCCTGTCCTCCAGAAGCTTATATTCCAACATGGGGAAAGGGACAGACTGACATGCACATGTATAAGAATGTAGTACGTAAATTCAAAATTGTTTTATTGGGAGCACCCTGGTGGCTGGAGGGGAGCAAGGATCAAGAAAGACTTCATCTAGAAGGAGGCTCTGAAACTAAGTTTTGAAAGAGATAAGGGATTCTAAGAGATGGATGTGAGGGATGAGGGCATTGCAAATGTGAGGGACAGACACTTGAAAGACACAGAGATGGAAAATGAAATGTCATGCATGAGTAATGTAAGAAGGCTGGTCTGACTGGACTGTAGTACGTGGGAAGAGGAGTAATGCACAATAAGGTAGGTTAGCCTATGCTGCAAATCTTTAAAAATCATCCCAATTATTTTTTTTCCGGAATTACATCAATCAATCAATCAACATTTATTAAAGATCTGCTTCTGTACTAGGCACTATGCTAAGCATTGGGGACCTAAAAAAAGAGGCAAAAAACAATTCCTGTCCTCAAGGAACTTACAATCTAAAGTAGACAACATTCAAATAAAGAAAACTATACAAAGGATAAATAGGAAATAACAGAGTAAAGGTATTAGAATCAAGAGGCATTGAGAAAAGTCTTCTGCAAAAGATAGGGTTTTAGCTGGGACTGAAAGGTAGCCAAAGAAGTCACTAGGTGAAGCTGATGAGGAAGAGCATTCTAGGAATGGGAGACGACCAGAGAAAATGTAGGGAGTTGATAGAGTACCTTGAATATAAAAAAGTTCTTAAAGTCATGGAGAAGCCCCAAGCTCTAGTTCTCTCCTCTGAACAATTCTACAGGCCAGTAATATGCACCAAATTAAACCTAAAGACACATGAAATTTCTTAATATACTGACCTTAGTCATCAATAAGCAAAATGTTTTTTGAGTGATTTATGTAGCCTCATGTTTTCAAGCTTAATAAGAATTTCAAAAAAAGAACAAAACAAATCTAATAATTCCAGGGCCGATTCCCAAGTATCTTAAAAGGGAAAGAGTACTTTAATGAATAATAAAATATAGATCCCGAATTAATTTGTGAAGAACTTAAACAAGTCACCAAAACCCCGAGCCTCAGTTTCACCATTTTTAAGATGAAGGCTGGAATGAGATAATTGATGCCAGTTGCAATAATCTTGTGATGAAGAGTGCCACATACACCCAGAGAGAGACTGTGAAGCACAATATAACATTCTCACTCTTTTTGTTGTTGTTTGCTTGCATTTTGTTTCCTAACTCATTTTCTTTCCTTTTTTGATCTGATTTTTCTTGTGCAGCAAGAAAATTGTACAAATATGTTTACATATATTGGATTTAACATATATTTTAACATGTATAACATATATTGGATTTCTTAGCATCTAGAGGTGGAGGTGGGGAGGAAGGAGGGGAAAATCTGAAACACAAGAATATGCAAAGGTCAATGTTGAAAAATTATCCATGCAGATATTTTGAAAATAAAAAGCTTTAATTTTTTTTAATTTAAAAATGTAAAAAGATGAAGGTTAAGACAGCTAAATGGTACAGTGCTAGAGCACTGCCCCCCGGAGTTTGAGTTCAAATCTAGTTCCCAGCCACTAAACATTTAAGTCACTTAGCCCCAAGGGCCTTCCCAAAAAAGGTGAAAGTTATATTCTTATTTCCAACTACCTCCCTCACTAGAGTGTAATCACGGGTCAGCTACCAGGGCTTTTGAAAAGTACCTTAAAAACTTGAAAGAAGGGAAGAAGAGGGATTAAAAAGCAAGAATCAGAAATATGCATGGTACCATTTCAGTGTCTGAATTTTCTTCCCTTATGATTCTCCACACAGAACAACCTGGCCAAGGCAGCAATCAAAGAACTGGCAACATTGCACGGCACACAATATACCTATGGTCCTGGAGCCTCGACCATCTGTGAGTATCTGATTTATCTGTAACCACCAGCAAATACTAGTCGGAGTCAATAAAGCAGGCCCATGGCCCTTTCTGACTGACAATTTAACCCTCTCTTCCAAAATGTTCCACATGTAACTTTAGCTCAACTGTGAATTTTTTTTCTAAAACATGGAATCTTAATCAGATTTCTGTTTCAGAAAAGATGTGGGTGTAGGCAGACCATTTCAAACCACAGAACCAAGTGCCAGGACTAGATATTTTGCTTACTTCTTCCTCAAACACAAATGAGATGCAATGGAGATTAGATATCTTCTGAATGTGAACACAGACATGATCTGTACATCATATTTTCAATTTCAATTTGTATTCTGAATTGATTTCTGCCTGATTTATTTTAGATTTCTCTTAATTTTCTTTGAATTTCTTTTAATCATAGGACCAGTGAGTTTATATGAAATAGAATTAGAAAAAAAATATGTATATATATAAAATAAAATAATCTAGCTGTACAACCATGGGTGAACACATAAACTCTTGGTGTCTTAGGTAATATGTGTGTGTGTGTGTGTGTGTGTGTGTGTATCCTGGTTATTTTTTAAACTATGACTTTAATTTTCTAGACACATAACTTTAATTACTAAAAGACAGGTAGATTTAATCACCCAATATAGGTAATCCTAGAAGAATTGGCTTTTACCATTGAAGCAAATATTCCTCTGAGTTCCTCTAAAACTTGATGACAATTTCTATATCATAACTATCATTTAAAATTTTGTGCTTCCTAGGAAAAAAACCAGATATGGATTTTTTTAAATACTTGCAAATGATTAACACTATCTTCTTTACAGAATATAGAGCACATATTAATATACTATTTATAGAGAGAGACTTTAAATGTAGTCTACATATCTGTATATAGAGGCCATATATGCTTGCATGTACTCCCTTGTGATCTCGAATAACTTATTGAACTCCCTTGGCCTCTGTAAAAGGAAGGAGTTGTAATAGATAATCTTTAAAGTTCTTTCCAACTCTATATAAACGCTCAAAATGTCTCCCATCCTTCCACATTTTTTTAATGTTACCAACAATCTCAGAGGAAAACAGTGAACTGGAAAAACCAGTATCCCTGTCCCGTGTTGTTTTAGGCATTTGATCATTTATACTTAGTGAGGTAAATCCAGGCAGATTTAATATTTGGTTTTTTTCTTGCTTGCTTGTTTGTTTTAAGCTATGTTTTCACAGGTGTAAAGAACTCAGCACAATAGGCAATCCTTTGTAAATTATAGTCTTGGAATATTACCTAAGACACCAAGAGTTTACGTGGTTCACCCATGGTTGTACAGCTAGATTGTTTTAAAGGCAATACAGGAAAATGAAGTCAAGAAGACTTCAAAGATGATTTTTTCTCCAGAATACAATGATGCTTCTTGGTGAATTTTATATAGGACAGGAAAATCTATTGGTTGAATACTCTTACTCATTTGTGTCTCCCTTCAAATATCAGACTTCTACTAGTTCCTTCCCTATTGCCTTCTAATAAAACCAAGTCTTTTCCTTGAAAAGCTTTCCCTAGGCCCTCCTCTTCCCTCAACCTGTCCTCCCATATTTCTCCTTCCTTTCTGACTCTAATTCCTTTTTAGAGATGATGTCTTCAAATGCTTTTTTCCTGCTTTTTCCTTAATCCTTTGCAATTTGGCTTCTGATTTCATCACACAATGGAAACTGTTCTCCAAACTTACCATAGAGCTCTTCATTGCCAAATCTTAGGGTCTTTTCTCAGTGCTCACCCTTGACTATCCCCCTTTTTCTCAATACTTTATCCTATGTGGATTTTGGTATCCTATTCCCTTGACTGTTCCTTCTCAGGCTCTTTTGCCATCTCACCGTCCCAATCTCAGCCTCTGACTGGGACTATTTGCTAAAGTTCTGTCCCAGCTTCTTCTCACTTATCTCACTATGCAGGTTTTTCTTGTTGATCTCCTCAGCTGCCTTCATTTTTATGCAGATTTCTCTCCTTCCCTCCTTCTCCCTCTCCCTCTTCCTCTTTCTGTTCCTTCCTCCCTCCCCTTCCCCTTCCCTTTCTCCCTCCCTCCCTCCTCTCTCTCTCTCTCCCTCTCTCTCTCCTCCTCTCTCTCCTTCTCTCTTTCCTCCTCTCTCTTCCTCTCTCTCTCTCTCTCTCTCTCTCTCTCTTCCTCTCTCTCTCCCCCTCTCCCTTCCTCTCCCTCTCCCTCTCCCTTTCTCTCCCTCCCTCCCTCTCTCTCTCTGTGTGTGTGTCTCTCTCTCTCTCTTTCTCTCTCTCTCTTTGTCTCACACACACACACACACACACATACAAGACAACATGCTCCAGAATTCCTAGATCAGTTTTAAATCATTAAAATTTAAACTGCATTAATACTTTTAGTACACACTGCATCTATTTATCTAAATTTATATGCACATATGTATTAATATACATGTGAATGTTACATATATAGATATGTCACATATATGTATTTACATCTGAGTTGTCTGCATATATAGGTGTATATATAAACATGTATGTGTAAAAATATATGCATATATGTATTATATAATGTGTGAGCAATGTGCCAATTACCAAATTACGAAATAAGATAAAATTACCAAAAGAGGGAGTTATAGAGGGACAAGAGAAGAGGGACTAGGAAAGACAGAGACAAAGATAGAGAGACAGAAACAAAGACAAGGAGAGACAGGGAGAGGAGAGAGAGAAAGAGAGCAGGCAGAAACAATGAAAGAGAGACAGAGAGACAGACTAAGAGAGAAGGAGAAGGAAGATCGAGAAATAGAAAGAGGAAAGAGACAGAGATCTCCATGTCTATTCTCTTCTTGCTTATAAGATGTTTTAAACTAGAAATCTCAGAGACATCTCAAACTTAGAATGTCTATAAGAGAACTCATTATCCTTTCCCCCCACTCCTTACCCCAAGCATACCATTTCTGTCAAAGGCACCACTCTCCTATTAGTCTCCCAAGTCTGCGATCTCAGCATTATCTTCCATCTTTGACTCTCCCTCACCCCACATAGCCAACCGGTTGCCAAATCTTGCTGTTATCATCTCCACAACATCTGTCTCATCGGACCCCTTATCTCAGCTCATGACCACACCCTGGTTCAGGCTCCCATCACCCCTTGCCTAAATCATGACAACAGCCTCCTAATTGATCTTCTTGCTTTATTCCTACCTCTCCACTCTACTGCCAACATAATTTTCCTTAAGCACAAATTTAACCAGGTGATCCCTACTCAACCTACTCACTTGTAGGATGAAATATCTCTGTTTAGCTTTTAGTACCCTTCAGGATCTGGCCCAACCCTACTTTTCTAGCTTTAAGGCTGATAACTTACACAGCATGAGTTCCTTTCTTCTCTTAAAAAGCTGTCTTCTGCAGGAAGTTTTTCCCAGTCCTCAGCCCGCTGCCCAACTGCTGATGCTCTTCCTCTCAAACTCTCATATTTAATTAGATATATATATAATATATATTCATTCACTTTATATTTTTATCTATATTTATGTGAAAATTTGTTTATACTTTTCTTAGAATATAAGCTTCTTTTTAAGAAAAGATTGCTTCCTTCTTTATATTTGTACACCCAGCACCTAGCACAGTACTTAGCACATATTAAGCTTAACAAGTGTTTGTTGATTGATTCATTCAATCATTCTGGCTCTATTTCTCCTCATGTTTCAGATCCTGCAGCTGGAGGCTCTGATGATTGGGCCTATGACCAGGGTATTAAATACGCTTTCACCTTTGAACTCCGGGACAAAGGAAGATATGGCTTCCTGCTCCCTGAATCTCAAATTAGACCAACTTGCGAAGAGACTATGCTGGCCATCAAGCATATTTCCAATTATGTCCTGGAGCATCTTTACTAATTTGAAAGGCTCTGAAGACCCAAGAAAACTTACTCTTAGATGCAAATTCTCATTTCTTATTTTTAACATCTTGAATATTTTGGAATCCTGACAGCAATTTTAAGCCATAGAATTAGTTTAATCATGTCTTAATATCAATTAAAATTAAAATTATTCCCAATTTAAAAACCATCTACTTCTCTGGCAATTTGAATGGGCAAACAAGAAAATGAATAAATCATATTTTTACTTTGTGTATGTATGGAGAGTTTAAAAGATTTAGTGGTCTAAAAGTGGGGTTGTACAAAAGTCATCTCCAAACTCTAATATACAATTTGTTCTTTCCTCATTCAACAAACATTTATTAAATCCTGCTCCTGGGCAATAAATTGGGCTGGATACTATGAAGACCAAAAAAAAAAAAAAAGATTACCCTTGTCATCAAGAGATTTCCATTCTACTAGACGGATCCAACATGGTGGTAGAAAAATAAATGCCAAGTACATACAAAATAAATATGAAATAATTTGAGAGAAAGGAAGAGGAGGAGGAGAAGATATAGACAGACAGAGAGACAGAGAAAAAGGGACAGAGAGGAAGACAGACAGAGACAGAAACAGAGAGAGAGTAGTGCCAGCTGAGGGGATCATTACAGCATGAAATGCAATATATATTCCCTGAGAAATAAGGATAAATAAGAACAAAAAATGTGTTTCTGAAGTGTGAAATAAAATAAAAAATCCTCAAGTCTAGACTTTATATCCAATAGATATAGGAAAAAGGGGGAAATATAATCAATAATAATAAAAATTACCTCACAGGAGAATCAAGCATGCTATCATTGAAGAGCATGCTTTACATATTTTAAATAAATATAAATTTTTTATATTTAAATAAATATTAAATAGGCTATAGAGGCAAGGGGTGTTAGGCTTGGAATCAGAAGGATATAGATACAAATCCAGCTTTTAGAACTTCCTAACTTGCATACTATTAGAAAAAACAACATGCTCACATATGAGGATGTATAAAATAAACAAAAGATTTGTTTTTGTTCAGTTATTCTATTCATGTCTGACTCTTCATGACCCCATTTGGGATTTTCTTGGCAAAGATACTGGAATGGTTTGCCATTTCTTTCTCCAGCCCAGCTAAATACATAAGAAGAAGTTACAAAAAGAGGGTACAAACAGCAGTTGGGGAGCCAGGAAAAGTTTCCTGTAAAAAACCAATGCTTAATCTATATTTTGAAGGAAACTAGGGATTTTCTGAACTAGAACTGAAGAAGTATATTCCAAGTGTGGGGGGTAGTCATTGTGCAGGCACAAAGGTGGAAATAGAATCCCATTTATAAGAAATCTAGTTTTCTGGATCATTGAATATCGAAGGGAGGAAGGAAGGAAACACACATTTATTAAGCATTTACTATGTGCCAGGTACTGTATTAAAAGCTTTACAAATATTAACTCATTCGATCCTAAAAACTACCCTGAGAGGTAGGTACAATTATTATCCCTATTTATAAATGAGAAACTGAAGCAAATAGAAATTAAATGAGTTGCCAAGAATCTCATCGATATTAAGTGCCTGAGATGAAATTTGAACTCAAGGCCTTCCTGATTCCAGCCTCAGATCGCTATCCACTGGACCACCCAGCTATAAATGGCAAAGGTCTTTACAAGCCAAATATAGGAATTTCTATTTTATCCCAGAGGAAACTCCTGGATTATATCAGGGAGGGAAGCTTGTGGGACACAGAGGATGATCCAACAAAGAATACTGATAAGTGGCGACCAGAGAGGTAGGAGGAGAACAGGAAGGAGATGTTCCAGGAAAACCGAAATAGAATGGAGGGTCTAGGAGGAAAAAGTGGTCAATAGTGTGGCAAGCTATAGATTCACAGCAGCAATGACAGATCTCAGTGACTTCTGACCAAGGACATAGCAATCATAGATCTCTCACACCTCTACCAGAGACAATGGCTTACACATCTGGAACAGGAAGTCCACTCTGCAGAGTGAGAAAATCCCATTTAAATTAAGTAATTTACCAAAACCGACACAAATATTAAAAACCAGTTCTTTTCCACATACATTTGACACTAACCTCAGGAACATGAGCCTCAAAGATATGGAACAATTTCATATCAATGCTTTACATAATATCAGGGGTTTTAAGCACTAAGAAAATATTAATTTGTTCCCTTTGTGAGATCCCACATATTTTCATGCATTAGACTAAAATGGCATTTAAAATCCTTTCTTCTATTCTGGGCTTCCCAAAACAATACCTAGGGATTACAAACCTTACTTAAATGGTATTGACCCCTCTGGAACAGTCAGTAGTATTTCATGCTTATAAGGATGTTTGTTGAAAGCAATTCTGTCCCTACATACTAAAAGTCTTGCCTTGAAGGTATAGAAGAACAATTTTAGATATTATTCTATGCTGATACAGAACAGAAAGAAGCAGATCCCTATAAGCATGATGGAAAAGTTAGGCTTAATAAATTTATTCAAGAAATATATGGTTCACTTTCGACTGATCATATCGATATATGAGAGGCCAGGAATAAGACCAGATTAATAGGAAGAACCACATGTGACCTTGCCCCTTGGATTTCGATAAGAGAATTTAGGCTATTTGTTCTTAAAAGCTTAGTGTCTGGGGCAAAAAAAAAAAAAATTTCCTTTTGGAGATGGGAAGTCTCTTAGCCATAACTCTAAAACTGACATGACAGGTCACTCCACAAGGGAAAAATTCAAGAGGGTTTTTCTTTTATTTTGTTTTGTTTTTTGTTCTTGTTTTTCCCTAAAGAAAGCTTTTCCAGGATGAACCAGTTGCTTTTCTGAAAGATATAAAAGTCTCTGACACTGAACTCTAAAAGCATGGCAAATTCTAATCTTTCCATGAGGAAGTGATGATCAAGAATTCTAATTAAAGCCATAACTGCTAGAAAGAGAAGCAAGCTCCAAGGCTAACTGCCCAATGGGGAATGCCTTGGAGTCTTCAATGGAGCAATGTCTAAGACATATAGCCCACTGGACACTATGGATCAGAGAAATATGAGTAGGAAACACTTTCCACATCTCCCACCCTCCTAAAACCAACCTGATGAATCAGGGCCAAGTTATCCTATTACTGGATGGATAGATAGATAGATAGATAGACAGATAGATATAGATATAGATATAGGTATAGAGATGGAAGGAAGGAAGGAAGGAAGGAAGGAAGGAAGGAAGGAAGGAAGGAAGGAAGGAAGGAAGGAAGGAAGGAAGGAAGGAAGGAAGGAAGGAAGGAAGGAAGGAAGGAAGGAAGGAATGTTCTCCCTCCTTACCTCTGCCTTCTGCTTCCCTGACTTTCTTCAATTTAAATCAAATCCCACTTTCTAGAGGACATCTTTCCTGGTTCCAACCCCTGCCTTCTACCTACTGCTAGTGTTTACCTACTTCCCATGTATAGTGTAGCTATCTTGTACATACTTTTTTTTGCATGATGTCTCCCCCATGAGAATGTAAATCCCTTAAGGGAGCAACCTTGTTTTTGTCTTTCTTTTGTACCCCTAGTTCTTAGCATACTGCTTGGTATATAATAGCACCTAATTAATGTTTGTTGACTGACTATTTGACCAAAAAGAATAAAAACAAAAAAGATCCCATAGATACCATTTATGGTATCAAAAACCTGGAAACAAAGTAAGTGACAATAAATAGAAAAAAAAAACTGAAGAAATCATTGTGTCATAATAAATGACAAATATGAGAAATTCAGAGAAACATGAGAAGATTCATAAGAAACAATAAAAAGAACACTAAGCCAATGATATTTGAATTAAATGTAAAAGGTCACATCACAAAATTATAAGAGAAGGGAAGGAGTACCATTTACAACTATGAGAAACTTGGGTAAAATTAATTTATCAGATATATAGATAGAAGAAAATTTCATAACCAAATAATATTTGACTATACATAATTAAATATGCATGCATTATTATTATTATTTAAAATTTTAAGACTTTGTACAAAGAAATTCAATAAAGCTAAGATTAAAAATAAAGCATTTCACTGGAGGAAAATCTTTGCAACAATTTTCACTGACAAAGGCCTCATTTCTAAAACATGTGGAACTGATTCAAATTTATAAGAATAAGAGTCATTCCCTAATTAATAAATATTTTAAGGATATGACTAGGCAATTCTCAAGAGAAAAAACTCAGGCTATTTATAGCCAGATGAAAAAATTCTCCCAATAAGTGATAATTAAGGAGATGCAATTTAAAGCAATTTGAAAGTTTCATCTCACACCCATTAGATTAGAGGGACTGTGGGAAAATAGGATTGACCTATGAATGGATACAACTATTCAGGAAATCAATTTGGAATTATACACAAGAATGTTACTAACATTACATGTCCTTCAAGCTAAATATAGACTTGTTCAACCTATACCCAAGAGACCAAAGAAAGAACAAAACATCCTATATGACCAAAAATATTTATAGTAGCTCTTTTCGAAGTGGCAAACACACACACACACACACACACACACACAATAGATGTCCTTTAATTGGAGAATGGCTGAAAAAATTTATGATATATAACATTTTGCTATAAGAAATCTGGTTATAGTGGGGGAGGTTTCAGAGCCACAGAAAGAGTTGTATAATCTGATACAGAGAGAAGTGAGTAGAACTTAAAGGATAATTTATACTATAACAATATTATAACAAAAATGGACCATTCTGAAAACCTGTCTGAAATGATAAAAAAGGAAAGGGGAGAAATAAGAAGAATAATTTTTATCATAATAGCACTGAAAAGACAAACAATTTGAAAACTATAAGAATTAAAATCAATGCAGTGACCATACATGATTCCAGAAGACCAATGATGATACTACTAACTCTACTTCCTGATAGAGAAGGGATGGACTCAGGGTGAAGAATGAGACATATATTTCTGAGTGTGGTCAATAAAGGAATTTATTTTGCTTTACTGTGCATATTTGTTTTTCCTTTTTTTCCCAATAAAGTGAGAAGTCGGAGAGAAAATAGATTTCTGTTCATTAAAAAATGACAATTTTAACAAGGAAATGAAATGATTGTTGTAAAAGATATCAATAAAAATTTAAAGTTAAAAAACTATGGCTAAGGAAATGATAGCAGTGTTTATAGAAAATAGAATGGAAATTTTCCATTTGCATAAGCAAAATCTATGCAATTAAAGTTGGAACAGAAGTAATTAACTGGGGAAATATATAATTGTTGAAAAGAGCCAAGTAGTTGGCAATTTTCAAATGAAGCATTGAAAGCTAATAACTACATGAAAATATACTGCAAATCACTGATGTGAGGGGAAAAATTCAAATTTTAGCTCTAAAATTTCAAATTTTATACACAAATTTTACAATTTATCTTTAGTAAAGATGAAAGATAAAAATCATAATTGTTGGAAGAACCAAGAAAGGACAGGCAAACCATGCTCTGTTCATAAAAATGAGTATTGTTCCAACCATTCTGAAAAGTAATTTGAAGCTCTACCCCAAATGTCACTAAACTATACAGATTTTTTTAAACCAGTGATAATACTATTAGGCATCAATGAGGTCAAAGACAGAAGGAAAGGACCTATGTGGGCAAAAATACTTAAAATAGTTCTCTGACATAAATGTTCTATGTCCTTATGAAGTATCTATATTCAGACTCCATCGAAGCATTTTCTATTACTCTCTCTATCTCTTTCTTATTTTTAACTTAATTTTTCTTGAGGGTTTTTATTTTCATTAGGGTGGGAGATGTTTTTTCCCCACAACTTGACTTTCTTTAATTTTTATTTATTTATTCATTCATTCATTTATTTTTTGCTGAGGCAATTTGTGTGAAGTGACTTGCCCAGGGTCACACACCTAGGACGAATTAAGTGTCTGAAATCATATTTGAACTCAGGTCCTCCTGACTTCAGAGATGGTGCTCTATCCACTGCTCCACCTAGATGCCTCTTTTGAAATGTTTTGTGTAGCTTCACATGTAGTTTCTTAATTGTGGGTGGGGATAAGGGAGAGAATCTAGAATTCAGAGAAATTTAGCTTGACTTGTAACTACTTATGGCAAATACAATTAATATAACCAGTAAATAAAAAGCTATTTAAAAAAAAAGGAGTTTATATTTTAATAGAGGAAGACCGCACAGAAAAGGGAGATGAGAAGGGGGAAGATGGGGAATGAAGAAGTCTAAAGAAGTGGAGTGAACAGGACAATGGACTGGGCATTTCCTCTGCTGAGGAAAATAAAGAGAAGACCCAAGATTCAAGACCAAAACTCAGAGGACAAACTAAGATCCATGTTGTCCTGCTCTGCTTATGGCATGTCCCACATGCTGTCATTCACGTTCATTTTATCAGCTCAAAGAGAGTGGAAAGGTGAGCATCAGCTCCCTTAATAAACATCAATAAGCTTTTTTTTAATGTGCTGTTACTCTGAATCCCCAAGCATATATGTGCATTTAAAACGATATGCATTGTATATAGATCAATACTTTTTAAGTATTTAATTCAATTATTATTCTGTAAGAAATAATCAGCAGAATGATTTCAGAGAGGTTTGGAGAGACTTATGTGAACTGATGCTAAAATGAAGTGAACAGAACCAGGAGATCATTATATACAGCAACAAGATTATACAATGATCAATTTGATGGACAAGGTTCTTTCCAACAATGAGGTGATTCAAACAAGTTCCAATGGTCTTGTGATGGAGAGAGCCATCTGTACCCAGAGAGAGGACTGTGGGAACTGAATTTGGATCACAACATAATATTTTCACTCGTTTTGTTGTTGTTTGCTTGCATTTTTTTTCCTTTTTGACCTGATTTTTCTTGTGTAGCATATTTGTGGAAATATGTATAGAACTACACATGTTTAACATATATAGGATTTCTTGCTGTCTAGGAGAGGGGATGGGGAAGAGGGGAATTTGAAACACAAGGTTTTGCAAAGGTGAATGTTGAAATTTATCTATGCATGTGTTTTGAAAATAAAAACTTTAATTAAAAATAAAAAAGTATTTAATTCAGCAAAATGAAATGCAAACTCATAAGTTCTTCTCTCACAAAGTATCTCTTGAGCATATTTTAAGATCCTTAAGAGATTCAACCATAGAGATAACTTAATTCAACAATCTTCTGTCTTCTCTTTTTAAATAAGCTTTTTATTAATTTTTTGTCCCTCCTTGGCCCTCCCAGAAAGCCGCTCTATGTACCACATAGTATTTTTACAAGCATTTTAAAAGGAAAAGAAAAAAATCAGCATAATCAATCAATGTACAAATTTTTTTCTGAAAATAACTATAACATGCAACACTTGTGGACAACTACCTCTGTAAAGGAGTGTGTCTTCTCACATCTCTTCTTTCAAGCTTTATTTGTTCTTTATAATTTCACATTTACTTTCAATTTATGTGTATGTAGTTGTTGATTCTGTTTGCATTGTGGTAGACATTCTGTCTGGGTTTTCCTGGTTCTGCTCACTTTATTCTGCATCAGTCACATGATTTCTTCTAGCATATTCCCTTGCATTCAATTTGTCTAACCATTCCCCCAGTTGACATTTAAAAAGTGAGACACAGAGACATCTAGCTAGGACAATGAATAAAGCACCAGCCCAAGACTTAGGAGGACCTGAGTTAAAATCCAGACTCAGACATTTACTAGCTGTGTGACCCTGGTCAAGTCTCTTTCCCCAAAAAGGGAGCACACCCTCTAGGGAATAAAGTGGACATCTGATGATAGAAAAGAGAGCCAATTATAGGGGAAAAAGTCAATTCTTGAAGGAGAATCATTTCTTGTCTGGGGACAGAAAATGGAGAAAGGGAATATTATTTCCCCTCTTCTCCCACTGACCATGTACTCTTGCAACAGAGTTCATCATCCAATGAACTGCCCAGCAGAGAAGAGGTCCAAGAGATGGATCTGAGAAAAAAGAAGCCAGAAAAGGGTCATCCCTATCTGACTGGAGCTAAGCTGTCTAGAGAAAAGGGGCCAAAGAAGTAATGATCTACACAAGGGGTGCTGCACCAGAAGAAAACAGAGATCAGGACCCTGCAGGTCCAGAAGTATGAATTTCCTTGGTCACCTGAGGGTCCTCAGCGGGTGCCCACTTCTCCCACTGATGTTGGATGTAGCTGGAGTAGAGCACAACCCAGGATTATGGAGGGAATTTGTTTTTGTTTTTGTTTTTTTTTTTTTTTAGAGGTAACAGAGATACAGTGGATAGCATGCTGAACCTGGAGTCAGGAAAACCTGAGTTTAAATCCAGTCTCAAGCATTATCTGTATGACTTTGGGTAAATTATTTAACTTCTGTCTGCTTCCATTTCCTCATATGTGGAATAGATATAATAATAGTATCCACCTCACAAAATTGTTGTTGGATCAAATGAGATACTTGGAAAGCACCTGGCAAATAGTAGGCATTTAATACTTATTCTCTTCCCTTTTCTAGTCGTAAGGTTATTGCATCTCCTGACCGTAGTAAGTGGAGGGTTGTGAGCTATATAGGATTAGGAGCCCAATACATTTATGCCTGAATAGTAGTGTCCCCACTTCCACTCAATCCGTAAGAGAGAATTAGAGTGATCGCCTCAAAGTAGGTGCTACACTCAGAACATCTTATCTAGGAGTGCAAGAAAAACCAACTTTCTGTTGCCAGACAACCACATGAATAAAGTGTGTAAGTCTATAAATAGATAGATAGATAGATAGAGATATATAGATCCCTAGACATATACATAGAGATATGTAGACATATGGATAGACAGACACTCATATACATAATGAGAGAGATTTTACTCAGACTCAGTTTCTTCTCCCACAAAAAGCAGATAATAATATCCTCTATCATACAGAATTGTTGTGAGCATCAAGTGAGATGATAGATGTAAAGTGCTATACCAATAGCTGTAAAGCTACACCAGTGTTGACCGTTATTATTATCATAATGGGGACAGTTTTGATAACAATGAACAGAAAGAATTTGCAAATCTGGTTGCAAAAAACCAGTGCTGTGCGAGAACCAGCTCTGACAAAGAGCTAGTTGTTTAATTCTCATTTTGAGCACTTACACCTCGAAAATCAGAACTGCTGCAAATCAGCATTTGACTTCTTTTTTTGCTCATTGTCTACACTTTAAAAAGTGATAGAAAAAATGTTAATATTGCAGATTAAACTTAAGAGAAAGTCAAGTTTGGTTTGTCAATGTTTCGCAGGGATCCAGTTGTTAAACATTTATCAGCATATCCCCATCCTGAAACAATTGAAGGATGTTAACAAGCAGTCTCCAACAGCCTGATCCATGTCAGTCCCTAAATTATGTAATTTCTCTGTCCAGTCTCCCTTCTGCTGCTCATACTCAAGAGCCTTAGAGTTATTATTGAACAAACATACCACAAGAGAGTTAAATCCTTGTCTCTCCCTGTCAATCGCTATCTTTTGCTGCCCTCGTGGCTTTCAATAAGATTAAATAAATGATTAGAAAGGCAAAATGTCAGCAGCCCCATAGAACTTCAGAGAAGAGGAAGTCAGTTGCTGCTCTGAGATTAGAAGAAAGACATAAAAGCCCCAGATGGCCTTTGCAAAAAGCAAAAAAAGAACTATGGAGTTTGTGCTGCTTCTGGTGCTGATTGCCTCAGCTCACACCAGTTCAACCATTCGCCGCTTTGACAGGTAAATCTGGGAGCCCAAAACATCCCCTGCTCAATGTGACAAGTAGTGGCCAGATGGGAGCTCATCACTTACCTTTATGTTTTTAAAGGGAGAAGGTGTTGAGGGTGAAGCCCCAGGATGAAAAACAAGTGAGCATCCTAAAGGACTTGGCTGACACTAATTTGGTAAGATTTTTTATGGGAACTTTTAAAAAAAATTAATTTCTTTGCTTTCTATGGTTTTTTTAAGAGCCAAACCATTTTGGTATAACTGGGAACAGCTTCCCACAATCAAAAGAAAGGAATAAATAGGATGATTCAGGTAAATACTTCTATTTTATTAACTGCATGACCTTCTGAGGAGTTATTTAACATCTCAGTTTCCTCAAATGTAAAATGGAGAAAATAATGCTTTTCTGTCAAGTCAAAGGCAGCTTGGTTGGTGGTCTTCTTGGTGCTCTTAAGGAGATGGTCTTAAAACACAAAGCATCTCAATTCAAGTCCAGTTTCTGATATATACTGTCTATGTGACCCTAAACAAGTCAATTAACCTGTCAAGAGTATTCCAGGTTAAGTCTCCAAGAAGGTACCAGCCTGCATTGATACAGAAAATTTCCTTATCTGGAAGTTTCATGTGCTAATGAAATCATAGGTCCTAGCTTCTCTCAGATATTATATGGTTGCTAATTTAGCTAAACAATTATTACTTCAATTAAGTAAAAGGTAGAATTATAAAATAGACAAAAGTCTATTACAGTTTGCTTTCCTTTTCCTCTTCCTTTCTCAGCATCCTTTCCTCCCTTCCGGATCCTCTTTGGCCATTCCATTGTCTGGTTCTTCCCACTTATTCTGGCTCTTTCTTTCTCCAGCCTACTAGTCAATCCCAGATTAATGAAATAATTTAAGATTAAATCAGAACTGGGCTGTTGTGAATTTAGAATAAGATAAACCTCCCCACCCAAGCAAGGGCATCTGAATTTTAAAAGGAGATTCTAAGATGGTCAGATTTTTAGAACTTAGAGGAATTTAGCCATTAGGGAACTCCCAACAAGCCAGGGCTTGGGTCCTTTTATTTTTATTTTTTAAAGCTTTTTTTATTTTCAAAATATATGCATAAATAGTTTTCAACATTCATCCTTGCAAAACAGAATTCAATATTTATTAAGTCTTTCTATGAGCAGATCACTTATGGAAAGACTGTAGTTAAAAAAGTCAGTCCAGTACCAACTCTAAATGCTCTGACAATCTCCTATTAGGAATACAAATAGAATTACCACTATAGAACTGAAAGGGATCCTAAATCCAATCAGTTCATTTTCCTGGGGAGAAAACTGAGATCAAGGAGGGGAATGATTAGACCAGGGTCACACAGGTAGTAAAAGGCAAAGCTGAGATCTTAACTTAGATCCTATGACTCAGTGCTCTTGCCATTACTCAATGGTGTCTTAATAGATACAAGTTAATTGATACCAATTACACACAAAATAATTTCAAATGAGAAAAGGGGTTAGTACCTGAGGGAAATCAGGAAAAGTCTTTGTGGGAAGAGGCAGAACCTGAATCAGTATCTGAAGGAAAGTATATAGAACATCAGAGGGAAGTAAGAAAAGAATGCATTCGGATCAGGGAGGACCACCTGGGCAGATTCAGGAAGGGAGAAGATGGAATCGCCTGTACAATGAATGGCTAATCAACCATTTTGATTGGGTTGAAGAATATGTGAAGGGGCTTAATAAAACTGGAAAGGTAGGTGGATGCTAGATTATGGAGTACTATAAATTCTGTAGTGTAAGAGAAAATAAAGATCCATTAAAGAATTTTTGCTCTGAAGGAGACATGATAAAATCTTTATTTTATGAGCATCAGTTCTAGACTGACAATTACAGTCAGTGATTGTCTGACCATAGGGTGGCTCTTCAGAGACTTTCTGAAATCACACCATGTAAGCTAGCAACACTTGTTCCCACTCCTTTCCAATGTTTGCTTAACAACAACAACCAGATTGTAAGGTTTGCAGAGCCCTTTTAGAAATATTATCTCATTTTATCATCAAACAAACCAGAGATGTGGGTTCTATTATTATCCCATTTTACAGATAAGGGAAACTGAGACAAACTTTGTGACTTGCCCAGAATTAAGTCAAACCAAGTCAAAAAAATCTAGACACTGTGAAACAGACCCTGCCCTCAAGGAGCTTACATTCTAATAGGAGAAAACAATAACTTAAAGGAAACTAAAAAGGGAGTATGGGGAGATGAAGGAACCTAATGGGCAGGGGCACTGTAGAAAAAGCCAAAAGATTCAGGAATGGAGACTATGCTGGTCTAACCATAGTCCCTAACATGGTCACTACTGTTAAGTATTTTCATTTCATCGACGTCAGTTCCTTTGACCAAACTTCATGCAGCATTGCCTCCAGTCCCTTATCATTCTGTGCAAAAATAGCAATGATGGTAATGGCAACAAAAGCAGCAATGTCATCATTGTCATCGCCATCATAAGTGACATTTTTGTAACAGAATGACAGCATAGGGTAGTGGATGGGGGATCAGCTTGGACTGAGACCTGTGCCTCCGACATGTACTAGCTGTGTGATAATAGACAGCTCAGTCATCCTCTCAGCACTCACCCATACTGTGAGGATGATAAATTATAGGATCACTTTATCTCCAACAGATGGAGAAAGCTTCCATATCAGCAAAATTAGAGGTATAGAGCACTTTAAAATCCTCAAAACTCCCTAGACATTGTTTCATTAGAACTCATAGAAATCCTTAGAGGGAGGATATACAAACCTATTTGCAATTTCAAATGATTCTTTACCTGGAAGTTTCCCAAAACAGAGAAGGCTAAAAGTCACATATTTCACCTATTTTTGGTAATTTATCAATCGCCAAACTATGGATGGATGGCAGTCTATCCATAGTGAACCTAAAGGTGGCTAAAATCAACCCGTTCTCCTGTCCTCCACTCATTGACCCAAGAGGCTCAGTGGTCACAATGAGGTGCTTTTTCCCATCCTTAATGGCATCTTCTGACAAAGTATTTTTTTTCTCTACAGCTTGACTTCTGGCATCCTAGTTCTGCTTATAATGTCATACCTAAAATGGATGTGGACTTCCGTATTAGTGAAGATCAGTTCCTACATATCCATTCTGTTCTGAAGAAAAATGAAATACAATATGAGTAAGTTTTACCCAACTTCCCAAATTTATCGTATATTTCAAAACTGTACAAAAACATACATTAACTAATTAGCCATTCTAACAAGAATCTTTTTTGTTAAGACAAAATTTAATAACTGCCAAACTAGCATTATACCATTTTCTCTTAGCTCATATTGCAAAGCCAGTCAAAATAAAGTTAATAATAACCTTACCAAAAATTTACATTTAGATGATATAAATTAAGAGTTGACTCTTCTTGCAAGAATGACCCATGATTTCGAATATATGGACCAATGAAGACAAGATAGGGTCAAGGAAAGAAAAAAACGAGGATCTCTTTCAGTTCATGAATCAGATACATTGGAATGTTTTTTTAGAAAAGATTGTGAAGCACATTTTGAAGTTATCAAAATGATTTTTCATGTGATGTGATAGGGGAAAAAAAAGGTACTCACCATAGAATGGTCCTGGTTCAAATCATGGCTTCTCTAGATGCTGTATAAGCCTGAGTATGATATAACCTTATTGGGTGTTAGTTTCCTCATCTGCAAAATAAAGAAACTGAACTATATTATTTCTAAGGTTTCTTTCTGTTTTAAATATATATTCCAATGAAATATGAAGAAAAAGTCCACCTTATGCCTCCTTCTTAACTTATTAAAATAAATGTATTATATATTCAAATTTAAACAAAATTAATCATATACTTAATTTATACTTAAATATAAATATCTACATATAATATGCCCATAATGACTATTAAACATTTTTTTCTTCTGTCTCTCCATTTGTCTCATTATTTGCCTACAGATTTTCCTTTGTACATATAGTCAGCGTGTTTACAGGTCCACAGATTCTGCTTTTTAAAATTCAGATTACTTTTTTTTCCTTTTAAAATTATATTATGATTTTAATAACATTCTACTTTCCCACATATTGATAGCTTATTATCAAATGGTAGGTATTTAGCTGTCTTCTAATTCTTTGTAATAACAAATACATATATATGATTTCAATTTTATATAATATATAATTTTATATGTACAAATATAATTTCATATATGAATATATGCAATTATATGCAATATAGCATATGCTTATTACATGTAATTTTATATATAAATCTATAATTATACATAATTTTGATTTTATATAAAATTTAAAATTTTATATGTATATAATTAAAATTTTTTTTCAGTTAAAGTACCTACTATGTGCAAAGTATTTGACTGGACTCAGAATATAGGAAGGTGAAAGATAATAGAACTCCTGACCTCAAAAAAGCTTACAGGGTATTAAGAAGTATATGATATGTACAAGAATAGGAATAGTATAGCTAGAGTAGAATAGCAAAAAGGAAAGACTGAGACAAAATGCTAAAGAAAAAAGTAAGGATGGGAAGAATACTTCGAGCTGGAAGAATTGGGGCTAGTTTTGTAAAGATGGTAATGTGTAAAATGAATCTCAGAACTCAGAGCTTTTTGACTAGTAGGTAACAAAAAGAAGCAAGCACAAACTGGGGTGGTTGTTACAGTGAAAAGAATTTGGATTTGGCATCAGAGAATCTGATTCAAAGCTTTTGTTCATTGAGTTATGATCCATGTATCTCTCTAGCTCAGTTTTGCTTTGTCATTGTCTTAAAATTATTTAAAACAGGTCAATGCATATAATTGTTGTTTATTTAAAAATTCATTGAATTCAAGTGAATTGAAGTTGCTTTGCTGGATTACATTGATCAAGAAAAAGGTCTTCTTTGACCTTTGACAGAAAATATGGCAGACCTTGGAGTCATGATTCTACATTGGCAATTTCACCAAGAAATTCATCTCAGAATTTCCCTTTATTTCCAAGCACTTGGCTAGGTCTTTTAGCACAACACTTATTTAAGAGTACAAGCAGGAAACCTGGGTAAAGACTTTTATTTTCATTCTTATTGAACTGTCTTTCTTTGTTATCTCTACCCAGAATCTAAGTATTAAATATCTATTAGGTCAATGGATCTGAGATCTCTTTAATTACTCATTAATAGTGGTAGTCTACCCAATGTTGCTGATTAATAAGAATATTATTCATATATCACTCTGTGAAGTTTACAAATCACCTAAAAATATTATTTCATGTTTTCCTCATAGCAGCTAGGGGAGGTAGAGACTATTATTGTTGTTCCCAGTTTACAGAAAAGATAACTGAGGCAGACAGAAACTAAGTGATTTACTCAGAATCATACAACTAATAAGTATCTTGGGCTGGATTTGTACTTAGGTTTTCCTGAGTTTCTCATTTCACCAGCTAATTGTTCAAGCTATCCATTCCTCTCCATGTTGACATATCTTGTCCCTGCCTTCCTGCAAATCTAGACACAAGATGTCCATCCAATAAACTCCAGGTCTTGTGAAAAATAAAACTCACTTAAGGAGATACCTTGGGGCAAGTTTTCTTAAATATGACTAAAGTGAGGAGCTGCATTTTTCAGATGAGGCAGTCTGATAAAGAGGAAAGAATGTTGGCTTTGGAGGCAGAGGAACTGGATTCAAATCCCACCTGTGATACTTTCTCCCTCTTCCATCTTAAATAAGGGATGATTTCTTTAGCTGTCAGGTTCTTCACCTAGATTAGGGAGTTAACTTGTTGACCTCTGAGGTTCTTTTAAAGCTCTGAATTTGTAATTTTATTTTTTCTTCCTTCCAAACTATAAACATGCACAATGACAGTTTTTGCTTTGAAGGATGATCCTGAAATCTTGTCCCTTAGGTGCCTTACTGTATACATAATTGCATTTGCATATTAAACACTCTTGAAAGTAATTATCAGAAAGTAGGATTCTGTGCCTAAATGAGAACAGAAACATCTGGGTGGTCCTAGATACTTGCCTTTCTAAAAACATATTAAAGGACAGAGTCAACACAATTATTTAATTGGACATCCCTCATTAGCCAGGGCAAACACACGATTTAGTTACAAGGCATCTGCTTATCCTGTTCTATTTTTCCATTTCCTGAAAATTAAATCACAAAGAGAGCTTTTTCTTTTCAAAATGGAATGTCTTTCTTCCTATAATAATATTTTTACAAAGTTAAAAACAAAACCAGAAAACACAAATAAGTGGTTCATAAAGAAATTCACCCCTTTACTCATTAAAAACCTGAGACAGGAAGTGGGCACTTATTTACCCCTGAGCAAACTGAGTTTAGAGTCAAAAGATTAATACACCTTTTCTTACTTCCTTTGGGTTTCTGAATATCCACTTAACCTCTCATCCCTTGGAGCATTCGTTAAAATTAGTAAATAGATTAGGGATTCATTAATGAAAGGTAAGGAGAAAACAGCCATCTTTAATAGTAATAAAATAAAAAGAGGACAATTCAGAGCAATCTTATTAAGAGCTTAAGATGTCTTCTAACATGGGGTCTTGTACTCAGTAGGTGCTTAATAAATGTTCCATGAATTGGATGATAAGTCATTGTAGGAAAGGTAGATAACAGATAACATTAAGGTATCTTGATTGACCCTCACAACAAGCCAGTGGAGGAAGCATGTGCTTTTTTTTGCAGATAAGGAAACTCAGACTAAGTGACTAGCCCAGAGTGATTTGGTTAGTATCTGCTACAAGACTGAGCTCAGATTTTTCTGACTCCAGGTCCAGCTCTCCATCCCTAGTGCCGGCTTCCCATGTATCCCAGTAAAAACTAAAATATCGTTTAAACATTAATATTTAATGACCTTACAATAGACAAATCCAATTTTTTCCCAAGCAGATGCATGATTCATGTTCAATAAGGTGGCACCAAGGATAGAATTCTAGACATGGAGTCAGGAAAATGACTTCCTGCATCTGACCTCAAACAGTGTGACTCAAAGCAAGTCACTTAATTTCTGTCACCCTCAGTTTCTTCATCTGTAAAATGGAAATAATTATAATACCACCTACTTTCCAGGGTTGTTACGCAGATAATATGAATAATTTTTGCAATCCTAGCAAGCACCTGGCACATACATATATAATGTATAATTATATACATTATATATAATATATAAATGAGAGCCATGATGATGATTCCTAAATCCTGGATATGGATCAGACAGTGAAGGTCACTATTTCAGTGACTTTGATCAAGTGTCAATTTTGAGGGGATCCAGTCACTTATCTGCAAAATGAAGTTGAAACATGCACATGGTCTTTGAGGATCCTCCCCTTTACATAGCAACTTATAAGACCACAGTCCTGCTCAGGATCTTCTCCATGCTACAGAAGGGGAGTGGCAGGGAGAATGCCATTGCCATTATAGACCCTCATCCTGAGATGGTTTGTTAGCTAACATCTGGTCCTCAGCCTGGTGCAATGCCAAGAGTCCAGAGCTTCAAGTCAGGACCTGAATTTAAATTCCAGCTCTGCAATTTACTCCCAGTGTGATCTTAGGCAAATCAGTCTCTGAGCCTCGGTTTCCTAATCTGTAATGTGAAGGAGTTTAGCAACATAGCCCTTATCTCTTTCCAGATTAATGATCTTGTCATGTCTCACTCAGCTGAGAACACAAGATCTTTTTTTAAAGATGTCAGATAGGAACATTTCAATCCTGCCTAAATGGGCAATGTGATGTATGGAATAGAATCAACAATCTGGAAACTGCATATTGCCCACTTTTCCCTCCTCATTTCATTCCCCCTCCCCCAATTTCTTATTAAGTTTTTAACTTAAATTAACTAGAATAAATATTTTTAATTCAATGAAAAAGTATTTTTATAATTTCATCTCTAGATACTTTATATAGCCCATCACAAATACATTTTTTTAACTGAGGCAATTGTGGTTAAGTGACTTGCCCAGGTTCACACAACTAGGAAGTATTGAGTGTCTGAGGCTAAATTTGAATTCAGTTCCTCATGACTTCA